>NT_165979.1:2830168-2839220 GCF_000143365.1 Chaetomium globosum CBS 148.51
CTGGGGAATGGTTTGCCGCAGAAGAGCGGCAGGAAGAGAGCAGGAGAGGATGTCTCGTCAGAATGACACGATCGCGGTGCTGCTTGTGCCGGGAGTGAGGTGATTCCTCGTCGCCGGCTGGAAGGCGCACTTTCGTGCTGAAGAGCCGCTTGTAAAGGCCCGAGACTTGGCCGGCAAGACCCTTCTTCGGGGCACGGTGATGTTGATGTTTGGGAGGAAGGATGTGGTTGTCCCGGAGGAGAGAGCGCTCCTCATCGCGGCTGCGGGTGCGTTCCGTGCGAGTGAGCAAGGCTGGCTCGTCGAGCGCACCCGGGCCAAAGGCGGGGCGTGTGGTACCAAATGCGATGCCGCTTGGCCGGCGGTAGAGGGTTGGCCCGGGAAGAGCATCAGCTTCATCGTCGTCCTCTCCCTCTTCGATCGCCTCTGTGTCAAAAGGCACCTCTCCATCTTCATCCGAGCACTCCGCTAAATCACGGGCTAACATCTCCTGTGCCAGAGGCGACCCCGAGCGAAAGGACGACGCAAAAGCTGATTGGATGTCATGATGGCCCGCCGAAGGGCTGTTCTTGGCCGGGATTGGCTGGTTTCCGGAGCTGGAAGGCATATTCGGTGCGTCTGCGAGCCTTCGAATTGGTGGTTGACGGAAAACGGATGCTCTGTGATGCAGGATGACTGTTCGGCTGTATGCAACACCAAGCAGCACGAGTCAATCCAATCCAGGGTCCGAGTCAACAGTTCATCCAATTCACCCAGTGCCAAGAGGTACAGCTCTGAGCCTTCCTCCTAAAACTAAAAAATAAAGGCTTCAGCACAGCAGAGCGTAGATAAGAATATCTTGAAGTTGAGAGGGCGGCCCAATGCCAATTCTAATATTGGTGGCGAGCAAGTCGAAGGAAGGATGTATCGGTGAAAAAATGTTGTTGGGAGGGCGTATAAAGCAGGCTTAGAGGCTTGGAAGCTTGCCATTGGACCCTAACC
Source organism: Chaetomium globosum CBS 148.51 (assembly GCF_000143365.1). Taxonomy (NCBI): domain Eukaryota; kingdom Fungi; phylum Ascomycota; class Sordariomycetes; order Sordariales; family Chaetomiaceae; genus Chaetomium; species Chaetomium globosum. The sequence goes on from NT_165979.1 coordinate 2,831,147, forward strand.
CTAAGGTACTCCTGCCCCTGGAAAGAGCTGGGGGTGGGGTGACGTCGCTTATCGCCCCGCTGACATGCGATAAGAAGGCGGTAAATTACTGCAAAATATTGAAATTCCATGCGCGCTGCGCCAAGTTCAAGTCGAGCATGGACATGCAAAAAAAAAAAAAAAAAAAATAAACCATTGCGCAACATAGTATGGGGAAACGGTTTACTCGCGGCCCAGACGGCGCTGGCGCATCGAGGAAGAGGCAAAAAATTGTCCATGAAGCACCGACATCCGAGGAAATCCACGCGAGCAGACAATTGCAACAACTACTCTCATTCAGTCAGGACCCAGTACGGGCCCGGCATGGTGCGTGAACTTGCTGTTGATAGTTGTCCTGTAGTACTTTTTGTTATCAGTAATGCCTAACCCTCCGCTCATAGGTCTACAATCCTTCAAACTCTTTCTCGACGACTTGCTTGACCCGGACAGCGACCATGGCGACCGGCCCAAGATCCTACGGGACTACCTCCAGTTCGCGAGGCCCGCCGACGACGACGACGAGAATACGGTCTGTCTACCAGACATGATGCAAACATGGAGCTACGCCGCCCAAATCAACACCGACAAACAAAGACGTCTGCCGTGCCGGTCGTTCTTGCCCTGCTCCTGAAGCTGCTCTCGCAATCCCTCGAGACGGTGCCTTTGGGGCTAGCTATTTGCAGAACCCTGCTGCAGAAACGCCAGCAGGAGCTGATAGCGCGCAACTTGGCTGCCGACAAGGGAAAGGCCTTCATAATCTCGCCAACTTTGAGGATGTTGAAAGAGGCCGTTAGCTTTGACGGCGGTGCCGTGGCGAGGCCCCTTTTCCGCGCTAGGGCGTCCATGTTGAAATCGCTGGCACGGAACATGGGCATTGTACACATCGGAGAGGAGGCCGAGGATACCAAGCGGCCATCAGCCCGCACCAATGCCATCCTCTTCTTCCTTAGCGCCCTCAAGTTTCTCCACCCGGAGGCGAAGAAAGAGCTGCTGTCCCAGAGAGACATCGTTTCTGCGCTGACGCGCGATGTCAAGCAGGACCCGCCCTACCTCGTGCGGGAGCTTTTAGAGGGGCTGCGGAACCATGTCCTGTTGGACGACAAGCTCCTACGCGAGGCCAAGGCGAATCTGCTAAATACGTCAACGCTTACCCGCCTCGCAGCACTTTACCAATACCGTTTAGGCACGCCTGCCGATGATGAGACTTCAATACCCGACATCGCCCACAATTTTCTCATGACGGCGTGCACTGATCCGGCCTGTGGTGTGTTGAGACAGGATTCCGGCTTCTACCCGAGGGAAATTGACCCGGATACCGTGGTCCCGACCGCCGAGCTCGACGACTTGGGGCTAGAAGCCATTGTTTGGATGAACAAGTTCAAAACTGAGGTCCCTGTTCGAAATTATACCTTGTCAAACTTCTTGCCAAACCTACGTCCGTGGTCGAGCGTCAAACAGAGCGAGCTCATCATCTCCATCTTCAAGGTCGCTCCCGAGTTGGTCGCCCACTACTTCCTCACCAATAAGTCCTTCACCTTTGAACCCAAACTTTCGGCCACATGGATTGGCTATGCCGCTTTCCTCTTCAACACGGTCACCCTCTCCGTCCCCGACTACTTCTGTCGCGCGGGAACCTTTCGTGAACTGCCCCCACCGACTTCAATCGTCATGGACAACATCCTACCTCTCCCACTAAACCAGAAGGCGCTAACCCGGAGTCTGACCAACAAGTCGAACATGATTTCGTTCTTCGCCACTCGCATCTTAGTAGTTGCCATTGAAAAGTTGGATGCCGCGATCAAGATGCACCAAGATGCGTCCCACTCCAACAAGACTGTTTGGGCGGAGGCCGCACGCAGGTTGGTGGATGAGTTCTGCCAGAGGAGTCCTGGTATCAAGGAAATGATCAACTCGTACCGAGCCATACCAGAGGGCGATGTTCTACATCGCGAGGCAGGCAGCCGCCTGTTGCGCCTCTGCTACGAGGTGCTGCCGCAGGTCGCTCTCATGGCCAAATTCGACGTCTCTCCTTTCCTAGAAACAGCTCTGGGCCGCTTGTCTGGACAAGAACTTGATGACCCCCGGGACTTCGCTCTAAATCTAAAGGAGTTGGAAAACTTGCTTGCCATTGCCGGATATTCGCCCGGAATGCGTTGGTTTACCGCGCCAGAGGGGATGTCGCTTTCTCCATTCACGCTGCTGCTGAAAGTTTACGTCGATGCTCCGGACGGGGTCGCGCTGGAGGCAATACGGAGCGTTCTCAACTTTGTCGCCGTAGAGCAACAGCTGGTGCCCACCGTTGACAAACACCCCGGGCTTCTTGCCCTTCTCGAGGCGTTACAGTCGCTACGCCAGTCCTCGCCAGACTCCACCACACCGCTATGGCCTTTCTTAGACAACTGCCTGACGCGTTGTGCGAATACCCCAGTTAAGTACGTCGAAAAGATGCAAGAGGTAATACAAAACATCATCCAAACCGCAGAGAAAGACCTTGAGGGGGCGGTCGCAAGTCCGATTGCAATGGCTATGCTGGAGCAATTGCCGTTTGTTGCAGCAAAGGATGGGGGACAAGCCATCATTAAAGCCCTTGGCCGCTTCTTGCCCGGATTCTTGGGGCTGTCAGCAACTGCTGGGGAGAGCAGACCGTTACTCGACTCAATATTCTCGAGCATGGTGACATACCTTGCTGACAGCAAGGGCAAGCTCGCCAAGGCCGGCGTGCCAAAGGACCTGGAATTCGAGCACAATCCAACGCCTCGGAACACAGAAACCAAAGCCAAGAAGCCCAGGAGCACGACCGCTAGCCAGGCGGAGGAAAAGTCGGAGCCCCAAATGGATGCCGAGGCCTTGGAGGACACGCTACACCTTCCGGATAGTTTGGAGGCAGACAACGCAGCTTTGGTGAAATGGACTACCAAGACAGTGGATGAGCTTGTTGATGAGGGCTACCTCACATCACTCATCGCCCTGCTCGTCTCAGAACACGCCAGCATACGAAAAGAAGCGCTCGTCAATATCCTCAAGGCTGCGGCAAAAATCAAGCAATCTGAATACGAAGAGAAGGAGCAGATCTGGTTGCTCCTCTCAGAACTCGCCGAGACGGCAAGGGACAACATCAACGACGGGCCACTACCGAGCGCAATTGCCTCGTTTGCATGCCACGCGCTCAATGTCCTCCGGGACCCCCTCTCGAGTCTCTACTCCAAAGTCAACATCTTTCTCACGCGCGGACCGTTCTGGAGCCTGGACAGGTTGCCGCTTGTAGACGAGGTCCTCTCGGAGGAGCCGATGGTCGGGGACACATATTACGCTCAGACAAATTGGCTTTTGGAATACCTGATTGACGGGCTCCGCACGCCACACGATTTCGAACTGTTCCATAAGAAGCGGGCGAAGGGCCCGGTACTCGAGCGGATCCTGGCGCTGGCGGCGAACCCATACATGAGGCTGCCGCTCCGGAGCCAGGTGCTGCGGTTGCTCTACCGGGCTACCCGAATCGAGGGGGGAAGCACGACGCTGACGACAAGATTCGGTATTGTAAGCTGGCTTGACGCGAGACAGGCCGGCTGCTCGGATGCCGGCGAGGCAGTCATCTATGGGGCGTTGCGAAGGAGGGTATGGGAGACGTGCGACCAGGACAGGGTTAGGGCTTGGAGTAGGGGTTCGTTGGGTGTTGGGCAGGCATAACTTTAGCATTGTGGTGTTGATATTTTGAGAACCTAATGGAAGTAGCGGAAAGAGCCAGCGTAGCGAAGATTCACTATCAGATCATAGGTATTTTCCCTGCAGCCTGCCAATGCATCTTTCCTACGGTGCGACATCAAATCGATGGGAAGCTGGGAGCGGTTTGTCTGAGACAGAAGGAGGCAAGTTTCACCAAGAAACTGAAAATGCAACTGGCAAGAGCATATAATAGTAGGTTCAATTTGTGAGCGCTGCAAATGGCCACTAGGATATCAGTATTCTTTAAGGTCCTCGTAGGTAATTTATACCTATCTTCATCGAAGGATGGAAGTCACAAACCAGATACCTGGGCAACTGACAGCAGGAACCCCGCTACTCAGACGAACACCCTTGCCTTGTATTGGCTCCCTTGCCCAAGCTTGGCCACGCCACCCTCGTGTAAATAAAGCCTGGTCAAGAGCGACCATTTGGGGCTAGGGCCGGTTTTAATATTGATTTGATGGACTGCGACCTGCCACAGGCGGCAAACAAGATCCATGGCAGCCCAAAACCGAACGCAACCATGAAAGCTATTCCACAACCAATTCATGAACAGCGCATCAATACTCAACCACCGCTACACCTACAAATCGCGCACTTCTAGCACCTAGCGAAAGGATAAACACAGGCCGTACTTTTAATCCCCCTTTTTTTTTTTGCCTCCCCACCGCCGACTCACTCCGCCTTTTTGTTGTGCTCCCACCCGAGTAACTTGGATTCGAAAGCACCGCAACTGAAACCCACGCTCCTGCACATCTAACCGCATCTCATCGAGACACCGCCAGCTCACTCAACACCCGCCGAGGATAGACTCGACCATCGCATACAGGCCGCCTTTTAATCTTGAGTTGATGGTAGTCGACATGGCTGAACGGTATACGGCAGAGTTTCTGCTACATCTGCGGGACTCGCCGCTATGCGTTAAGCCTCCAAATCTGCCCCCTCCTGAGGAGTGGATGGGGTATGCAATTTCCGCCTTCCCTTTACCTACCACGTACACATGCCCTCTCCTACGCGGCCTGTATCTAACTTTGCTCTTCTCTAGGCCACCTCCGGAGACATTCCGGACCCAGCAAAAAATAACCAACGACCGCCCCAAACCCGGAGAAGGCGGTGCGCTCTTGAATCAAGAGAACAGGCGCCCACCCCATGATCGCAATGGGTCGAGAAATGCATCGAGTATGTCTCATCCCCTCATGGCGAGGCAGCCAGACAACGCCTGGCGGTTGTCTGGTTTTTCTTTTTGGGTTTTTTTTTTTTGGACCGTGTACCTTGGGCTGACCGACACCACACAGACCCCGATGAGATTATTCTTGGTCCACCGCGGACCAGCTTCGCATCTGCATCCGCCACGTCAATGCGCGGCGTTCGGAATAGTGACGCCGAGAAGGGATTCCGGGGACAGGAGCGACAGGACCGTACCGACCGCTTCGCCTTCCGTGACCGCGCTAACGACTCGGACAACCGAAACAATACCTCCCGCCGGCAGCCTGGCCAGGGTCAAGACGGCGAAGGCTGGAACACTGTGCCGCCGCGCAAGAGCTTTGGCCACGAGGGCGCTGAGCGCTTCCAAGGGCGCATGGGTGGCGTCGGCAATGACCGCTTCGGCCCCCGGGACGACAACCGCCGGCCGCGGGATCGAGACGACCGAGAGGGCGGGGATCTCCGCCGCAACCGCGAGTTTGAGCGCCGTTCGCGAGACCAAGAGGCCGAAGACCCCGAAACCCCACGCAGGAATGGGCTGGGCCGGGGCAAGTCGGAGTCCTGGTTCAGGGAGAATGCGGCCGGCGGCAGCTCTGATGCTCCTCCCAAATCTCAGCGGGAGCGCATCGAGAAGGCCAAGAGCTGGCGCGACCGGGACCCTGAAGACAGCAAACCCAACGACAGGTATGGCGACCGTAACGACAGAAACTTTGAGCGAAGGTGGGATCGCGATCGCCATGCGCGTGTCGAGAACGACCCCGAGTGGCTGGATGAGCCTCTCGAGGACAAGCCCCAAGGCCATACGGAAGAGGACTTCAAAAAATTCATGGAGACCATGAAGGCGGGCCGAAGCGGCGGTGCTCCGAAGGAGGAAGAGAAACCCAACATGGTCTTCGATCAGCCACCAGTTGCCGCAGCTGCCGCAGCCGTCGAAGTCGAGCACAAAGTTACCTCGGCTCCTGCTACTGAGCAGGCGCCGGACAAGTTCTTTGCCGCCTACGGTAGTGCCGGTCTCGACGTCGGGACGCCGATTGCCGAGGTGAAAGACGCGGCTAAACCAAGGACTGGAAAATCTTCGAGATTCATGGCGTTCCTAAATCCCCAAGAGGACAACCGGGCGAGGACCGAACCGCCGACTCCCGCGGCGGCGGTCCAGCCGGGCGACAGGCCTGGCCCGGCTCACCAAACCGAGGCCGAGAAGGAAGCGTTTGCCCTTCTCATTCAGAAGCTCCAGAGGTCAGGTCTTGGGCCGGCTTTGGAACCGAACGCACCCCAATCGCAGGCGACCCCCGGCAGGTTTCCCGAGACCTCTCCTTTCCAAGAGCTGCTCCAGAAGAGCGCAATGGCTTCACCGGAACCATTCCAGCAATACGGCAACCAAGATAGGCGCGAAGACCCGCGCACACGCGGCTCCCAACACTCCCTACACGACATTATCTCCCCTCGTCCGGTCGGGCTCCCAATGCCCCCCCCACAGGTTTCTCGCCCGGAGCAAGCCCTGCAGGATCTCCTCGCTCAGCGCCACCATCTTCCCGGCCAGCCTCTCGCACGCGCAGAACAACAGAATATGACGGCCGTCAACCGAAATAGGGAATTCTTAGTGGGTCTCATGCAGGGCCGCCGCGAGACACCAGAGCCACCACGCGCCGAGCAGCTTATGCTCCGCATGCCGCAGCCGACCAAGCAGGTGCCGCTCGCCAACATGCCGGACCGCGAGCAAGACCACCCCCGGGAGCGGAGCTCCTCCCAACGCCAGCAGATGCGCGGCGGCCCGCCGGGCTTCTTAGACGAGAACCAATTCCATCCAGGAGACATCGACGGCCGCCCACCCCCACAGCCGACGCAGATTCTGCAGCGCCCCCCTCCTCCTCCTGGTCTCGACCACCAGATGCACCACTTCCACATGGGCGGAGTTAACCCCGCCGCCGCTGCCGCTGCCGCCGCTGCCGCAGCCGGTCAGATGCCCCCCCAGCGACCCATGATCCCGCCTCCAGGGTTGATGAACAACGGACCCCGCAACGTCCCCATGCCAGGCATGTACCTCCCTAACTTTCCGCCTCCACACGGCCACGGCGGTCCGAGCAATTTCCCCCCGGGGCCTCCTCACAGCGGTGGTCCCCCGCCGCCGGATGGCATGGGCGGCCCGTCTTCCGGTCCCCCACGCCCAATGCAGCCGCCACCGGGATTCTTTGGCGGCCCGCCCCCGGGGTTCATGCCCCCTCCTGGGATGGGTGGTGGCCCCGGCTTCCAGGGCCCAGACGGGCCCCAGCCGCGTAATGCCGGACCCGGCCCCGGACCCGCACTCGGTATGGGCGGGTATGGTGGGCCGCCGAATCTATTTAACGAGTTAGATCGCCTGAACGGCCTCGACCGGCGCGGGATGATGCCTCCTCCTGGTGGATATAGAGGCCCCTGAGCGATTGGTCAGTCTGATTAAACCTAAACCTTAGGTCCGGCTTTGACGTACGGACGGGGACGGATGAATAGATAAACGGGGTGGGTGGGTTGGTAATGAAGTATCTCCGGCCCGTTTTATTCGCAGCGGCTTTTTTGTTATTTGGGCCACGGTCAGAGGTGCTGGGGTCGGGTGTCACGGATGGGGCCATGCGGAACAATCCATGTTTTATTCACCGTCCTATGTGCCCGCCTACCAGAGCGTAGGCCAGCCAGTCAGTATTTATTTTACCTATTCGGGGCAGTCATTGTGATAGCGGAAAAGGGAATACGGTTGGGTGGCGGGTGCGGTCACGGTCGGTCACGGTCACGGTCAGGGTTCACGAGAAAAAAAAAGGGCCTACAAAAAAAACGGACGGGTTTTTCACTGGACTGGACTGGACTGGCTGGCAATGGCGGTTATGGGACGGGGCGGGTCGTCTTCGCGTTTGAGCCGGTTTGGTCGGGTGCACGGGGTTGGGTTGGCGTGTCTGTCTGTATGGTATTATGGCATGGTAGTGGTTGTAACGCTGTCCTGTTATGTGGGTCATACCGATCTATCCCGCTGTTCTATGTTCTGTGCTTGGTTGTGTCGACTCTCGTCAGAGTTGAAGTCTGTTTGTGGCGTCTGCGCAATACACTGCATTGTGGTGAGAGAAACAGAGAAAGCTGGAGGGTATTTTCACAAGCTTACCAA
>NT_165979.1:2839496-2861535 GCF_000143365.1 Chaetomium globosum CBS 148.51
TCCTCCGCAGCAGCACCCTCTTCATTCCCCGGCGTGGCGGGTGAGTTGCTCGGGCACATAGAAGGAAGCGAGCTCCTTGAGGAAGTCCTCAAAGCACGCCTTCTCCTCGCCCCAGTTGACGTGCGGGCCCAGCCGCAGGAGGAAGCGCGGCAGCTTGACAATGGCCGGGTTGTAGCCCTTGACGAGCAGCGGGATGCTGAGCAGCTCGCCGGTGGGCGAGATCTCGAGTGAGAAATACTCGAGCAGCATCTCCCGCCGCTCGATCAGCTGCTCCCCGACAAGCTCTACTATCTCGGCGACGTCGAACTCGTCGTCGCCGTCATTGTCGCCGTTATCTTCTGCAACAGCAGTTGCAGCAGCAGCAGCATTCTTCTCCTGTTGCGCCGCCAGTGTCAGCAGCTCCTTCAAATCCAGCGGCGGACTAAACCGTATGACGCCAAAATTCCCAAAATCCGTCAACCCCAACTGGTAGAAATACTCGTAGCACACGCGGCCATAGTCCACCAGGTACAGCTTGACGCCGCCCTGGATGGCAGCGAGGCGGCGGCGCTCGTCGACGACGCCGACAAAGCTGTGGTTGGCAAAGACCTCGGTCAGCTCGTGGTGCATGTCGTCGCGCACCGCGGCGCGCAGCTCGCGCACGCTGATCAGCCGGCAGGCCGTCGCCTCGCGGTCGACCGTCTCGTACGCGATCGCGTCGGCGGCGGCGGCAAGGTCGGCTGCTGCTGGGGCGTCGGAGGACGGGCCGCCCGTGGTAGTGGTGGCGGTGGCGGTGGCGGCGGCCGGAGACAGCATGCTGGTTATCTTGCGGAGGTTGGTGTCGGTGCGGACGAGGTTGTTTTCGTTGGCCCGGGCGGGGGTCTTGCGAGCTGCTGCGGCGCCGCTGATTGTCTTAGAGGGGGCGGCGGCCGCTACCGCTGAGTCATGGGGGCTAGGGATGGGGCCAGACCAGGTGCCGCCCGGGAGCAGGCTCTGGGTGAGGAACGTCCGGCTGGCATCTACAGCGGCTAGCTTGGAGCGGATGTGCTCGCAGATGGCTTGAATGATTTCATCTTCGTTTAGGAAATTCACTTCCCGCTTGGTGGGGTGGACATTGACATCTACCCGTTGGGGGTCGATCTCGAGGCTCAGGTACACGAAGGGGTGGCCATTTTTGGGAAGAAAAGCGGAGTAGGTCTGCTCGATGGCTTTCCGGATGTTGGATGACTCAACGCAGCGGTGGTTGATGAATAATAGGATGGTGGTCTTCTTGGTGCTGTAGTTGGCGTTGGTGGCCAGCCCCTCGGCCTTGAACGCCCAACGGTCGTCGGATGTGGAGAACTCGGTGAGTTCGTTGGCAACACTGCCCCCGTAAATCTGCCGTATCCTGTCGAGGCCTGACGCAGTCGCTTGCACGGCAATGCTTGTCGATGACTCGCCGTGCTTCTTGCAGGAAAAGGCGACGTTGGAGCAGTGGACGGCGTAGCGGCCCAACCATGTCGATGATCTTGTTGTACTCGTCCGCGGGAGACCGGAAGGCTCGCCGGCGGGTGGGGACGTTGTAGAACAGATCCTCGACGGTGATCTGAGTGCCTTGGCGGCCGGCCACAGGTTTCGGGTCAGGCGACTGACCAGGCTTGGCCGGCACCAGCTTCCCGCTGTCATAGTAGGCCCGCCATGCGCAGTTCGATTCCGAGGTCTTTGTGGTGACTGTGAGGTGGGCTATGTGGCTGATACTTGCCAGGGCCTCACCTCGGAACCCATAGGTGGCGATGGACTGAAGGTCCTCAAACTTCTGCAGCTTGGAGGTGGTGAAGCGCTCACACAGGATTGGTAGGTCTTCCTTCTGTTTTTTTTTTTGTTTTTTTCGGTGAGTAGTCTGTCATACATCATGGGCGGTGGACGGGAGAGCAAGGAATGGGAGGGGGAGGGGAGGGGAAGGGGAAGGGGAAGGGGGTGTCACACATCAATGCCGGAGCCGTTGTCTGTGATCTGCAGCAACTTCAAGCCCCCATCCTTCGCTAGAACCTCGAGCGACGTAGATCCTGCATCCACGGCGTTCTCGATCAACTCTTTCAGTGCATGAACCGGAGCAACAATAATCTCTCCGGCGGCTATCTTGTTGACGACATCTTGATCAAGCGCCTGAGTAACTCGGGCTTAGTAATCCGACGCATGATACACCACCCAAGGTCCCAAGGCATTTGGGTGGGAGACTTGACTTGTCGGCATGGCATACCTTGATCCTACGGGGATTTGCCGCATCTTCAAGGGCATCGGCTTTTCTCTTGGCGCCACGGGGCGCATCCGAGTCCATTGCATCACTCATTGTGCCGTTTGGCCCGTTTGGCCCAGTGTACGGCGTACAGTGTACAGCGTGACGGGGATGTAAGGGCGGCGGGGAAAGGTTAAAACTGGCGAGTTTGGGCACTTTTCAAAGGTACCCCGCGCTGACGTGCGGCCGCTTTGTGGCTCATTTCAGCTTGCCCGGGCAAGGACGACTCGAAAACAAAGGTGGGTGAGTCAGGCATCCATCCATGGAATGCATGGGGTGCATGGGTAGATCGCGACTTCCTTCTTACTGAGCCTCATCGGTTGTTGTGGTTCAGCCCCGGCAAGTGGTCAATGCTGAACGGGCCGTCACTCAAGCACGGACAGCCGGTCATCTAGTCCCGATACGGACTAGTTTCAAGAGCTTAGTGGCTCAGGGCTGGCTGCCTGCTGTGATGTGGCCCGAGTGTTCCAGCCAACAAAACTACCTGAGCCCAACTTCTCGGCTTCTTCCCGTTCTCTTCTTCCCAACCTTGTTTTGCAAAGGTTTTGACAGTTGGGTGGGCTCGCGCGGCACAAAAGCCGGTCAGTTTATGTCCGACTCCGGCGGACTGCAGCGCCACACCTGTCGGTCTTGGTTGGCCAAGAAGAAGGAGCGAGAACACGCACCTGGAGACCGCCTCTACCGTCACTACCTTATTCGTACATACCTACCTAGCCATCCTTGCCTTAGTAACCAATTTCACGCCACAGGCGGCACAGTTTCCAATGGCGGGCTCAGCTCAACCTACTTACCTACTTTCGATCAACAAAGCATATCGGCGCCCTCAATCCTTCCCATCTTCCCCATCCTCCCATCGCCCCGAACCCAAACCGTTTCGGCGTTAGTTACGAAATTCGGAACATGCCCGGCTTCAAGCGCATTCAGGTCGCTCCAGGCTTCCAGATTCTGGCAAATGATCCAAGCCACTTACTTCTCCTGCCCGCCGGGGGCTGAGCTTTTTCCGCGCGGCTACAAGGACTAGATGCCGGAACTGTGCCTTTCCCCGCCTCCTGCCGCTGCCCTAACAGGTGTACCGTGTTAGTACGCCAACCGTTGGGGGTTGATTCGGTCAACGGTCAGGTGGTGGGACCGAGCCAGCCATTAGTGCGGGGTGTTGGTGTAGGTGTTGGTGTGGCTGTTGGTATGGGTGTTGGGTATGCTGGTAGGGCATGGGCATGGACGGACTCGGGCATGGGTTGCGTTAGAGTTGCATCCTGCAGCGAAGCGAACGCGCCGCTCCCGTCCTTGCTTGCATACTCCCGTCCATCCACGCCGCCTGCAGCCCTGCCATCTTCCCAGGCGTATGGGAGGGCTTTCAAGCGGGGCACCCTTGTGAAGTCCTGGGCGGAAAAAAAAAGTCATTTTCACCTTGATCCTCCGGTCGAGTGACTGCTTCGGACTCAAACTCTGGCTTATACCTTTTTCCTTTAAGTATGTGACACCGACCACACCGAGGCCAGTTGCATCTCGCAGCTGCGTTGATCTTTTATCTGGGCCAAGCATAAGTCGTGATACACAACCTTGTTGACACTCACCCAACCAACCAACTGACGAGTCATGACCAACGGTTCCCCACGCGATATATCCGGGCTGTCGAGCCCGGAACCGGCTGCCAGCGAGGGACGTTCGTCAGTACATGTCAATGTCGACTCATTGAGTCAGAGGTGAGCACCCTCCTATCACGGGTATCTAGTTATAAATCGGCGCCGGCAGTTCTGATAGCATATTAGAGGGCGGAGTACGGGGAGGCGTTCCCGTTCGCCATCGGTGCGCCCTCCATCTTCGCGAGACCCGGAACCGTCGTTGGCCCGACAAGCAACCACGAATTCTCTGTCCTCGTTCCTTTCGTCGCAGCCGTCATCACAGCCGCTGCAAAACGAACGGATGCCCCCCGAGGATTTGCTAAGGGGCTTGATCGAGGATACCGACCTAAACAACGACACTACCAACAATGCCCTTCAAGGCCTGAAGCGACCACACGACGACGAGACGGCCGACGAACCCCTGGCGAAGCGGGACAAACTCGGCGAGGAGCTCGACCGCCTGTTCGCCTTGAATCCGTCCCCCGTTTCGGCCACGGCGTCATCGGGCTCTGCGACCTTTTCGATATCAGCCGCCGCTGCGTACCCAAGTCCCATCGACGGCCCTTCGATCGGTGGGCCACCCGGTCCTACAGTCCCCAGCAGGACAAGGGGTACGCTTCCCATCAGAGCGGCTAGGAGACGACTGCCGCGTGTTGGCAACGGGACAGTTATGTCTCGCAGTGGGATCCCAGAGACGTCCGAGCCGGCTAGTTCTAGCGACAACGACTCGGAATGCTGATTTCAAGGGGACGTACTTCACTCGAGGGTTGGATATGCTTGGGTTGGTATACAATGGCAGAGCGCAATGTGCATTTATCATTTATAGTGTTTGCTTTTTACTGTGGCGGTGGGAGATGGCCTTAGACTGTTAAAAGTTCGAGGTATTCGTAGCAATGAAGAATACCAATACTCCTGGGCTCCGTGTGACTGTTTTATGCTTTAGGGGGGCATATTGGTGAGAAGGTGACCGACTCGGCCAAGATCCGCTCCTCATTGGCCATAGGCTTTAAAACCACTTGCCTCCGACACCCACCACGGCTCTAGCTGAAGTACCACTCACCAAGCATTAACATTCCAAGCATATGAACGCACGGCTGAAGTGAGCCGACCCGCAACCTTTTCTCTGATCATCAATTCTCATCATAACCCTAAAAGTCACTCCCGACATTTCCTCATTTTGATCCAACCTCGTCACCATGGTAAGTCGCTAGTTATAAAGCAATAGGATAGATAAACAGAATCAACCCGCTGATTGACCAACCAGCAGTTGACTCAACTGACCGCAACTCAAATGACCACACACCTCCTGGATTGCAACGAGGACGTGCTGCGCCTGATCCTGGACTACCTGTCACAAGATGATCTTTACAAAGTCTGTCTGGTCCATCCGCAACTGCGCTATCTCGCCGAGGCACCTCTCTACTCCACCATCGAACTCTATTATGACGAGGAAAAATACTCCTCGACGCGCCACCCCATCACCTCACTTATACGCACCCTATTGCGTCGACCGGACCTTGCCACTCTCGTACGGTCTGTCTCGTGTTTGCCAGGTGAACACACGGGGGAGATTCTAGAGGCTCAAAATATCCCCGTGTGTGAGACAGGCCTAAAAGAGGCCTTGTCCTTCGTGGAGAAGACTGGGCTACCATACCGCGACACTTGGATGGAAGAGCTACGCCAGGGCAACCTCGACGCCTACCTCGCCATCCTATTATCGCAGTTACCGCGCCTCCGACGCTTGTATCTCACCCACAAGTTCTCCCAAAAAACCGACCTCATAACTCTCGTCTTACGAAGCATGCTTTGCGATTCCCACCCCAGTCAACCCATACCCGGCATCAACAGCACCAGCTTACACCAACTCCAAACCGTCTCCCTCGAACGCTTCCCCGGCCACTACCTGACCCCTAGCTCCCTAAACACAGAAAACATCCTCCCCTTCTTCTACCTCCCATCCATCCAAATCCTCGACCTCCCCATCGACGACCCCCCCACCTCCACCCTCCCCTGGCCCACTCCCCAACCGCCCTCCGCCCTCAACCTCCACACCCTCGCCCTCCGCCACATCCGCGAAGCCCACCTCGCCGCGCTCCTCACCGCCACCCCCCACCTCCACACCCTCAACTGGCAATGGCGTTTCGACCCAGACATCACCACCGACGCCGCCAACACGCCCACCGTCAACCTGACCCAACTCCTCCTCGCCCTCACCCCGCTCCACCCCACCCTCACCACGCTGCACATCCACGCCTCCTGCCTCTACACCACCCAACCCTTCATCCCCTTCCCCCTCTCCATCCACGGCACCATGGCCGCACTCGCCCACTTCGCCCACCTGCGCACCCTCACCATCCCCCTCGTCTTCGTCACCGGCTTCGCCCTCCCCCTGCCCACCCACCCCCACCACACCCTCGCCCACTGCCTCCCGCCCAGTCTTGAGGTCCTGACCCTGACCGATGACCTGTACGTGGATATCGATACGAAGGAGCCGTGGGACGAGACGGGCCATGCGGCGGCGGTGAGGGATTGGTTGGCGTTGTTTGGCGGTGACAACGACCCAGAACTGCTGGAAATGGTAGTGTTAATGGTGCTGGTGGGAACGGGGTGCGGGGTGGTGATCCCGAGGTTGCGGAGGCTGGGGTTGGTAATGCGTGGGGAGGATGAGGAGGTTTGTGAGGGGGAGCGGGAGGTGAGGAGTGAGATGGGGGAGTTGGCGAGGCGGGTGGGGGTGGAGTTGTGGGTGAGGCGGGGGGGTTGGGAAGGGGGTGAGTGAAGGGGGGATTGAATGAAAGGGGGGGGGTGGTTGGTGTGCGTGGGTTGGGATTGAGGACGGTGTTCACAATTCAACGTCCGAATTACGACACTTGGCGAAACATGTTGCCCAGTTCTTACCGAGCGAAGTCCTTTTCTTAAACCTGTCGGTCGTGAGAAGCAATAGTACACCGAGGGTTCGACCTTCCTGCTCGCTAAAACATTCCGTTCATTATGTCCGAGTTGTTGTTGCGCCTTTCCCATAGGTGCATCCATTTATTAACTTATTTATTGCCGTCAGCAAACCGTCCAAAACCCGACCCGGCCTTGCTCTTCACAAGCCGGCCATCGGGAACATGGATAAATCCCACTGACACAAACAGCATACTTATTAGTTGACGTTTATCGGTATGTGGGGGACAACACAACCGAACCCGAATCCCCCAAGCATGTCATGTCAGACGATCCGACGTAACTCAGGCAAGACCGGGCCAGGCCATTCCTCGGGACGCCCAATGTTACGCAAATCTCCACCGGGAGGAACGGAAGACGCAGCCGAAGAAGACCAAGAACGCGGATGGTACGTACAGTTGGCAAGGCACAGGCGAATGTTCAAAGTAGGACCGACAACTCTTTCGTTGCGAGCTATCTGGCTGGTTTGTGTCTTTTTATGCAGTGTTGCGTTGGCGGGTGAGTGCTCGTATCCAGTCGTTGTTCTCGTCATTCCGTTGCGTCAGCCCCATCCTTCACCCCTGCTGAGATCGAGGCCTCTGTGCTTGGGCTGGCAACGCCAGTGGCCGCGTTAATCTCTTCCTCTGTCTGTCCTTGTACATTCATTAAACCCTTTCCCCAGGGCCAAGATCATCCTGCCCGGGTTACGACTCCCGGCCATGGCACCCGCCACTGCGGCTCCGGTTGGTCAGAAACTCCGAGTAAAACCCTAAGTCAACGTCCACCCATTCAGGGGTATCATCCTATTTTCCTTCCCGCTAATTTTCAGTGCCTCCATCCGACGACCGCCATCGCACCTCACGCCACAGTCAGCAGTCTTCCACACGTTTGAAACCGAAACCAGTGTTGCAGCCATGAACACATGGCCCAGAATTGTCCCGTCTCCGACCCAAACCCGTCTACTTGGCCTCGTTGGTAGGCCGCATGCAAAGCGGGGCCAGAACACATCCACCGGGAGCAAAACAACAGCCAAGGAAACCTCCCGAAAACGCCGCATCATGAGACGACATGGCTCTCCTTGGTAGGCGTCGGAAGACAATGCAGCATAGACCGGGACGAACGAACGAACGAACGAAGTCTGAAGGACCGAGGCTGAAGCGCCAGAAATACTCCTGGTATTCCGCCCCAGGCCGCGTCTCTCCACGCGTGCCGCCGTGTAATCCAGCCTACGTTTGCCGCTCAAGGGAAGACGACGGAAACAGCCCCCGAGATAAAGACCAACCACCCGCAAGTGTGTCCCAATTTAAAAGGACTTGGTAAGTAGAAGTAGAAGAAGAGGAAGAGGAAGAAGAAGAAGAAGAAGAAGAAGAAGTAGAAGAGAAGGGCCAAAATCAAAAGAGAACAAAAAAGTATAAACTGGGAAAAAAATATCGAAGAAGTCGAAGAAGTCGAAGAAGCAAGTTAAAGTTGACAAAAAGAAGAAAAAAGGAGAGAAGAAAAGCCCGAGCCGAACAAACGCCAAAGAATGCTCCCTGTTCCTTTACCATCCGTCGCCCGCCGGCCCCCGAGACACAGGATTGCGCGCCGAATGCACTAAACACAGGAGTTATGTGCAAAGATATACAGTGGTATCATCCCAAATGCGACCTCGCAAACCAGTTCCCCAACAAAAAAAAAAAGAAATACAACGCAAAACAAAAAACAAAACATAAAAAGGGTCCACAGAACCGGCATCCTTCTCTAGCCTTCACTGCTTTTGTTTTCCCTCTTTTCCAGCTCATGCAGACGTCCATCACGACGGCCTCAGTCCAGACTAACCACATGGGCTATTTTCGTCATGGGCTCTTCGTCTGCCCCGGCTGCTCAAGCAAGCCCCCGATGCCTATGCGGGACCGTTCTTCTCGGCTTTGATATGGCGGTGGTGGCGGTAGCGGCGGGGGCGGCTGCGGCTGCGAATGCGACTGCTGTGTTTGAGGCGGTTCAGTTTGTTGCGTAGTGCCCATCGGTGGGCTCCTGATCCTTGGGAGGGGCAGGAGTTGATAATCCGCCGGCTGGGGCGCGCGGCTTGCTGAGTGCAACTCAGTCCTGGGAGTTTGGAACGTTCTCGGAGTGATCGGGTAGTCTGGCCTGCTCGGTGAAATGCCATACGCCGACGAGAGACCCGGACTTCGGGCCGGTAACATGTGAAGCGACCCGCCAGCCTGTTGTCCGGATGGCCGAGGATCGTATCCGGGATCACTTAACCTCGATTGTCGCGGATCAAATGTCGCCGACAGGGGCGTGGGTTGGGAGTAATGTTGCAGTCCCGGCTCGAACGACCCACTCATATCTCTGAGGCTCGGAGATGGCGTTGGATATGAAGGTCGAGACCCCCGATTCAGCAACAAGACTACGAAATATATCGAGTTTCGAGTCGCTAACCCAGCGCGCACCGGAATTTGTCTCGGTTGCCCATCATCGCCTAAAAAGGTGAAAGTGTCTAGCCAGTGCAGTGGGTATCTTGACACCTCTTCCGGAGTAAAGCTAAGGCTCTGCATCACGGCGTCGCTCCGGTCGTTAAATATCGGCGGGAGATAAGCCGGGTCTTTTCTGGCCTGCTCTTCCTGTGCTTGTTGCTGGAGCCTAGTTGCCCTGGGGCGCTCCTCAACTGCCAGCACATTCGTGATCTCGAGCCCCGTTACCGACGCCCGCCCGATCGCACTCAGGAAGGAAGGCGACGCCCTCGCAAACTCGAGGCCGATGGTCAAGTACGCGACTGGTTCTTCGTGGACTCTGGCCGTAGCGATTGACAATGGGGCTGGGTACATGTTCGCATCAGACGCCAACCCCCGTTCCGGGAACCGCGGAGCGATTGATTCAGCTGGCTGAGATTTCAGCACGCGGTACGATTGAATGCGGCGAAGAGGGTCATCGTAAACCATACCCAGCGGCGGTCCTGGACCATAAGCCGACGACAACGGCCTCCTCATAGCATCCACGGCGCTCCCGAACCTTGAGCCCTCGTATTTCGCTTGGCTGTCATCTCGCAAGCGAGGCCTTCCGCGTTTTTTGTGCTGCACGTCGATACATGCTCCCTCTTTGTTGGTGCTCATACACCTCGAGCAGGGGCGCTGGGCTGTTGCCTTGTTAGCCTATTAGCCACGAGAATAGCTTGCCCGGGGTCAAGCGAAGAGGACGCTAGGGAAGCGATCAGAAGGGCGGGCTGGGCTTTCCCAAGACAGCTCCCGGACGTCATCCGTCAACGAGCACGAGAATCGGTGAGCCTTCAGACCCCCGAACCGCTTGGTGATGCATCGTAGTGGCTAAAAGAGGAGGGGGCTAGCAAGGCTGCCCGAGCCGTTGATCAGCGGGAAATCCCACCATATTTCAAGGGCAACGGGCCGGCTTGCCGTAGGATCAGACATCCGCCTTGCAGTAGCGAACCGTGTTGGCATGGAGTGGTGACAGCCCAAGGAGGAAGTGCAGCACCGGCCCCGAACCAATCGCCCCGCGCATCTGGACCCAAACACGGACAAGAGATAGCGCCCGCTTGAGAACCATCCCCTCCCGTTCCTGCAGCCTGGCGACCCCATAACCGGTGCGACGACACTCAAACCAATGGGCCGTCTCAGCTTGAATGGCGTTGCACGCTGGTGCTTGGCGCCGCTGAATGCCGCGCCTAAACGGTCCCGGAATTGCTCGACAATATGATGTCAATTAATTCCGCAAACCCCTACGGCGGAGCCGCACCGTTAGAGCTGCCCGCCTAGCCCGGTTGTTCCTTTTTTTGGTTCAAGTTTAATATCGGCCGAGAATGAGTCCAGGTACATACCGTCGCATCTGCCAATCGTCAGCACTTTCACGTTTCCGGTTCGACGATGGGGTCAAAAACATGGGCGACGAACCGGAGATGTGCCTTTTTACAAGGCACGCATGCGGATGCCACATGCCCTTTCGTCTTTCTTTGCGGTTTTGGCGGTGTGTCGTGGAGGGTGTCGGGGATGGGGTGGTGAGCTCCCGCGGGATATGTTTGCGGAGGGGGCAACGACCCGGGGTGGTTCGCAGCCGCTCCAGCCCCGGGGCCAGGCAGGTAGGGTGCTGGCTGAGTGGCGCCCTGACCGAGTGATTGTGGGTAGGGCGGCGGTCTTGTTACCGGGCCATCAAGTCGAGGAAAAAGTGTAGGATGCCCGTTCTGGCGCATCCGAAAAGAATGCGCGTTGCCCGCCTACACCTCCCGACTGTGTCCTCTCCTCGTTTTGTGTTGCTGAAATGCCAGAGTACACATCCTGTGTAGTTGCTTGATACGACCCCTGACTCCGTTCGGGAACCTCGGGGCTGGTTTTAAGGGGAAGCGGCGGAGACCCCGACATGGGCGGAGACGGGTAGCTTCCTCGACCAGCAGCGCCTCCAGAACCGGTTCTTGTCTGTGTCAGGTCAAGGCCGAAGCGTGCCGTGTCCGGTATTCCTCGGCGCTGGCCGAAAGACGTCCAAGAATCGTCGCGTCGGTGGCCGGATGGCCGCATGGAGGACGTGCCGCTAAGGTCGGCGAGGATACCGGAGATTCCGAACCCGTCTGCCGGACAACGAGGGCGGAACCGCACTCCACAAGCCAATCTCAACGGGGCCCCCACCAGGGGAGACAAGCTTCCAAGCCGTGCCCTGAGCAGAGACAGCGACCGACATTACCCGATGTGACGGGTAGTGGGTAAGCGTGAGCCGGTAGAGGACGAAGGGAATCTCCTACGTCTCGGCGCGCACAGGCGTAAAAGTAAGGTTCCGTCCGCAGCGGAAGTCGTTGGCGGGAGAGGGGGGCTTTGCATGAGGGGGGCGGCGTTGAAGGTTTCCTGGTAAGCGATAGGGGAGCTGCGCTCGTTGTGCACTGCGGGATTCTGAGGCTCGAGTACTTCGCGCTAACCCACAGCCCTTTTGAGAACGAGAGGGAGCTGGATTTGCCAAATGGGGTGGGCCAGGTGGTGGCGGGCGAAGGAGCGGGCCACTGTACAAGACGCCTGGGTCGGACAAGATGCTGCAATGTGAACCCTTTTAGTGATCTTGGGGATCCGGCCAGTGGTACAACATGTAGCGGCGCCCGTACGATGGAGAAGCTCTCGGGGAGCTGCAGGCCGGTCCCGTCACCAGTCAAGTCTCCCGTAACATGGGGTGTGGGTGTGAGCCGAGGGAAGCGGAGGGGCAACCGGACGGTTGGGTAGCTGCTGGGGGCGTCGTCTTTGCGTCTTTGTCGGTACTCGTGAGCTCCGCTCGCAATCGTTATCTAGGCCAGCAAGGTAGCTTGGTCGAGACTCGGGAGACAGAGATTTGGTGTCAGTGGCACTCGGTGGTTTTTGTGCGAGTTTAAGGCAACGGTGCAATTGAGATGGTAGCCCCTAGATGGAGCAAGGATAGCCGTTCACTAAGTCAGGGCACCCTGGCAAGTGTGTGCCATCCACGCCATCCATGGAGGGCCCGAAAATCGAAGGGTACTGCTAGGCAATGGCCAACAAGGGCCCCGGGTCCAGGTCAAACCCCCCCTCCCCCCAGCGAGTTCTGGTGTACGAAGCAACCACTGTGTATGGTAATCTGTAATCTTGTAATCCTGTGATCCTGGTACGAGCACAGACGGCGCCCGGGGCCAGCCGGTTACAGCCTGTGAAGATTGTCAAGCCTCAGGTGGCCCCCTCCCCCCCATGGCCAAGGGGCTGGAGGTGCGTTTTTGACCTGGGCGCCTCCCTGTCTGCACGGGTAATATGAGTGTGTGAGTGCGCCAGTGCCGTTGCAGATAGTGGAACTCGGGGAACGATGGGGCAGTTCTGCAGACGGAACTGGGGAAGTCGTTGGTCTATTGGGCGCTGGGCCACTCCGCGGGACACCGTTTCGTGCGCCCCATTGAATGCATCAAGCAACGCTTGCAGTGTGAAAGCGGAGCGCAGCGCAATTTCGTTGATGCGCTTGAGGTGTCTCGCACGTCCGATGATGTGTCCGTGACCCGTCTCAAGCGTCAAGTATCAGGTTGGACCGGAAAACTACCTTACCTAGCATTGGCGCCGGCAACCAGGGCAGGCAGGCACGCAATCAAGGGCTACCACCGCCGGCGGGCCGGGCTCGACCAGAAACTTGGGAGCGGGGTCGGTTGGATGTCCAAGAAGCCAAGGACAACCGCCGATGTTGTGCAGAACCAGCCGAGAGCGAGTCGAGATAGGGGATCCGGAACAGGGCATTCCCATTCGGCGTTGTGACGCACCAGTGATGTTGTAACCGATATTGGAGGCTCTTTCACTGTTCGTTGTGAAGCATGCAGTTTGTCTCATCTCCATGTGACGAGAAAAAACTGAAGAAGCCCGGACAAAAAGACAACCGAGGAGATGGGCCGCCAGAGGTAGGAAACTTGTGCCATCGGAAGTCAACCACAACCGGGACCGAGGCTGCTTCCAGGATTGAAGGGTGATTGATGATAGCCTCGGGGTTGTGCACGACACAGATCGTCGGGTGGTCGCTGTTAACAGAAAGCAAGGAAAGCTCGGTACCCAGGCAAGCGGTGGTTACGGGCGAGGAGCATCCAGAGGTTGGATCCTTCTTTGACATTTCGCTACTACCTCCCGCTTGAATACAACTAACGTGTAAGGTACCAGAGCTTGGCCCGGAGCCAACCTCCATTCGCAGCGATGCCAAACTTGGAATGAGCGCGAGTTTTCGGTGTTGCTCTTGCCATGCCTGTGAAAAGCGAAAAGTTGTTTGGAGCTCGAGCTTGCCCAGGCAATGTCCTGGAATGGAAGGGACCGCTGAGCTAGACCTTATTTAGCGAGCCGGTGGTGCAAGCACCCCTGACAGGAAGGGACTGCTGCCGCGTGGAAGCGCCACACAGTTTGTAGACGGTGCTTTCAGCACGGTGATCCCGCGATGAGATCAGCCCAGAAAAGGCAAGTGCCGTGTCTTGACCCCTGTGGTGACACATTTGGCAAGTGCATCACTTTCATCCTTACACAGTCGAAAGGACATCAACCCATCCGAGAGAAGGAACAGCATGTCTGCCATTGAATATTCGGTCCCGCGAGGAACCTTTCGGTTGAGGAATTCCTTTCTTCTGCCGCCATGTCTCCGGTTGGAAAATCGACCTACCACAGCGGTCATGCACATACCCGTCGCTGCGTCGAGAGCACAAACCGCGGGCTCGGTATCCCCCGGATTGTTACAGAATTCATTTCCTCTTCAAATCCAAATCCCAATGCGGATAGTGATTGGCTTGAAAAGGATTCGGCCGCAGCTGTTCCCACTTCCCATTCGTCACAGGAGCAGATCAACGTTTTCCGTTGCGTCGGTTCAGCAGGCTGGCGCCAAGCATGGATAGAGGTGCATGCCTGGTAGGTACTTGGTGAAGTGACGGCACCTCATGGCCGCACAAGCCAAGGGTTTGAGGGCCCATGCCCACCCGGGCTTCTCGCTACAACGCGAGCGTCTAATACACATTGCCCTATCGCGATAATCATATCATCATTGATATCTTCCCGGACGACATGCCCCATCGCCTCGCTTCTCACCTCTAATCGGCACACAACATGAACGAGCCAGGCTTTTTTTTTTTTTTCAACAATAGGCGCTACACCGTACAAAAGGATCTGCTGTGAGAGTGGCTCCCAACCGCTGAGACACAGAGCAGGTGGCGGCAAACCGGAAGGGACCCGTGACAGCTGCATGATCGCCCACAGCGTCGAGCCTCCGTTTTTGTCTTCGACACGGCTGACTGATCCCATTGGATCAGAGATCCGGGCGAGCCCCCGCTCTCGCATTTCCATCGTGCTCGGCCGTTGCGGTAGCCAGCGTCGTGCATCTCGAACCCCTGACACACAACATTGGACCCGAAGAAGAACAGCGGGTACGGGCATCAAGCAGCGTTGCCGCAGTAGTACATCGCCAACTCGGATTTTTTTTTAACAATGGCGGGGGTTTTCTCGGGTATTAGCGCGCAACAGCCTGCGGAGAGCAATATCGGGATAACGTAGGTATGTGATCTGGGCTGCCGATGAAATTGAGGTTCGTTTCTGATGCATCACCAGAAAAGAGTTAAGGCCAGCCCTACGGAACGTTAAGGTGACGCCTTGCCATGGGCACTCGGCGCTTGCAATGCGCCTTTGCACAAAATCTCGTCCGCAGGAAATATGCTTTTCCTTCAGCCACCGAGCTTTCGTCGTTTTGGGGCGTCTCTTGCTGTCGGCCGTCTCTTTCGGCGACCTTTTGCCTGATCGGTGCCCGGGCCGACCACTCAAAATCCCGGCTACTCAACCCCAACCTGGAAGAGGCTCGCCTTGGCACAGCGCAACCAGAAGACAGCCCGATGTACATACCTATGTATGTATTAATGTAAGTACGTACAAAGTAGCAACAGCCCTCTTTGCGCTTCTGAGTGCCGTGCCGATCCCATCCCGTCCGACTTGGTCGTTGACCCTGACAATCACCAAAGTTAATGCGCGTTGCGGCGTCTGCCGCTTGGGCGCTAAGCGAGTGTTCCAGTGTTGACGTTGATCGAAGAAGCCAGCGGGTCACGATGCGATCTCCAAACCCAACCGATCCGCATGCATCGAAAAAAAACTCCCGAAGACGGCTTCCAGGCGAGATCTGGGATCAGAGGGATAACTACTGGGCATCACGGCATCGCATGACGTTATGCCGGGAACCGTTGCGTCAAAAACGGGTGCTGAGCTATTTTCATGCCCCTCCTCCTTTGGCGATCAGCTCCTTGTAACTGTGTCGTATTTTGTGGGTGCCCAGCTTGGGAAACCGTTCCCCCACAACTAATTTTCACGTATGATGGAATTCGTCCGAGGTGTCTCGGTATTGGCTGTTACACGCCGTCATGGCATGGAGGTCTCGCCATCACACGCATGAGGGTGGCGGGGGTTCGTCGGTTCATCCCATGTCAAGGCCGTGCGTGCTCCCAGCTCATTTATGGGGAGCGGAAGATCGTCCCAGCACGCGCACAAATTACGGGCAGAACCCAACGCCCTGTGATGATCGACTTGGCGAAGGATGTCTCTTGAATTCCAACCACAACGCGCCAGCACGTGCGTTGAGTATGACGAGGTCTCACGGCCTGCCTGTGCTCGAGCAGCCCGAACGGTTTGTGGTCTTTGCCCCGAACAACCGAGCTTCCCTGGCTTGGCCACCGAGTTTGCCTTATTTCCTTTCTTTCCTCCTTGGGTCTGGTGAGACAAGTTCCTTGAGGACTTCGCCAGCAACGGTGACATCGCGCCCTGGTCTGGTCGACAACGGACACTGTCGGCGGGGCCCCGAGCCATCGCAAGCGGCAAGGAGATTTGATCGATCCCATGTCAGATGCTTGGCAGGTACCCGGGCGAAAAAAGATCAGCCCTTAGCCCTTAATTGGGGCCACTATAGGTCAGGGGTAACTGGGTGCAGCCTGCGAACCGTGCATGCTGGGCATCAACAACAGCTCGGTTTCGAACTCGACGCCGGCACGGATTTCGACGCAGGTTCAACGCGTCTCGCAAAGATGCCGTCTTGTGCGACTGCGGCCCAAACCTACCGCAAGCAGCCGTGAGCGGGTATGCATACAATGGAACGGACACACAATCTTGATCTCGGAGAGATTCCCGCCGGAACGTTGCCGAGCCAGGAAGGCGTAACGGTCGAAGTTGGCAGCGGCAATTATTTCAAGATTTCAGGGTCGTTTCCACCGTGCGCAGTTTGGCATGCGGGATATACCGTTATCGCTGAAGGCAGCCAAAGTAAATGTTCTTTTTGGGGTCCAGGAGTGCTCCTCGAGCTTGGACCTGACAGAACGGTCTGGACCGAATAGGCGAGCGAGAGCGCAAAGATCTTGGCGCAACCGTCACTGACTGTGAAGTTACTTGGTACGAAGTAAAAGTTGATCAATGGAAACTGCACGCTTTGCGTCAGTCACCATGTACTGGGCGCCTTTGGGGTGCCCTGTCGATGCTTGCCAACTCGAACGACGAGAACCTTTCCAAGTTTATCCAGCGCAAAATGATGACAATTTCAGCGGTGGCCTCGCTACCTAATTCGTTTGCCAGCCTTGAATGTTGCACCAACACCGACACAAACAGCGGTTACCATCGCTCCTTCTCTCCTTTCTGCACTGACATCCTCAAGATGTGGCTTCCCAGATTGGACCAGGTACGTACATGGCAGAGTCGGATCTGTCCTTCCTGTCTTGTCAGCCCGTGGGTCAGGCACCTTCCATGAAATTCTCCAGTCATCTCGAGACAGGTAAGGAGGTCGGTACCTGCCTATCCCCCAAGGTATGGAAGGTACGAAGGAGAGGTACTCGCTACCATCTCGCCCGGTTCCGACCACACTCCACTAGTAGTTTTTATCAATCGGGCCACGGCGGAACTTTCCTCTTGCCATGCAGTGCAGTTGACCTCCATCAGAGGCCTCTTTGGGCGGCAGGCCAATCAGCAGGCTTCCCGCTGGCCGAAGCCGCCGAGAAGGTCAAGAGGTTCCAAGTCAGTTCCAAGTCGGTTTGGTCGAGACGCAGGGATGTCATCATGCAGCCTGGCAGCCTTCAAACCTCAGTTGACAGCTCTCCCTCCTTCCATCCTCGCCATCAATTTGCTGGCGACGCACCCCACTCTGCACATGCAACTGCTGCCGCACCTGCCGCATGATTAAATTGGACTCCATCGATTCGGGCGTCCCCTTTGAGCAACTCTCACGCCCAGCAGCGCCAAAAAGGAAAGCGCCTCGCTGGACGGTCACCTCCGAAGAAGTCCGCTAGTGACTGCCCAGCGCAATCACCAGCATTAGTTATCGTGCGCCAGTCATGCAACTCGCGCTGCTTTCCTCGACCCCACCCACCGTTGCTTCACCATCCACTAGGCACGGCCAGGTCGTCCGCAGCGGTGACGTTTTCAGTTTGAGACATCATGACCACTCTCACAAGAAACCCAAAAAAACCTCGTCAAAATCCGGACGACTCATTAAAAAACCGGGGCCGCGACAATGAGTGGGGTCCTCACCCGCCCGTTCGCCCCGGAAGTCATTTCCCTGTTCCCGCCCTCGTGGCCGGGAAATTTTCCTTGTCGCGGACCTCTTTGCGGCCCTGTCCCGCTGTCTCTTTCGGGTTGACAGCGACCCGCCGTCACACCTTCTGGCGCAACGCAGGAGGGCCAAGACTGAGGCGGGGTGGATGGGATGAATGCCCCCCCAGAGAGTTGACGAGACGGGGCGCCCAGTGTTGACTAACCAGTGTGTCAGGCGCGAAAACTCGCCGACCAGCAAACGGCCGTCTCTTTCTCTAGCCAAATTATTGCATCTCAACAAAGCGCTCCGCCGGCTCCCGGTCGCAGACTGCCTACATACCTAACTATATGCACGCACATACTTGGTCCACATATACACTACACAGTATAGCTGAGTAATGATATGGCAATTGACCGCAGAGCAGCGCTGGTGGAGGGTACCGACAAGCTGGGCATCGACTGTGGATACTCGTGGTGCTGGGACTGGGGAACCAATTCCGGATATATAGTGCCCACTACCACGCCATCCGTTCCTGCAACACGGAATACTACGACAGTACGTCCTTGGCCTGCAATCATTCGTGTCGTCCCGCGCTTGCTCCCGCGCTCCACGGTGGTGCCTCCGTGCCGCGCTGCTGCTTAGGGTCCGTTGCAGGCGGGACAGGTTCTGGAGGATTCTCGAGAACCTCGGAGCACGGACTGCCCCCCGGAGTAGTTGTTATTCGCACCGACTTCGGCGAAAAAAATAACGCCTGGCAACTGGTTCGGGACACGGGATACGGGGCATGGGGGCCCGTACTTACGAAGCAGTGGAGTGCCCTCAAGGCCCCGGATATGATCGCCGCCGCAAGCAGGACCCGGAGATGACCAGGGTATGGGAAGCCTGCGGAACAGATTGTCGGCTCCGGCAGCTCCAACAAGCGACCGATGGGACGGGGCACAGACCCAACGTTAGTTCAGATGGTGCCTCCATCTGTTGGGAGACGCGGGACGGAAAAGAGATGGGACGAAAAGCCACAGGACACATCAAGGTTGTAATTTTCCGGTACCGACGGCAACGCTTGGTCCTTTTTCCTTAGTTCCAGATCTTGGTTGGAGCGAACAGACCCGCGGGCCCGCCATGTCACCTTAATCCCAACCCCCGGTGCATTCTCTGAGCCTGCAAAACCCGGGTTCCAGAGTTTGTTGTTGCCCTCTCAAACCGCCGTCCCGCATCCTTGGGGGGGTGAATCCGCCGTGTCACAACAGCATGCATCGTCAGCTGAGTGATAGGACGGGTCTGGCTGACCTAAAAAAGCCCCTTGGCCGATATCAAATCAGACACACCCCGTCTGTCCACGTTGCGCGCATGAGATGGGGGTGTGAGCCGTCACAATTGGGGACATACGGTACATTGCTTGTATGTATGTACATACATGATCTACGCTGCTCCAGCACGCCACCACGCCAGCACGCCGTGTGCTTCCCTGAGCCGATCACACCTGTCAGGCCTGGATCTCAGTTTAAGACGGCGTTTTTCTCATGCAGCATTTCTCCGTTCCCATGTTGACCCCAACGCGGCGCTTATGTACATCACGCACTCCATCTCCCGAAAAAGCCGAGATTAAAGGAGGTTGAGATAACTATACCGAACTGCTTCCGCCCCACGGACCGCGATCGCGTGGTAGCGTATCGTCGTGTATTCCAAAAACGGGTGTTGCCCGCGAGGTTTGGCAATGGATCCAAGGGGAGTGCTCGGAAGCCGGAAAAAGAATACCGACGGCGGTTATGCCCACTCTCCGTGTGCCGGATTGGTCTGGCGGCGCCCCTCGGCCGCCGTGTTCATCGGATCCAACGTCTTCAGCCCCCCGGACAACTCACCAAACCAGCCCGGCTTCTTGAGTTGTCTCCCGATGATCCTCGATGGCTTACATCATACCGGATTTTTGTTGCTAGTTACGACCAGGTATATGCGATGGTCGATGCCGGGCCCGGAATTCCGTCCCATGATGGATCGACCAGTCAATTACCTGCTCCTCGGGCTATTCGATTAGTTTGCGACGATTCCCCTCAAGGAGAGGGATACACCAGTATTGTTCCTGGCAGGAAGGTGCAGCGCAACCTCATAACGTCACTTGTCAGGCGCCCTCTCGCCCTGTACTCGTGCTCCTTGTCAGCTGCGGGCAGAGGCGGTGCCAGGGAGTGCGCTGTTTCTCATGTCTGACTAGGCGTTGTGTCTCTTCGTGTGGTAACACCAGCACCACATGCCATCCTGATTTATCTTCAAACCCCCCATTCCTGACAACAGGCCCGATAACTCCCGGGGTGTTCCAAATCATCCTCCGCCATAAAGAAGGGGGTCCTTGGTACCACGAGAACGGGCCAATTTCGGAACTTAGTAGTAGAGAGTGGTATGCCCGAGTCAGGTCCTACTTAGGGTCAGGAAAGGCCGGGACCAGCCCCTCGGAATAGCTAAAGTGTACTGGCAACGAGCGGTCAATCGGTGACATCCTCGGCAGCGGATAAACCATGGGGTTTCACGAAACTCTACTGCGGTCTTGGGACGGGACACAGGATGAGCCGACTCGGTAACTTGCGGTGCCTGGCCGTGTTACTTCTAGATGTATAGGGCCGTACACTGCAACACTCCGGGTCGGTTCATCCCCAGTGTGCCCTTGGCTTATTAGAGTCTCAGAGAGAGACTGCTGTCGCGATTACGACTTGGATAGAACCTTGCATCACCTCGAGGACATGGTATGTGACCGGAAGAGGTTGCCAGATACCCTATCCCCTCTCCGAACTGGTCGATATCTCGGCCCCGTTCACGCATTTACAAGCGTAAATGCCGCACGGCCAACGGCGGAAATATCTGAAGAACAGTAAGAGAAATGTTTATCACATGAGGATTATGGACACGTGAGACCAACACATCGGACATCGAACCTCAAATGTCTCGCCACCATATAGCCTGGGCCGCAGGTAGTACCCAGAGACGGTCTAGGAACAACCAAATGAACTGACCAAGCTCCTGTCCCCCGTAAACTACCATACCACAAACATGATCCTCCGCCGATAAGCGCACAACAATAGTGAGGACGAACGCGATAGCCACTAATCGGGATATTTTCCCTGCGCCCAACGTGGAACTGCACCCAGCATCGTGTAACCTCCCAGTTAACCCCCCCCCCTCTCTCGCCCCTTTCTCCGTTTCCTCTTCTGTCGAAGTAACTAGCCATCGGAGGAACACATGCCTCCCACTCAACACCTTGCACCATTCCTTTAACACAGAGCGGATTATTCTAACCTACCTGCCTGGATGAGTGGCGTATAGCCTCTCAAAGCCTTTCTATCTCCGTAGTGACACACACACGCACAAAACTGACGAAAGAAAACAACTGAAAGATAAAAACCAACCAACGATCCAACAAGCACCCTACACCCTACCCATCCTGCCCACCTCCCCAACCAAACCAACCCAATAACCCACACAAGGCCACCCACCAGACAATAACAAGACGGACCAACAAAAAGAAAAAACCCTCGGCTTTCGACACAAGAACCAAGAACAACGGGGGCGAGAGGGGAAGAGAGAAAGAGAGAGAGAGAGAGAGAGAAAGGCGGTTTGCCATGCCCCCCCCCCCACCCCGTTCCCCCCATCCCCCCAGCCCCTCCCCAGACATTGCATATGCATATGCACATGCGTCCTCCCGCGGGGCCTCCGGCGTGGGACGCGGGACGGCAGCACAAGATCTGTGTGTGACCTGCCTCGTGTCGCCATGCCGCGGCCGGCGCAGAAGGTATCCGAGACACTCGAATTGTGCGGTGATGGGGGCGGGTTAGGGGAGGTGTGGTTTGGTTCGTGGCTTTTTTTTTTTTTTTTGTTTGTTTTTGTTTGGGGGCTCGGATGGGTGTCGGATGGCGGGTGGGGGGGGGAGGAGGGGGATAATTACTCGTTGCCTCGTGAACTTAGTTGAGAGGAGGTATCTGCTGCTGCTGCTGCTGCTGCTTGCCGTGGGGTTAGGAGAGAGTGTTGATGAGGAGGGCGGCGGTGTTAGCAAGGGGGGTCATCTTGTAGTTGCGCGGTTGGAGTGATAGGGAGGAGTTTCTGTAGAAAGACCCAATGTTGCTCGCTATGGTAAGGGAGGGGAGGGGGGATAAACAGGAGACAACAAAAACGAAGCTAATACAACCTGCTATGCACCCTCCTACAAACAAATCAAGGAAAACCAAACCGAAACCACCAAAATCATGCAATCAAGGGAAAAAAAAAAAAAACCATTGCTACG
>NT_165979.1:2861635-2913722 GCF_000143365.1 Chaetomium globosum CBS 148.51
GGCCTTGCAATTGCCTTACATCGCCACCCACCGCACACCGTAGACATAGTTATATCCTTCCTGCATGTCTCGCCCGGCGAGGGGGCAAGCAATATATCCTACACAACCGTCGGGACCCCTGCCTCGACCTGCCTCAACCTGCAACGTCACTCCCGCAAGGAAGGAAGCACGGAAGCCAACCGGGAAAGGCGCAGCCACGGCAGCGACATGCGCACCGCAACCTTCCCCCCTCCCCCCCACACCAGCTTCCTGCGTCCCGTTTCCGCTGCCCACTCCTCGGGGCATCCCCAGGTAGGTAGCCAAACTGCATGCGGTACAACGGCGCCAGCCGCCAGCCGCCGCCCGCCCGGCCACACAGTCCCACAGCATGGGGTTGCCTGCCCCGCCCCTGGTGTGTGTATGTGTCCCCGCCCGCCGGAGACGGGGGAGGGAAACGGAGGAAAGGAATGAGAGACGAAACGAAACAAAGAGATGTCTCAAGAGCACACACCCTTGCTGTCTGTCCTCGAAGGAGAGATTGCTTTTCCCCCGGGTCTCACATCCATCTCGATCATCTCGATCATCGCGATCTTTCTGCATATTTTCGATCTTGTCATCCCACTACCAACCCCCCCCGGGGGGGCGGCAACCTCCCTGCCGCCCCAAACTCCCTCTCGTCGACCGACCAGGCCGGCTGCCTTACAACTGGCTCTGGACATCGGGATGCTCGTTATCGCCCGGCCAGCGAGCGTCAGGCCAGACATGGCGCATGGCTTCCCAAATGTGGCTGTGGAAAGAAAAAAAAATTCGGTGTTAGCAAAGGCGGCACATACACACGCAGAAATACTCCTTCTGTTTTCTTCTTTTTCTGTGTTCATGTTCCTCCAACCAAGGCGGGACCACAGCGCACACTGCCCCTTGCTTCGCGTTGTGTCGCGTTGCGTTGATTTAGAAATTTCGGGGTAAGGAAAGGAAACAAGAGGGAAAGAAGAGGTGAGACAGCAACAGCAACAACGACAACAACTAGACACAGACAAACGTACCTGACATGGATAATCTCGAGACCGTCCTTCACCTCCTGGGGAAGGTCCTTGACGTCCTTGCGGTTTTGGGCCGGCAGCAGCACCGTCTTGACGCCGGCGCGCAGGGCGCCAATCAGCTTCTCCTTGATTCCTCCGACGGCGGTGATGCGTCCGCGTAGCGAGATTTCGCCCTGTTGTGTTGTGAAACGAGCGGTGAGGGGTTTGTGTCAGCCTAACCGCGATCCCTCTCTCTCTCTGTGCGCGTGTCGTGTGTGCGTGTGTGTGTATGTGCGATAAAAGGAAAAAAGGGGAGGGGTTGGAACGGACGTAAGGGTTTTTTTTTTTTTTTTTTTTTTTGCGGAGGGGAGGGTTCACTTACGGTCATGGCCATGGTGGGCGGTACGGCTTTCCCAGAGAACAGGGAGATGAGCGCGATAGCTTGCGAAATGCCGCTGCTGGGCCCGTCTTTGGGGATGGAGCCCGATGGGCAGTGCACGTGAATGCTGCGGTCCTTCATGATGTTTTCAGTCGGGCCCTGCGTCAGACCCAGCTCGTAGGCATGCGCCTTCACCCACGTCAGAGCCACCTCGACGCTCTCCTTGAGGACGTCGCCCAGCTTGCCCGTGAGCTGCACTGTACCGGTGCCTGGCATGTCGGCTACCTCGATAAAGAGGATGCTGCCGTTGCCGCCGGAGCTGTAGGCCACGAGACCGGTGACAATGCCCGGCCGGCTGGTCTTCTCGGCAATCTCCTCTTCGAACTTTTCTATGCCGAGGAACCGCTCCAGGTCGTCGGCGCTGAGGCGCGGATTGTACTTCTCAGGGTGGCCCGCATCCTTGGCATCAGCGTACTCGACCGCTTTTCCACGGAGGACCGAGGAGATTTCGCGTTCGAGATTGCGGACACCTGCTTCGCGGGTGTACGACTCAATGATCTTGGAGACGACCTCCTCCGTGAAAACGACTTGGTCCTCGCTCAATCCGTTCACGCGGATCTGCTTGGGCACCAGATGCTGCATGGCGATGTGGCGCTTCTCCAACGTGGTGTAGCCGGGGAGATAGATGGTCTCCATGCGGTCGAGCAGCGGTGGTGGGATGGTGTCAAGACTGTTCGCGGTGGCGATGAACATGACCTTGCTCAGATCGATGGGAATGTTGACGTAGTGATCCGTAAATGAGTTGTTCTGCTCCGGGTCAAGCACCTCCAGCATTGCTGCTGACGGGTCGCCGTGCACGCTGGAGCCGCCTACCTTGTCGATCTCGTCGAGCAGGAAGACGGGATTGGCCACGCCCACCTTTTTCAATCCCTGGACGATGAGGCCGGGCATGGCGGCAACATATGTACGGCGGTGGCCCCGGATCTCTGCTTCATCCCTGACCCCACCTAGCGAGATGCGATGGAATTTCCTCCCCAGCGCAATGGCTACGGACCGCGCCAGACTAGTTTTGCCCACTCCCGGGGGGCCGATCAGTAAGAGAATGGGCGACTTGTCGACCATGCGCCTGCTTCTCAGGACCTCCAGCTTGGCGCCGTTGGCCTTGATCCTTTCGTCTGCGCTTGGGTCAGGTGCGGGAGCTTCTGTATTCTCCTTGCTTGCTGTCTCGACCGCACCAATTTCCTCCTCGGCCTTCTTGATCTGTGCATCAACATCATCGTTGATGGACTGCTTCAACTCTTAGGACGGCGAGGTATTCCAAGAGGCGCTTCTTCACCTTCTCGAGCCCGTAGTGGTCGTCGTCTAACTGCTTCCGCGCTCTGGCAAGGGTTTGAGGGCCCAGGCGGTCATCCGTAGTCGTCGTCCAGGGGATCTCGGCCAGGGTCTCGAGGTATGTCCGGGTGATGGCATACTCGGCTTGGGCGGGGTGGATTTTCTTCAAGCGCTTGATCTCCCGGTCGGCGACCTTGGCGGGCCTCGGGGGACAGTTTCGCATCGTCGAGTTTCTTTTGCAGCTCGTCCAACTCGTTCGTCTCCTCACCTGCCTCCTCTTCTGGGGGACCGCCAGACTTTCCCGGGTACCCCGGGGGTGGAAACATGCCCGTTCCCGGTGTGCCGATCTTGATGACGGGTGGCCTCGACCTGTTTGATCTGATTGTACCGTCGTTATCCTTCTTGCCCGAATCGGAGTCGAAGGGCAGCGTCGTGGTAGTTACTGTCATGATTTTGATGCTGTTCTTGATGTTGCCGACTTGGCGATCGAGCAGCTCGATAACTTTGGCAACGCGCTCCTTGACGTCCAGCAGGGCCAAAACCTGCAACTTCTCCTCGTAGGAACTCTCGACGATATTGGCCATGAAGTCGGCAAGGGAGCCCGGCTCCTTCTGCTTCGTGATGAAGAGGTCGAGCCGGCGGGCGAGCAAAGGCGACAGCCCGGGGGTGCCGCTTGAACGTGGGAGGACGGATGACAGCCTGAGGATGGCGACGAGCTCCCTCGACAGGAGCTTCAGATGCTGGAAGAGCTCCTCGAGCGTCGCGTCCGGACGTTTGCCATCTTCCTGGAAATATACCACCTTGCCCTCCAGGTACGCCTTGTCATGGTAGATCTTATCCACCCGGACGCGGGTAACACCCTCAACCAACAGTGTGAACTCCCCCGTGCCGCGCCCCTCCACGCCGGTTATTTTTGCCGCAACGCCCCAGCCAAAGAGGTCGGCCTTGGTAGCTTTCGCCGGGTCGACATCGGGGCGGTCGGGTACAGCGGCGGGGTTCTCGGCATTTTCGATCAGGAGCTGTCCGTTGGGGCTGAGGAGAGGGGATGCGAGGGGGATGCAGACAATGGGGACCGTATCGATACGGCCATTGGGTATTTTGGAGGCGGCGCGGGTGTAGACAGCGGCGAGCAGGGAAGCGATGTCGGGACGGTTGAAAGAAACGGCGACTCGCTGGACGACGCCCGGCAAGAGCACGCTGTCGCGGGGCAGTGTGATGACCGGTAGAGTCGCCGTCTGGGTACGGGCCATTTTGGAATCGTGGTTCGTGGTTCGTGGTTCGCAGTTTGTGGAATCGTGCTGTAGTATGTGATGCGATGGGCGTACCCAGTCGGGTCGAGGGGGGGAGTTGATGATTTCCTGGTGCGTTTGGGTTTGGTAATCGGTGATGGTATTAGTTAATCGGTATCGCGTGTATACAGAGTCCTTTCAGGTTGTTGTATTATTAGTTATTGTATTTGGTGCAGTTTCTTGATACAAGGTTGGGACCAAAACCCATCATCGAAGCTCAAAGAATGCCGGTGAAGCAGTGGCAGTTCAGCCAAGGCAAATGCAAAGAGGAAGGCAGCTTGTCATTGTTGGTCGTCGGCGCGAAGAGAAGCATGGGGCTGCTTCTACCGAGGCTCACGCGATTGGCGACGGGACTTGAGTGGTGGGCAAAGCACCGGGGCGCCGGGTTCTCATTGCCGGCGGCAAGATCCACGACCTCGGGAGGGGGGACAAAAAACCCCACAATACCCCGAGCCCCTGCACAGCTTTGCAACCATGTGATAGTGATAGTGATTGTGACCGTGATTGTTTACATTCGATGAAAGTGCGTTCAGAGGATTAAATTTATGAGACAATTCCAGAACATTGATTCATCCCATTAATTAATAACCTAGCATCTTAGCTCATCTACCCCCACCTCACTTATAACCACACACAGCTCTTGGCTTCGTTCACTGCATAGATGCATATCATTACCCCTGAACGAGCCCCTGACAAGAATACCCTGTTACCCCGGACATTGTACACCGACAAAGACGCCGCCAACAAGAACCCCCCAAATGTACGTATAATCGGCAACCATTCAACGTGGGGTCCAACGTAATCACGTTTTACAAACCCCATCAACTCAACATTCAACATGGAGAGACGCCATGCTATGCAACATTTACCCTTCTCCCAATCCCAACACCCACCACCATTCTTCCCCTCCTCAAATTCAAGACGATAGAAAAGAAAGCTCATCACAACTTGACTCAATGCCCCAACTGTAAAAAATCCCCCGCTCCCTTCAACCTCCCCCCCTGCTGCTGCTGGCCGCTGCCCGCCTGTTGAGGCGAAGCCGATAGCGACCCACCCCCTCCACTCGACGGCGAAGTCACAGTCACCGACGAAGCCGGGCCCGGCTGGTACTGGTACTGGCCCTGGCCCTGACCTGGATACTGCTGCTGCTGTTGTGGCGGATGAAAGGGAAACCCGCCATCGCGCGACCTGCCGCCGGTCATGCGACGCATGCGCGAGCGCGTGCCCTGCGTCAACGGCCGGATGACGTTCTCCAGGAAGAAGGAGCCGCCGCCGGGCCCGTCACCGTTGGCTGTGCTGGGCCGCTCGTCGTCGCCGTCCGAGAAGACATCCTCCGGGAACTCGTCGTCCGACGTGAAGTCGCCAGCTGCCGCCAGCTGCGCATGGTAGGAGGCGGGTGCGGAGGGGGATGTGATGGAGCGGGCGTGCAGGCCGGGCCGGTTGAGCGGGGTGATGGTGGTTGTGACGATGTTGTTGCCGTTGTTGGTTTGGTGGTTGTGGTTATGGTTATTGTGATTGGGTGCGCCGCTGCCACCGACGCCGACGTTGAAAGCACCTGGGTTCATCGTGTTGCTAGCCGCTCCTGCGCCTCCGCCTCCTTCACGCGGCATGTAAATGGGTCGGTCTGCGAATCCATTCTGAAAGGATGTGCTGCTGTTGTTGGACGCCTGGTGTAGAATGGGGAGGATCTGCTCGTCGTATAGCTGCGCGCCGGACTCGAACGTGTCTGGTGTGAACTCGGTGACCGTCCGCGACGATCGGCCGTCGCTCGGCGGGCTGGTTGACACGTCGTCGAAGAAATCGTCCAGGCTGTCGAGCTTCGAGAAGAGGTCTCCCATGGGTGCGTCCACTCGCCCGTCGTCCGACATCATCGTATCCGCCCTCTCAAAAGAACCCGGGAAGAACCCATATGGGAAATCGTCCGTGTGGAACTCCACCTCGGGCGTCATGGCCGGCTGCGCGACGACGCCCTCGTCGCTCTGACACATGTAGAAAGCAGCATGAATATTGGCCCGCGTCGAGTCCGTCTTGCGCGCAGGCATGGGAATCGCCCATCCTGACGGTTCCGGAATGCCGAACAGGCTCTGCGTGCGCTCATACTCCTTCCGGACCGCCTTGGATGTCGGCCGCGTCATGCTCATGCGGAGATGGTGCTTGTCCATGGACGACCCAGACATGGTCATGATGTTGTCCAGTACCTCCAGCGCTTCCATGCAGTACTCCGTCTGCAATAGTCGTAGGAGGGGCGAGATCATATCGGAGCCGTGGCTCGCAATCTCCGGTTTCTTCATGTCCACCTCTGGGATGATCGCGCGTAGGATTCTCATCGTCTTGATCTTAACCCATGACGTTCCGTTTGTGAGGAATCCCATCAGCATGGTGATCATTTGGCAATCCAGCGTGGGCAAAAACCGCTCCCTGAGCGCCTCGATCATTTGCGCGGCAAAGTCGCTCCCATCCGGATATCTGGCCCCTAGATAATTATCCAGCACCACAGACACGCTCGTCAAGCTCTGCTCGTCCGCCGCCGCCATGAGAATCTCCGCTGTTTGCACAACCCCGCGGTCGAGGAACTGTTGGTCGGCGGTGTGCAAAAAGTAGGGAAGGTTGGCAATGATTGTGAAAAACAGACGACTGTCATCGCCGACCAAGGAATCACTTGGTAGCTGGATAAGCCTCTCAAGAGTTTTCAGCGTCAGGTCATAACAGGCCGACGAGCGTAGGCCCTTGTAAAGTAACGGCTGCAGGCCCTCGAAAGGCCCATCCCACTTGGACGGCTGGCCATCGTACAGCAATCGCCGCACGGTGGGAGAATGGAAGTCAAGCTTGTTGAGAAACTCGTTGAGCATCTCGACTCCTTCAAGGAATTCGCACTCGTTGATGGACTCAAGACAGGCGCAGGTGGTCCAGAAGAGTTGTGGAAGAGCCAGAAGCTTGTCGGCATCGACCTTCACAATCAGCGTCTTGAGTGTGGTGAGTATTTCCATCGAGAATGTCTGGATCTCGGTGTCCTCATCTGCGATGGTGTTGGACAGACGGGCGAGCATGTCTCCGAGCATGTATTGATCGAGTGATGTCAGGATACACCTGAAGATCTGGAAGGACCGGCAGGCAAGGTGTCTGACTGGGCAGGAAGTCGCCCAGGTAAGAGAAAGTCTGCCCCATTGATCTTTGATGCCGGGGAAAGTGAGCTCGAACGTCTTGACGACCTCGGCTGTGAGATATTCCATGCTCGGGGGCACCTTGTTGTCGTGACCGTCCACCTTCCCGTTGCTGTCCTCGTAGCCCCACACGACGGACCTGTCATGGCGCCGGATAGCATCAACCAGACTCTCGATCCACTGCTTGGTGGTCGCCGGCGTGTTGTCGTCGATATTGGAGATGACAAGCTCGTGAATGAGATGCACCAGCATTTCGCGAGCCTGCTCCTGAACAAGCGGCGTGTAATGGTCCCAGAGCACCGTGACCACCTGCAATAGAACCGGGACGTTGTCCGCGGCGAGGCTAACAGGCGCCACCATAAGATCAACTAGGAGGATGAGAGACAGCTGGCCAAGGGAGAACCCAGCTTGCTTGGTACCGACAGGGAGAGCTTCCGAAAGATCTGCGCAGTAGGGGAGCACGTTGATGTCGGGAGGAGGCGGTATTGTCTCCCGCTTCTCGTTGGGCACCATGGCTTTGGGCGTGATCTGAAGCAGCAGGAACTCGATCACCCTGTTGCTCGGCGTGCTGTTGGTGCTTGCGAGGAAGACGACGATCTGCTTCGCGTACTCGACAAAATTTTGCTCTCGCCGCTCTAAGCACAGGGACATGATAAAGTCCAGGACCAGCCGCACATTTCCAGGATGCGGCCCCGTCGCCAACGCTTGCCAGAGCGCCTGTACCTCGTTGTGCAAAGCCGCGCTGGATTTGATTGTGATCTCGAGCAGGTTGGCAAGGAGAACATATGACTGTGCAATGGGCCCCCCATTCGGATCGACCTTGAGCTCGACGGCTTGGATCCACGGGAGGATAACGGCGATCACGTTCCTCTGAGCACCGGCTTGCTGATCCTTGAAATAGAACGTGAACTCGGAGAAAATGTGAAACGCCAGTTCCGTGTGTTGCTTTGCCAGCCGCTTGGATATTTCGAACTGGGCCAATTTATAGACCGCCTTGGTCTTGTCCGATATGCTGATGTCGAAATCCTGGATCTTGGAGCTCCGGGGTTGCGGCTGCCGTTCCTCGAGCGCTTTCAAGAGATGGGCGGCTCTTGACCTGATAGCACTCTGGTCATTGCCGAGCATAAAGAGGCAGAGGCCGAGGAGCTTCCAGAACGGAGTAGGGTAGTCGAGATGCTCTTGGAGTACCTCCGTTACCGCACTGAAGTAGCTCTCTAGCATCATCGGGGCCTCAGCAAGGTAACACCTCGAAATGCAATGCTCAAAGAAGATATGGGTATTCCTGATTATGGACTATCAGGTTCTTGAGGGCCATCTTGCCGATCACATTCATGCGATCGCTCCCCGAATTGAAGATGGCTTCAATCCAGGCCAGCATCCTTCGAACGTCGAACTGGAGGGATGCGCCGCTGTCTGTGGTGGCGCTGATGGGCCCGCCGCAGAGCGCCCCCATGGCGCTTAGCGCTGCCGTTCGCAGATTTCTTTTCTCGATCTCCATGGCTGCTGTGACGTTGCCACGCTCGCCCGCCGTCTTTTGGTCGATTATGGATTGCCTCATGTTGTTCTCCCTCTGCCGTATCTGTGGCTGGTTGGGGGAAAAACCGCACCAATCCTCCATCAGGGCAAACGCTGATTTCCGAGCTTCGAATGTCATCCACCGAGAGGGTTCTTTTGTCCGATTGATGCCTTCGAAAAGCTCCTCCATGAGGCCGCAGTAATGCCGTCGCAATTTCTGGAACTCCCAGTCCATTTGAACCTCGCCGTCCATTAGGAAGATCTTCAAATCTTTGGCATATGCGACTAGATTGTTTAGGACCCAGTCGTCCTGATAGACCTGGGGCTCACGCACGAAATGGGACGTGAGTTTGTACACATGAGTGATTTCGGTTCGCAGGATATCCATCTTGCGATTCCGCCGCGGACTGCTGTTCGTACGCTGGTGAATGCGTTGCCGCGCGTCATCGTTGCAGCGGGACACCTGCCCCTGAAGCTCTTCAAGCAGTGTGCGGTAAATGTGGATATTGATGGACCCCATGGCGATGACCACCGCCTCCCGAATGGGCGCAGACGAGGCAGAAAGCATGGGGTTCAGATACTTGAAGAGGGTCCTTGCTGAACCGATCTTTTCAGCCGCTGAAGACGACTTGGATCCCTTTCGACCGTGTTGGCCGTTCTGTGCTCCACTGGGCTGGGCGCTGCCAGGATCTGCGAGGGTGGTACAAGCAAAAACAAGATAGAGCTTCCACTGTTCTATGACAACCCCCGGATGCGTCGTCGGGGTCTTCCCCGTCATGCGAGCACTGCTGGGCTCCGCATAAAATTGGCCGCGGTGTTCACGCGGTGGCTCTGACAGTACCGTGATGACCTTGTACAACTGAAGTATCCGCTCGCAAATGAGATCACGGCTCAGTGTGATGGCGAAAGGGCACTTGTCGAAGGCGATGCGGATAAAGTTGGGGAAGATCTTGAACCACAATGTGGTATCGTACGAAACTTCGCTGGTGCAGAGCTCGACCAGGGCCCCTTGACTGTTTGTGTTTTGCATCCCTCGCTGCAGCCTGCTCCGCTCAGCTACGGAAAGTTGCTCATCGTTGAAACTCATGACCTGCATCGAGTCGTTCTCGAGAATGTCGATAAGTCTTGGGGTGTCCTTCTCGCGACCGCTAGGCTTCCTTAAGACGGCGTCAAAATCAGTGATCAGGCGCAGAACATTAACGGCGTAGAACCGCACGCTCCGAGATTGGGAGCAAAGGAAGAACAATCCGTGTGCTTCCACTTGGTCGACTTCTGCCCATACGCTCGACAGATCCAGTTTGATACTTCTCTTGTCAGCGACGCTGGATTCGCCGCTCTCATCTGCGGCGTTTTTGGTTTTCTGCTTGATCTCCTCGATCCAGATGTGAAGGAGCTCGATGTATAACTTGAGAGTCTTCTCGATGTGTCCCGGTCCCAGCATACCCCCATCCGACATGGTAGAGTAGCGGTCATCAAAGTTGAAGATGAAGCGCGCAAACCCCATCGTCACTTGATGAGCATGTGACTGGCGGGCAATGGCCTTGAGAGACTGCGCCGATGACTCTGCGATGTTGTGTTGGACATGCGCCGTTCCAGTGCAGAGAAGGTTGATGAGAGTGTTGAAAGGTATATCGGATGACAGACACCGCGGGAGGGCTTGAACAGCTACATGGAGGAGTTCGTAGAAGGCTTGTTTCTGGTCATGAGGGTTGGGGTGATCGTCCCGGCGCGCGAAGTTGAAGGTGTCGGTGATGGGTGTTTTGGGTCCTGGGCTGTTGAACTTTTCTATCTTGTCAAATTTCTCATCTAGAGCAGCCTGTCCGCCAAATGTGTTGTCGCAGATGATGCTGATCTTGCCAAGGATCTCGCAGAATCGGGAGTAGTAGTCCCTGACGTTCTCGGAGAGCGCGGAAACTGAGACTGGCTTCGACAGTCTCTCGCCGCCCGACAAGGCCGCCCAGGCAACGGAGGGAAGGTCACGCGGCGAACCAAAAACGGGCGACGTCGGGGGTACACGATCAGGGAAAGGAGGCGGGGGCGCATACGACTGCGGGAACGGAGGCCGGCCCTTGTCACCCTTTTCGAGGTCCGACATGATGGTGAGGAAGGCCCGGATCCCAACGACGATCCGGTCCGGGTCAAGCTGCTCGATCTTGAGCTCCTTGTTAGATGTGAAGAGGTCGGCATTGACCAGAGGGAAGATGATGGTTCGGAAGCAATACTCCGGGTGTTTATAACCAATGAATCTGATGATCTGAATCAGCGGGTCGATGATGGCATTGTCTGTGGCAATCAAGGTCCTCTTGGCATTGGGGAGAACGGTCTTCAAGATCTCGTCCAGCCTCCTGGTCATGCTCGAGGAGCTGTCGTTGGCGCGGTAGAGATAGGTCCACACGAGCCTCGAGATGACCTGCAAGCAGAGCGGCCGAGTGGAGCGGTCCTTGAGCCGCGGTTGTAGTGGGTAGATCAACTGCAGCCATTGACTAACAAACGTATCGGGCGGAGAGACGCACAACATGGTGGCGGTTAGGGGAAAGGTGCACTGCCAGTGGCGCGGTTTAACAAACATCTGCGCCAGCCGGGGTCCAACCGTGGCCAGCACTTCGTTCCACTTCGCATGCGCGATGTCGCTGTTGGTCGCCTTGGCGGCTATGGGAAGCACGAGCATCTCGAAAACCTGGCAGAAGGCCGATTTTACCTTGGGTCCGTGGGAGCGGCTGAACAGCTTCCCGAGGGTGGCCAGAAACTCACAGGACCGGTCCCAAGCATCCTCCGGGGAGGTTTTTATGCGGAGATGCTTCATCCCTCCCAGCACGAGTTCCATCTTGCTCTCAAGATCCCGAGGTGACGAGGACGGGGCCTTGGCATTTAGCTCTTGCAACGAGCGGTCGAGATCGGCAGTGAAGCGGTCGGTCACGGTGGTGAAGCTGATCTCGCTCATGACGCCCATGAGCTGGGCGAAGAGATTCCAATTAGACAGTTTCAAGGGCGAGACCATGAGTTGTTCAGTATCGGAAATCTTGAGCTGGCCGAATATAATGTTCTCAAGCTTGTCCTCCATTTCCGGAGTGATGGAAGCGAGCGTGCTCTGCGCCCACACCTCGAGGAGGACGCGGCAGAGCACGTAAATGGAGACGGTCGAACGGCGCTCGGCCTGGGCAACGTATTCTTGCTTTGCAGCTAGCGACATCTGGCCGCCGGGGTGAGTCTCTGGGGCGGCGCCCCCCGCGGCCGGCTGCATCGGCTCTGTGTTACGCCTCTGCAGCGGTCCGGGAGGAGGAGGGTAGACCCGCGACTGCTGGAGTTGGGTCCGGGCCTCGTTGGCCGCGTCGCTCTTGCTTTTTCTCCAGAGCATCATCGAGTCAATCAGCGGTCTGGGCTTTTGCTTAGCTATGTGGCCGAGGGCCACAATGAGCTGGTCAAAGCCGGGGTCTCTCCCGGGTCCGCATATCTCCTCTACATGTGGCTCTGGCTCGAACGGGACGGTGATGCATTCGTTCAACTTCTCCTCCGCCTGCGCGATGAAGGACGTGAACAAGACATGGAGGGCGTATTCGCCAACGGTCTTTTGCTCGTCTTTGTGGCGCGAAGAGTGCGAGTGGTGATGCGCATGGTCGCGTCGGGACTTGCCACTGTGCCTCCTCTCCATCTTCCCTCGCGCAGGTATCTGACCACCGATCTCGCCGGCGGCGGCTGAGGAGGACCGTTCGGGAACATTGTTGGGCATCGACCCGAGGGTGGTTCCGGAAAGTGCGGTCGCGGGCCGTGGCCCTAGCGAGGAAGCATCGCTGTCAAGGCGTGGGAAAGAGTGCATTTCTGCCCTGTCTGGGGTGAGGCCAGCCCCGGCCGCAGCAATCATTTGTGGGCTAAGGGGACTGGAGGAGGAACTGGCGAGGCTCCCGTTCCTAGAATGATGGATGCCAATGCCATGGACGATGGATGTTTGGCGATGGTGTCCGTAGGTGGATGCTTTGGGGTCTACAACGCGCTCTATAACGCCCCCGAGAGCGCTTCGCGACGGCACATGCGATCGTGGCGGCGGCAGCTGTGTAATGAGGTCGGGGCGCTGAAGCTTTTCTAAGGACGACTCGCGCGAGTGGGCAACACTTCGAGAGCCCAAGCCTACCGGGCGTATCGTCTTCTGCCAATCGTCCTCATCCTCCTCATCAAGTCGAGAAACCGTGTGAGGCGAGAACTTCAAGGGCTCGTGATCCGGCAACGTCGTCTGAGACGGAGCTATGTTGGTCAGTATGGCAAAGTCTGCGAAACATCAACCAACTTCTCCCATCATGGCTAGCCGCATCCTATGGAATCGGGCAGAGCGTAAAACCATGTGGGGTACAGTTGAAACCGCACGGAGACGGAGGCGGCGGCGGCGATATTAGCGAGTGACTCGGGCCGCGTGGCAGCGTCACAAGCCTTTACCCAGTAGAAAAGGGGGGGGGGGGGGAAGGGGGCGAGGGTTGTATCGTCTGAAGTTCGGCGATTCAATCGCTTTGCAGGGAGGCGACAAAATAAAAATAAAAATAAAAATAAATCGAACAAAATGCATCGCGACTCACCCATTTTTCAGAAACCACAGCTCGCATGATCCTCCTGATCGTATGCAATCACAATACCGCAGGATCTTGACAAAAATGCACAAGAGGGATGCGGCTGCAAGACAGGCACAACGCCAAAGGTTCTGTTTAACTTTTGACTCGGCGCGCTTCGAGACGTTGAGGTGCTGCCCACCGGAACATGGGAGCCTCAGGGGTCCGAGACTGTGGGCCAATGAGCACTCACACGGACTGACCCGCCCTTACACAGGGCTCACAACAGCCGGCCAATCATCACGCCATCTCCAATTACCCCAGTTTACGGACGTTCCAGGTGACAGCTTGACAGTAAAGAAAATCATGGGAACATCAAACATCAGGATAATATCGACTAGTTATATATATATGGGTGTATGCCTGTGATTAGACCCATGTGTTGACACTCCAAACCGCACTTCCCGCGTCCTCGTGTACCCCAAAAAGCATAGGCAATAAATAGCGTTGTGGGGTTTCACAGCAAACAAAACAGCCAGCACAGTTTTTACATTATTATTCCATCCAAAAGAGTCCATCAAGTATCCCTTGTGGTGTAACAAGGGATGGCCATCTCCTCGACATGATGTCAGGCTCATGCGCCCCAGAGGGAAGACATGTGCGCAGGTGACCTCATCCATCTCCATGCCTCAACACCTGAATCGTATCCTACTCCACATCTCCTGAGTCCGTCGCCGTGGGACGAACATGAAACCAAGAGTCGACTCCCGAGGGGTCTTGCCGGGGGGACACGCCCGGGATGATCCCGAATTCTCGGGTACCTCTCCTTCTCGTCACCTACTACATACGATAGTCACATACGACGCGCAAGCTCACTTATGATATCACGTCACTGGGGCGCGGCCTTGTGAAAAGCGCACTTTAGTCGAAATTTCGACAAGGCCATGCATGGCATTGGGCTTTGCGCAATAAACACCCATGCAACTGACGAAAAGGCGACCATCGGCCGAAACAATGAGAGGAAGTGAAGTGGCCAGGTGTCGGCTGCCATGCTGCATCGCATGCCCCACCGATCTCTACCGCCGGGTTGCGGTGTGGGGGTCGGAGTTGTTGCGGAGAGGGTTTCCGGTTTCCATCTCCTTCCCTCGCTGCGTTGTTCTCAAGCCGAAAACGCGGAACTCCAAATTCTCAACCCAGCAGCCTACCTCCGGGCTTGCTTGGCGTTTGTTTCCCCGCTCTGTCACCCTCAAACCGCCGGCGAGTCGTGGTAACTTGTCGATGAAATCTGCGAGAGCCCTGAGTTTTGAGTCTTAAGCAAGGGTCGGGTTTCTCCAACCGATCGAAGCCATCGAATCAGTTGGAATGACGGCGGCCCGCCCCTGGACTGTTTAGCCCAATTTGGGGTAAGTGGGGCTGCCTGGCTCCTCAACATTTAGACTACACAATAATGACCAGGTGTCAAAGAATTGTCTATTATCAGACGAGAAGAGGAGGGGAGATAAATAAAACCAAAAATTCAGATGGAACGCATGTGGCCATTTGAT
Source organism: Chaetomium globosum CBS 148.51 (assembly GCF_000143365.1). Taxonomy (NCBI): domain Eukaryota; kingdom Fungi; phylum Ascomycota; class Sordariomycetes; order Sordariales; family Chaetomiaceae; genus Chaetomium; species Chaetomium globosum. Next base: position 2,876,386 of record NT_165979.1, read on the forward strand.
GATATCTGGATTTTACCACAGCCCAGGAACTACCTGGATATGGCCGAGGTGAAATCGGTAACTTTTCGCATGCCAACGGAGTCAATCTATGCAGTCGCACAGTCCATCTAGAAACTTAAACGCCAGACGTTCGGAGTCGTATTCGGGTTCCGTCACGCAGGCATGACATTGACAGGACTCTCTCTAGTTAACTTTCTTGAGAATTTCATCCGCACAAATCTTGAATGAAGCGGATATCTTTTGTATGTATCTTGACAGAAAAATAACCAGAACTCCTCCCTTCATCTCCCCTGCCCACCCAAAGAACTCAGTTCGAATGTCTCCGATGGGGGGACAGACTCGGCTTGCGTGGAAGCAAACTTTGAAGGCAGACGAATTACCTTATAAGGTATCGAGGAACTGTGGGGTCAATTGTAAATCCCCTGCCGCGCCTCCATCCGCTGCGAGAAACACTGCACGGTCAGCAGGCCGTGCTTGGCAAACCTGCCGGGCTGACGGTGGTGCCACGGAGAGCGAGACTACCCGGCCGGGGGTTCCAGGTTGCATGTGCGGTGTGGCCTATCTGTCGATAAGTGCAGCGTGCAGTGCTGCGAAGGCGGCCGCGGATCCTGGTTGAAATTTCCAGATCTTCTTGACCTCACCCCCTTTTCCTTCGCCCTTTCCGATTCTTGCTTCCCTTTTCTCTCCACATTCCCGCGCATTCTCGCCGGTTGTGTCCTCGCATTCTTTTCACCAATCGCGCGTGGCGACCTTGCAATTCCGCGACGCCCGCAGTTTTTTTTTCTCCGCCGCGTGTATTTGCTTCGGCTTCAACTTTGGCGACGCCACGCCGATCCGTCCGTATCCATTTTTACGGCTAACGTTTTCCCGCGGACCATCTCGGATCCGGTCTCTGGGAACGCAGACCCTATGCTCTTAGAGACACGGTCTTCACTGGCTGCGTCTCTGTCGTCGCTAACGAGAGCTCTCGTGTTTGTGATTTGAGGCTGCTTGTCCGTCACGGATCTGTGCAGCCCAGCGCATCCCAAACTCGCCGAGACCATCCTTCTCCTCCGCCGCCATGGCTGAACTCGACACGTTGGACGTTATCGTCCTAGCCGCCATCTTCCTCGGGACGGTGGCCTACTTCACAAAGGGGAAATACTGGGCCGTCACCAAAGATCCGTATGCGAGCTCCTTCGCCGGTGCCAATGGTGCTAAGGCGGGCAAGACTCGCAATATCGTCGAGAAGATGGAGGAATCGGGCAAAAACTGCATCATCTTCTACGGGTCACAAACAGGTACCGCTGAGGATTACGCATCGAGACTAGCAAAGGAGGGCAAGAGCCGCTTCGGCCTCGAGACCATGGTTGCTGATTTGGAAGACTACGACTACGACAACTTGGATGCTGTCCCCAGCGACAAGGTCGTCATGTTCGTCCTCGCGACATACGGCGAGGGTGAGCCCACGGATAACGCAGTCGATTTCACCGAATTTATCACCGGCGAGAGCCCGTCCTTCACTCTCGACAACGACCCTCCCCTTGGTAACCTCAACTACGTCGCATTCGGCCTGGGTAACAACACGTATGAACACTACAACTCCATGGTCCGCAACGTCGACAAGGCTCTGACGGCCGCCGGCGCCCATCGCATCGGAGAAGCAGGCGAGGGCGATGATGGCGCTGGCACCATGGAAGAGGACTTCTTGGCTTGGAAGGATCCTATGTGGACGGCTCTGGCTGAGAAGATGGGTCTAGAGGAGCGCGAGGCCGTTTACGAACCCATTTTCGGCATCACTGACAGGGAAGGTCTTACTCGCGACGCCCCCGAAGTCTACCTCGGCGAGCCCAACAAGACGCACCTCGACGGAACTCCCAAGGGTCCCTTCAACGCCCACAACCCGTACATTGCCCCCATTCAGAAGTCCACCGAACTGTTCAGCGTCAAGGATCGCAATTGCCTGCACATGGAAATTGATATCAGTGGCTCCAACCTGAGCTACCAGACCGGTGATCACATTGCGGTTTGGCCTACCAACGCCGGCGAGGAGGTTGACCGTTTCTTGGAGGTCTTCGGTCTTGGCAGCAAACGCCACAACGTTATCAGTGTTAAGGCCCTCGAACCGACTGCCAAGGTGCCTTTCCCGACCCCAACGACCTTCGACGCCATCGCCCGCTACCACATGGAAATCTGCGCTCCGGTCTCCCGCCAATTCATCGCCACTCTCGCCGCCTTCGCCCCCGACGACGAGTCCAAGGCTGAGATGACCAAGCTCGGCAACGACAAGGACTACTTCCATTCCAAGGTTAACGCACACTGTCTCAACATCGCTCGTCTTCTCGACGTCGTGGGCAAAGGCAAGAAATGGTCTAACGTTCCGTTTTCTGCTCTCATCGAAGGTGTCACCAAACTGCAGCCCCGCTACTACTCTATCTCGTCGTCCTCTCTGGAGCAGCCCAAGTTGATCTCCATTACTGCGGTGGTCGAGTCGCAAAACCTCCCGGGCCGTGGCGACCCCTTCAGGGGTGTCGCGACAAACTATCTCCTGGCCCTCAAGGAGAAGCAGAACGGCGACCCGAACCCCAACCCCTTCGGACTAACGTACGAGATCACCGGGCCCCGCAACAGATTCGACGGCATTCACGTCCCGGTCCACGTCCGTCACTCCAACTTCAAGCTTCCCTCGGACCCCACAAGACCCGTGATCATGGTTGGCCCTGGTACCGGTGTCGCCCCGTTCAGAGGGTTCATTCGTGAAAGGAAGAAGATGGTTGAGAACGGCCAGGCTGTTGGAAAGACTATCCTCTTCTTTGGCTGCCGGAAAGTCGACCGAAGACTTCTTGTATAAGGAGGAGTGGGAGGTACGTTTCGAACAATCCCACTCGATCCGCAATTGTTACAATTTTCTAACCTTCTCCACAGGAAGCTAAGCAGGTGCTTGGTGATAAGTTTGAGATTGTCCTCGCCTTCTCTCGTGAAGGGTCCAAGAAGGTTTACGTTCAACACCGGTTAAAGGAGCGTGCTAAGGAGGTCAACGAGCTATTGCAGCAAAAAGCCTATTTCTATGTCTGCGGTGACGCCGCCAACATGGCTCGCGAGGTCAACACCGTCCTAGCGCAGATTCTCTGTGGGGAGCGCGGCATTCCAGAAGAAAAGGCTGAGGAGATTGTCAAGCAGATGCGGGCAACGAACCAGTACCAGGTACGTTTTGCGACTAGCCGTCCGAGCCGAATTGGTTTGCTAACCGCCAAAACAGGAGGACGTTTGGTCCTAGACGAATATGCTTATCAGTGGGATTTATGCTACTGTGTAAACGGCGACGGCGCTAAGGTCAGGGCAGCGTTAGCAATTCAGCATCCGGCGTGCTTCTGGGATAGATGAGAGTTTTGTTCATGCTGCATCGGTTTCGCTGTCGGCTGGTTTTTTAGAATAATGTGTCTTTTCTCCTCCCTGTACACCCGCCAGGTTCGGCATCATCCCTTCGAGGACGCATGTGCTTCTAACTCTTCTCCGTACTACGACATGAATGAGACTATCTTAACCAGATCTGTCTCAGGTATTTCGCCCTTGGCCGGGACGGGCGAGCAGGCGGGCGATGTCGGGTGTGTAACTAGGTGTGTTCCACTCGCCCCTCGAACCGTGACTGGCCTTGAGTGCCCCGCTTGTTCTCTTCTCCAAGTCCCACTCTCACTTTCGTCTCCCCCTTTTCCGACCTTCCCGGAGCGGGGGATCTCCCGATTTTTAACGTCGGCATCTTGGGATACCCTTGCTCTGCGAACAGACCTGGCTGCATGTTTCCCCGGTGTCTTGTCTCGGAGCTCTGGTCCCTTCTTGGCATTGACCGCAATGTTGCCCGCCGGGTGACGGCGTAGCAGAAAGAGAAGGGGAAACCTATCCGAAGATCGTGTAGCCCATGAGAAAGTTCGTGTTTACGCTTTGTAGTGAATGTCAAGCTTTCGGTCGTTTATGTTATGATTTGTTACTTGACATGGTGGCTTGCCTTGGGCTACATGTATAACGTAACGAGGTGAGAAAATGAAACCGAATGAGGAGTTTATTCCAGTTCTTATTGCATAGTTTTGCTATCGTTATGCTGAGGTCACCGTCTGATTGCATGTGCCAATAAGCAAATGCTTCGCCTCGTCGGAATCAACCTGCCACCATCAACAGCAGTCGACACCCATCCACCCACCCACGAACGAGGCAGTGATCGTTCAAAAGCTCATAAAAGCTCGTAAAAAAACCTCGTCAAAGACTCTGCTGTCCGTGCTGTTACCACGCGAAGACGGGCAGGCCAGCGGAGAATTTGGTATTCTGATCTGAGACATGCCTCCCGATTACACCGGGCCAATGGTTTCAACGATCGAGAGCCACGCTTAGGGAACCAACCACTTGCTCCTTGGATATGTACCTTAGGCATGTACCTATTACCTACCTCCTTAGGTCGGGCCAGGTGGCTGAAGAGAGAGGATGGCGCTGCTGTGGTATCACCTTCCCCAATCCTAGTCTGTCGTCGTGCATGCCCACCTTTACCTTCGTTCGCTCGCCATCGCAACGCCATGTTTCCCAAAGTGGTCAGCTCAGGCAAGGGGTTTCCTTCTTCCTCTTCACGCCAATCAGCAGATTGCCAATGGTGTAGACAGGAGGAAGTTGGCGGGGTACGCCGCGGCGATCATGCCAGTGTCTTGGATCGAGTTGACTATTCTCATGCCCATCCCGCCCCTCCCGTGTCCCCATTTCGTGGCCCGTTAAGTAACTGCCCGGTCGGAAAGGCTTCCGTAGCAATCGTGGGTTGAAGGTGTCTCGCCTCATCTTCGGATGCAATACCAACCCCCGCTCAACAAAAGACGAGCTCGTCTTTGGCGTGAGGTGCTTAGTTGTAGCTCCTCCTGTCAGGTTGCGTCGTTCGGGAGGTGCGTCCTCTGAGGGCTGCAGGTGACACTCGCCCATCTTCCATACTAAAGGAGCTTGATGTCCGTGCCGGTGTTCGTCGTTCTTCGGTGCTTCTTCTTCTTTCACTCACAGTATCCCTATCCAACATTGTTAGCATGTATTCGCTTAGCCGCAGGGTTTAGGAGCCTGAAGATACTACCCAGTAGCTTGAAGAGCCTCTTGATGAGGGCTTTTACCGTCGCCGTTCTCTCGACCACCGGATTGCGAATCACTAAGCGCCGAGTGGCTTTTGTGAGCAGGAAAGCTCGGGTCAGCCCGTACCAGATAACATCACAAAAGCAGCATGCTGACCGAGACTGCAGAGATCACTTATCCATTACCACTGCGCTGCCACAAGGCCAGGTCAATGCGAAACGAAGTATTTCCTTGATCACCGATACCCCTTGACGACATCTTTCTAGCATCTCGCATGTAACGACTCCTATATCCACTCTAAAGTCAACATGCAGTGCCAGAGTTGGAGGTCCACCATCCCACCCCGTGAGAATTAGGACATACGACTTAACTTTTTCTGGTTTTGTTTTGTTTTGACTTTGACCAATCCTTATCAATTCTAGCGGCGAGGCAGGAGCAAACTAGGGAAGGAGACGAAAGTTGAAACCACGGCAAGCGGAAAGATACAGGACGCGACTGGATTTCAGGAACCCAGAGACCGACAAGATCCGACCATTGCGAGGGTTGTACTGTGCCTATCAGTGCGTGAAATCGACATCAGGTAGTTTCGGTTAAGATCCGATCAAAAACGTCACCAACCGTGTGCCTTGGGCATCCGAAGCTGGCAGAGTCACTCGAACTTGCATCGTTAAGTTACTACCACCTACCACCCAGGAGCCCGCTCCTTCCTTCGGCCAAACAGTTGCCAAAGGGTTTCCCAATAACGAGGACACTCGCGTTTATCCCTGTGCTGTCCCTCCTTCTTAACTTCCATTCTTTAAGTACCAAATCACTGGGACCAGCCTACCTACCAGGTAGGTTGCTTTCAAACCACCGAACTCCAGCAACAGTTTTGGAAGCTCCTACTCAGAACTTGCAGATTGAGCATACTATAACGTCATACCCGAGTCGCTTATTCGGGCTATCAGGTTGAGTTCAGGAGGTAAGTCCAGAAACAATTTCTTCTATCGCATCGTCTTCACCTTTGTTTGCTCCTTGATAGCATTCATCACATACCTACCCAAGTGTCACGCTACCTACCTACTGTAAAAATCCCAACTCTTGAGTTTCCAAGGTGGATTTTCTCTGCGGCGGAGGCAGGCAGTGAATCCCGAGCACACCCGCGCAGGCCCGGGCAACAACCACGCGCCTTCCAACCTGGAAGTCCCTTACCTGCTTTCCTCTTCTCCCATCCCCTTCCAGGTGGCAGGAGCCCTTGTACTCGGGCCACGCTTTAAAATCCTCTCTCTTCTCGCACCCAGACCCAAGAATGTTTTGGACCGTCGTGGACTCTGCTTCCGATCATTACAGCATCAACACTCCCACCCCATCCCAAACCAACCACCGCAGTCTCCTCCATTCATCTTGCTGATAGCTCGATCCATCTTCTTACCTCCCTCATCACTCACTTGCATTCGACTCTTTGGTACTAACATCGCCGTCGAGTGGCTCGGTTTCTTGTTCTCGATACTTGCATCTCTGTGATCCTGCGGCAACCTGTCAGGGTCGATTTTGGAGGTAAGTCAACGCGTCAAAACACGACCACCCCAACTTCCAGACCACGCGCTTTTCTCTCTTTCCCGGACCTCTTCAACCTTTTCCATGGTCGGGTCTGCCTTCGTTCTTCTCTTCTTTTATCATCGCCCCCTTCCTCCGCTTTTCCCTCTTTCGCCCTCTTCCTCCAACCATCTACAACCGCCAGCATAACTTGCCATCCAGTCGTTCCCACTGATTATTCTACAACGGCTTCTTGTATTGACAAATTTTTCTGAAGAAGTACTCATTTGTCAAGAAACGCGAAATCAAAAGGTGCGTACAGAAACCACTCCTCTTCGAGCACTTCCACCACGACCCCCCTCCGACCTTGACGTGTTTCGTTCGTTGGCTCTTTGGACCGACGGTCTTCGCCTTTTCGAGTTCAAGCTTAGCAAGGTTAACAAGGCTAATAATTACTGATTCCAGTCTGTATCATGACTCACTATCGTGCCGGCGCGGCCATGTCTTCCGACACTGGAAACCATCGCCACGCATCTTATCCTGCATACCTCAGCGCTCAAATGAGCCACGGCCCCCAGCATGACGGTCCGACTTCCCATGGCCAGCATATCGGTCACCACTCGGATGCCATTGGCGCCGTGGTCAACCAGTTTAGCACACTGGCCCTCCCGGCCGGTCCTGGCATACCCAGCGCCTCGACCATGTCACAGATGCAGGCCCACCATGCCTACTGTGGCCCTCAAGAGCAATCTGTTGCCTACCAGGGCTACCATTCCGTCCCGGTCCACGTTGGCATGCCGCACGAAGCGGCGTATTCGTTCGGAGTCTCTGGCCAATACCCGGTCCAGAGCGGGTTCGCTCCACTGCCCGTTCCATACCATGCCATGCCGTACACACCGGGTCGGGTAGCATCCTACGCTGACCGCAGCAGCGAGGTTCCTGGCTTGGATAATCGCCGTGGTTCGTATTCCACCACCGAGTCGACTCCTGCGACTCCCTTCTTCGGCAGTGCGTCGGAGCGTGCCAACTCCTCGAGAGTCGCGGTTTTCCGTTCGAGCTACACCACCCCTTCTCCAGAGCAGGTCGTCGCACCCAAGGCCCCTCAGCCCATTGATGAAAGCCTCCTGGAGCTGCTCAAACAAAACCCCCCCATCCCGGAGGCTGTGCCGGCTGTTTTCACCCCACCCAGCCACACCAAGTCGATAGAGCAGTGCCTAGAGAATAGGATTCATGGAAACCGCAATGTCTACATTCGCGGGCTCCATCCCACCACGGACGACGAGCTCCTGCATCGATATGCGTCTCGCTTCGGTAAGGTCGAGCAGAGCAAGGCCATCATCGACACTTCGACTGGCGCTTGCAAAGGGTATGTCTTTTTCCCATGTCCGACGGAAACCTGATTAACAATGTTCCAGGTTTGGCTTTGCCAAGTTTGCCGATGTTCGTGATTCCGAGAAGTGCATCCGCGGCTTTTACCATCTTGGGTATGAGGTTGGTTTCGCTCGGGTAAGATTTCTTCTCCCCTCACGGGCAACTCGCGTGTGTTGAGCGCTGACTTTGGAATAGGAGAGCTTCAACGCGAGGCTCAAGGCCGAGGGCGACGAGCTGTCTACCAACCTGTACTTGTCCAACCTGCCTAAGCGCCTGAACGAATCGGTGAGTTGATTCGTATGAGACCTTGAGTTGCTGTCGACTAATATTGGCTAGGAGCTGAATGCGATCTTTGCTGGCTATCATGTCGTCTCCAGCAAGATTCTTCGTGACAGCATGGGCAACAGCCGTGGTGTTGGTTTTGCTCGGTGAGTGGGGGTTCGCGCCCTTGACTTAATCACAGTACACTAACACTTGTGATAGTTTCGAGACGCGCGATGAATGCGAGGACATCATTAAGAAGTACCACGGTGCTTCCATTGGAGAAGAGGGAATGTTGATGCAGGTCCGCTATGCCGATACACCGGCCCAGAAGGAGCTCAAGCGCATCACTGCCGAGCGGCGCCAGTTCCGTACCAACGAGTACAACATTGGTGCTTATGGCACAGCTGATGTCGGGATTCACCCGAGCATCTACAGCCCTGCCCCTTGGAACCGCCGCCCTGAGCTTGGCACCAACGCGTGAGCCGCCTTCCATGCCACCAAAGGTTGGGGATTTGAAACTAACTCATGACCAGTCTCTTCGCACCCCGCGTGCCTTCCATCCGTACCAACCTGGGAAGCAGCGCGAGCGCTGGCTCTATGCTGGGCCAGAGCATGGGACACACCCCCAAGTATGATCAGCACCAGTGTGATGGGCAGCTTTCTGAGCATCCCTACTAATATCCTTCTCAGGCAGAGCATCTCGGTGCCCGGAACGGTGTCTTCTGATGACGGCTTGGGTGGCGATGGTGCGACTGTTGTCGACTCTCCCACCGCAAACAAGGGCAGCACTCAGTCCTCGCCCACCATCAAGGCGGAGAAGGCCTAGATGGCCGTTGATGCTTCGCCCTAACATAATATCAGGAGTTGTTGGGGCATTGTAGGACTTTTGTTGGACCACCAGACTTTCCTTATCTGAAGGGTTTGTCGCAAAGATATCGTCTAAGTCACTATCGTCATCTTGCTTTCTTTGCTATGGTCACAATGGCCTCGGGCGGGCGCGACTCGGACTCGGGGCAAAGTGGTTGTCAGCTCACATAATGAACTTCTCTACTATGTCGAACTGGGATAGAACAATCTTAGGGACGGGCTCTTAGTCGGTAGTGGAGGGCGTGGGTGGGCAGCCACAAATACTCTTTGTACTTTTGTTCAGTTTTTCTATGGGGGCTTGGACTTTGATCACGAAAGCTGAGCATAGAAGTATCGATGGAATGGAAGAGATCGCGCCACTTTGTGTTTTGCATGCTTAATGGTGCCATAACGAGTGCCATAATGAGTTGATTGTAGGCCGGCGAGGGTGGTGATGTGCGTTTTGGTATATTCCCGGATCCTCTGGTGGAATTAAACGTGGCAAGTAAGGTGGTAGGAAAAAAGGGTAACATTATAATCTTCTTCATTCAAGTCCCGTCATTGATTGCTAGTTTCTCTAACCCTTCTTCGGTTGATACGATCTGATCCCCGATCACTTGAAGTCCCTCACCGCCGTTCTCGTCCTCATCCTCATCCTCATTCTCAGATTCGTCCTCCTCCTCGTCCGAATCGCCGGTATCATTCTTGGGGTTGGCTTGCTGCTCCCGGATGGCGGCCTCGAGGTCCTTGGCCATCTTCTTGGTGAACCCCGACGCCTCGACGACGGCGTCGAGCCGGCGCGCGCCGTCGCGGCCGACCGTCTTCTTGGCGTCCTTGAAGAAGGGGCCCGGCTCGGTGCTCACAAAGTGGAAGCGGCGCGAGAAGAAGCGCTTGACGCACTCGACGTCGCGGTCGAAGTACATCTCGGCGTTTTGGTGGTCCATGGATACCATCTGGGGGAAGTCAATGAGGATGGGGGTCAGGGTTATGGAGGGGGCGGTGGTGTCTTGTTGTTGTTGTTGTTGTTGTTGTTGTTGTTGTTCGTTGGTGTCGGCGGGGGTGTCGGTGGTATCGGTGCTGGTGTTGGTGCTCTTGTTCTCGATCTTATCTTCGCGGATGAGGATGTTGAATTCGTTAAAATCGCCGTGGATGAGGCCGTGTTTGGCAAGGCGGAGGATGAGAGATATCAGCTCGGCGTACAGGGTGGCGGGGTCGGGGACGGAAGCGATCTGCCGCATTGGGGGGGCGTCGATGAGCGACATGACGATGGTGTGCCGCGACTGGGCGATGGGTTCAGGTACGGGGAAGCCCTCTTCCCGTAGGGCCTGCATAAAGGCGTACTCCTTGATGGCGGCGAGCCGTGAGAGGTACATCCAGGAACCGGACTGGTGTTTCTTGAGGTAGTCACGGTTGGTCTTGACGGTGCGGAACGAGATGCGTCCGAGGCGGTGGATCTTGAGGATTTTCTGCGTGCCCTTGTCGTCGGCTACGATCATGATGTCGCTCTCCTTGCCGACGCCGACACGGGTGCCCACGCTGTAGACTTGCTTGCGCGAGGCGTGGGTATGTAAGGCGAGGTAGTCGAGCCCGCCGTATGAGAGCCGGTAGCCATCGTACTTGGCTTCCTTCATGCGTGCAATCAAGCCGACTTTGGCGAGGGCCGAGATGGACTTGTGCACACCGCTGGCACCGCCCTTGAGGCGGGCGGTCCTCTCAATCAGTGTGGTTGGAACGAGCTCATGGTTCTTGCTACAAATCTCTACCTGTGGGAGTGGGAGGGCGTCTTAGTGGGGTGATAGCGAAAAGGGACATTGAATTGGGGAGCTAACCGCTGTGAGAACCCTCCAGTCTTCCGCCGTCAGGTAGCGCATGGCTCTCGTGTCTAACTTCATGATTGCGAATGGCCGTGGAAAACCACGAGGGTGTTGTGTGGGTTGGCAGTTTATCTGTTGATCAAGTGTGCACTCTAGAGGCAGTCAGTTGATGGTCCTGCTGTTAGCCCCTCCAAAACCCGGTAGTGTCCACCAAAAATTCATGGCTGCGAGGGGCTGATAAGACGATGCCTCGAGAATACTCGGCCGATAAGGACGGTGCGAATAACCATCGGTTCCGTCATAATTAACATTTAACATGGGTGGGCAGTAATGGAGCGGATTTTGTATGCGCCGGGGCCGGAGGGCGGCTGTTGGTCCCAGCCCCCAAGCAAGGAGCGGTTGTCGAGCTTGGTGGAGCTGACCGCTGGTTGGGCGCCTCGCCTCAGGCGGCAAGCAGCATCGCGTAACCAAGCTGCCTGCCTTGCCCGCACGGATCTGTTAAGCTTCCACTCCCTTCCAACCAAGCCCACCAAACCCACCAAACCCACCAAACAGCCCGAATCGCCCCAACCCGACCGTTATCATCTGCGCCGGGATTAAACATTGGAGATCTTATACACCAATTTATTAACGCAAGCGACTGCCGCCGTTTCCGCGACACCGACACACCTAACCAAGCTTTGGGCCATCCCCGCCATCCAAGACCCGACCATGGCGCAAGAGAGCGACTTGTCCAAGACGGCCGACAAGGGCAAGGGGAAGGCCGTGGATGATGAGACACAGAAGGACAAGGCCGGGGAGCCGGTGCCAAACGGCAAGAAAGACGAGGACGACAAGGCAGAGTGTTTGTTATCCTCTCCTGCGCCGCCCCGCCGGGACCCGGAACCCTTGTCGAATCGGTTTGGCTGACCATCACGACTATCATAGCTTCGGAAGAGCTCAGCGAAGAGGACCAGACCTTGAAGAATGAGCTCGACATGCTTGTTGAGCGGTTGACTGTGCGTGGCCAAACTTCCATGGCTAAACTGGTTTGTCAGTTGCTGACTCGAACCTCGCAGGAATCCAACGCATCGCTCTACAAGCCGGCCCTCGAGACCATGAAGAACTTTATCAAAACATCAACCTCCTCCATGACAGCCGTCCCCAAGCCTCTCAAGTTTCTACGGCCACACTATGAGACAATGACAAAGCTCTACGAAGAATGGCCGGTGGGCGACGACAAGAACTCCTTGGCTGATGTCTTGTCCGTGATCGGCATGACCTACTCGGATGAAGAGCGCCAGGACACCCTCAAGTACCGCCTCCTCGCACCTACCCAAGACATCGGCTCGTGGGGCCATGAGTACGTTCGCCATCTCGCGCTCGAAATCGGCGAGGTCTATGGGAAGCGCATCACCGCCGACGAGTCAACCTCAGACTTGGTCGACCTCGCACTGACTCTCGTGCCGCTCTTCCTCAAGAGCAATCAAGAGGCTGATGCCGTCGACCTGATGAGCGAGCTGGAGATCATTGACGAGCTGCCCAAGTTCGTCGACGAGAACACCTATGGGAGGGTCTGCCTGTATATGGTCTCGATGGTCAACTTACTCACCTACCCGGAGAACGAGCAGTTCCTCCGGGTCGCGCACGACATCTACAAGAACTACAAGCAGTACACCCAAGCTATGGTGCTTGCTATTCGGATTAACGACTACGCTCTCATCAACGACGACTTCTACGATGCCCCGGATCCGGCGCTGAAAAAACAGCTTGCCTTCCTCATCGCCCGCCAGAGGATATGTCTGGACATCGACAGGGATACACCCGATGACGAGGAAATTGTCGAATGTATCGGCAACGTGAAACTGCCCGAACATTTTAAGTCGCTGGGCAAGGAGCTCAATATCTTGGAACCAAAGACGACCGAGGATATCTACAAGAGCCACCTGGAAAGCAGCCGCGTGGCTGGCCTAACAAATTTCGATTCTGCCCGTAACAACCTGGCCGCCGCTTTCGTCAACGCTTTCGTGAATGCGGGCTTCGGAAACGACAAGATGATGCTGGTTGAGAAGAATAAGGAGAGCTGGGTATGGAAGACTAAGGAGGAGGGCATGATGTCCACGGTCGCCTCCCTGGGGACCTTGTTGATGTGGGATATCGAGAGCGGCCTAGACCAGACCGATAAGTACACCTACCTCGAGGAGGAGCAGATCCAGGCTGGCGCCTACCTCGCCATAGGCATCATGAACTCGGGCGTTCGGCTAGATTCAGAACCTGCCATGGCCCTGCTTGCCGACCACGACAAGCTCAACCACAAGAACCCCCTGATACGAGTAGCCGCAATCATGGGTCTTGGTCTGTCGTATGCCGGCTCAAACAAGGATGAGCTTCTCGCTTACCTCCTGCCCATCATTTCTGACACGAGTCAGGAGATGCGGGTGTCGGCAATGGCCGCACTGGCCTGCGGGTTGGTTTTTGTTGGGTCTTCTTACGCCGAGGCCGGTGAAGCCATCATTATGACTTTGATGGATGACGAGCGTAAGAGCCAGCTCACGGATAAGTGGACGCGCTTCCTCGCCCTCGGTCTGGGTCTACTTTACTTTGGTCGCCAAGAGGAGGTCGATGTCGTTCTCGAGACGCTTAAGGTTGTCGAGCACCCTATGGCGAAGCCGACATCCGTTCTCGCGTCAATCTGTGCCTGGGCTGGCACAGGTGCTGTTCTGAAGATCCAGGAGCTCTTGCACCTGTGCAATGAGCACATGGAGGAGTCGGACGAAAAGAAGGGCGACGAGCTACTGCAGGCTTATGCTGTGCTCGGTATCGGGTTGATCTCCATGGGCGAGGACGTCGGCCAAGACATGGTGCTCCGCCATTTCGGTCATCTCATGCACTATGGGGAGGCAAACATCCGAAGGGCAGTACCCTTGGCCATGGGTCTCGTCAGCCCCAGCAACCCGCAAATGAAGATTTACGACACACTCTCGCGGTACAGCCACGACAATGATAATGACGTCGCCATCAATGCCATTTTCGCCATGGGTCTCCTGGGCGCCGGTACTAACAACGCGAGGTTGGCGCAACTTCTCCGTCAGCTTGCGAGCTACTACCATAGGGACCAAGAATCCCTGTTTATGGTGCGCATCGCCCAGGGTCTGCTGCACATGGGCAAGGGCACGCTTTCCATCAACCCTTTCCACACCGACCGCCAGATCCTATCGCGCGTCTCCGCGGCCGGTCTCCTTACTGTCCTCGTGGCCATGATCGACTCGAAGCAGTTCATCACGTCGAACTCGCACTACCTACTTTACTTCCTCGTCACGGCCATGCATCCGCGCTTCTTGGTTACTCTCGATGAGAACCTCAAGCCGCTGACGGTCAACGTGCGGGTTGGTCAGGCGGTCGACGTCGTCGGCCAAGCCGGTCGCCCGAAGACCATCACCGGCTGGCAGACGCAAAGCACACCGGTGCTTCTGGCGTATGGTGAGCGCGCCGAGCTCGAGGACGAGGAGTACATCAGCTTGAACAGCACTCTGGAGGGTCTGGTGATCCTGCGCAAGGTACGTTTCTATTATTTTCCACCTTGTGCTGTGTATGAATCTATGCTAACTTATCATCTTGATGCAGAACCCGGAGTGGGAGGGTGGTAAATAAACGAGCTTGCCAGACCAGGGCGAGAACGTGAGACTGCGAAGCGCAAAAGACAGCTTCTGGCAGACAGGGATACGGTGATGATGGATGTATGTGTACATTACAGTAAATGAGTTGCGCAGGTTCATCAACCGAAGGAGCAGGCGAGCTGTAGCGACAGCCCGACGACTTCGGGTTCTAAAATGGGTATACAGCGGGGAAACGTCATGATCTATGCCCCGATAATTGTGCTTTTGGTGAGGTCGAATTGACCACTCGTGTTTATGTAACTGCCTCATGCCTTGATGGAAATAGATACGACAAAAGCGCAGCACCCATCTTTCTCCACGTACACAAGCTAGGGTCGATAGCATAGACACAACACGGAGATCTCCAGCTTCCGCTCCACCACCGCTAAATACACACGCACGTCCTCTCCTTCTTCTCTCCAACAACTAACTTGTCCTTCCACCCTTCGACCAACCCCCAAACGAAACCGGAACTCCATGCTTGATCAGACCGAGCCGAAGCCAAACCAAACCAAACCAAATCAAACCCAACCAGCACACAGCAGCGCAGCGAAACCAACGAGTAGTCGGTGACGGGGATGGGGACGGCCCAACCACCTCCAATGCTGTAGGTACCCCTCCCACCACCAAACCCCCAAAAGCACCACACCTCCTTCTCTACTTCTTGATCCCAAAGATATTCCGCTTCTTCTTTTCCTTATCCTTCTTCTTCCCGCCGCCATCCGACCCACTCGTCCCCGGCCTCAAGTCCCCACCGCCCGCAACACCCAACGACGACGCCGACCCAGACGGCCCGAGCGACATAGCGGCGAGGGCACCGCTAGGGGGCGCCTGGCGGCCCATGCCCATGGCGGGTTGCTGCTGCTGCTGCTGCTGGGGCGGGGGTTGGGTTGGGGCGGGGCGCTCGAATAGGTGGGCCGGGGCCCGGGGCGGGGGCCGGTCGATGGGCAGGTCGAGGCGGCGGCGGTCGAGCTTGAGGGCGCGCAGGTCGGCGATGTACTTGCCCGGGGAGGCCATGTGGCTGGTGATGAGGAAGACGTCGCGGTTGTGCTTGTCCGAGATCTCGTAGCAGGCGCGCGCCTCCGAGTAGGTGGCGCCGCCGGCCACGAAGACGATGATGCGCTGCCGGTTCTCCGCCTGGCGCCGGTTGGCCGACGCCCACCGCGGCGCCGCCGACCGGAGAGACCCCTGCGAGCCGAAGGATTCGGAGGCAGCTTCGAGAGGGGGGATCACGTAGGGGAAGAGGGCCGGGTCCAGGTCGCCGGCGCAGACGCGCTCGAGCATCTGCTTGAGGGCGGGCTCGAAACGGGAGAGGGCGTATTCGTCATCTGGAACGGCGCCTTGGGGGTTGCGAGGTGGGAAGAGTGGGGGTGGTGGTTGGCGCGGTTCTTTGAGCTCTTTCACGGGGCGGGCGCCGAGGAGATGGAGGTTTTCGATGATGACTTGGTCTTGGCTGTCGCGTGTCCGCTGTAGCGAGGCGTGCCACAGAAGCCGGCTGATATCCTGCTCGATGACGCCGTCACGGTACAGTACGTACAGGGCGATGAGGCGGAGTCTATCTGCGGGCGCCACGTCGGGGTTGTCCAGAAGGCGGACAACGTCGTCGAGGACGTTCTTGGGCTTCTTGTAATCTTCGTCGAGGCCGGTGGCCAAGGTCTGCTCTGCCGAAGCAATGTCTGCGAGCTTGTATTTTTTAAAGATATTCATGGCTTCCTGGGCCATGGTGAGGTGGAGGGAGTAGGCCTGCTTCATTTCCTGGAACTGCGGCAGACCAGCCATCATGTCTCGAATGTCATTCACGGTGGGCGTCGAGGAATCATCCTTTTTGGCGAGGCTGGGGTTTGCGTCAAGGAACTTCTGAAAGTCGGCCATGAGCCTGTCGATAGTATCCTTCATGTGGCGGTGCCTATTGCCGACCCAGACGGCGTCCTTTTCCACGAGTTCCATGTCCTTCTCCTCGGCCTTGGCGGTGTTCTCATTGATAGTCAAGTGGAAGGTAACCTTGCCATTCTCTTGGTCCCTAATCGGGAGCAGATCATGGGCCATAGCTTGGTAGGTGAACTCATGTAGCAGGGGGGCCATCAAGTCCATGGACCTGTCTGTGACGAGCAGCACTGACTGTGGCCTCTGGGATTGCGGTGGGAAATTACGGTCGAATCTCTGATAGTTATCTAGCTCCTCCTGGACGAAGCGAGCCAAGTGCATGCACAAGACTTTTGCTTCGTGGGTGGTGTGTGCAGGGGGTTGAAAGTACCGGATTTTGGGGACTTCTTGCAAGGTAATGCAGACAGAGGCGATCTAAAAGCCTCGTTAGCTAACAAAACGCTCCCACCGTAACGCGCGGGGCGATGTGGCCGTACCTTTGATGCCAAGGTGCGCAGATGTGGTGCCACGAGGTTGTTGCACGTGGGATTGTACAAGACGAGAAAACTGGACGGGTCTTGAAAGGTGATGAGATGTGACTCGCGGGGGAAGAAATCGACGAGGAGACGGTCAGGGGGGCCTATAGATATATCGTGAGCCCAACAGCCCCAAAACACGGAGAAGCGCAACGCCGTACCCCCCATTTGCCTCCGAGCCCCATCTAAGCGGCGTTCCAGTTGGTCGGGCAAGGTGCCAGCCCATATGATAAACCCCCTCCTGTAGCGGCGGCGCTCAAAATCGGCGAGAAGGCAATCAACGATGTGTGGCAGGGGAGAGAGGAAGTATACAGCATCCATGTCCAGGTTCATCTCCCTCCGCTCCTCGATACGCTCGATATCTGAGTGACCGGTTTAGTGCTGCTGACGATTCGTCGGGTAGGGATACGGAGGCATACTGGCGATGTTGTGGTTGAGGATGTCATCTTCGTTGACGGAGCTGTCGATGATCCTCTTGGTGCCTTCATCGATAACTAGAACTTTCCACTAACAGACATGCGACAATGTCAGCGCAGGCTCTTTGGAAGGTTGAAGCGGGCTTGGTGTGGGTCGGGGAGATCGAGGTCGGCTTACGTCGTTTTGGGTAGTTCTTCGGATGGCGTTGATGATGGCTATGAGAAGCAGTTAGCAAGAGAGCCCCCTGTTTGTAAAAGTGGTGGTATGCATACCCTTGCCGTGCTCTTTGATGATGGACGGCCCGTCCATGGCGACGGTACGCGGTGAAGCCAGAACCTGGGGGAGAGGGGTTCTCGAGGGAGGGAGATGGTTTGAGCGTGGGAAGTATTGTTATTCCTTAAATGAGAGAAAAATGGTTGCAAAACTCCCCAGATAGCTAATAAAGAATGCTTAACTTCCCACCGTCTCGTCTTCGAAACACGGAGTTGGCAGCTTGTCGCTTGTCGCTTGTCGCTTGTCGCATGTGGATCACAATGTATGGTGGGGTGCCGCCCAACAGCCGCTGCAAGCACCGAGCTCTTATACGAAACCCTAACCCCCGAATATATTCGTCTTGTCTCGAATGGCTTGAGAATCATCTTAACTCCCACTTGAACTTCGACATTCCGAGGTTCAAATGTTGAAGTTCAAATTGAGTTGGAGATCGAATTGTTTCACCAGAGCTTTAAGGCTAGTTCGGGATGTGTGAGTCCCGTGAATTTTGAGTCCAGCATACGTATGGCCCAGGGCGAGCACAAGAGGTCTGATAAAGCTGCGTCTAGCTCCCCTGTTATATTAGCTGCGCCCCTTTTATGTCTTCGCCAAGTAATACACCAATCTCTTCCCAACCAAGATGTTCTTTATATCTTTCACCCTCCATCCTTATTTTCCTCTTTAAACCCCCTCTGTCTCTTCTCCCAAAGGCGTGGGATACCTCATGCCTTGAGAATCTTGACCAGCTCAGCAACGATGGCGTCTCCTGCTTCTGCGGTGGTCGTATTGCCGCCCATGTCCTTGGTTCTTAGCCCGGCGTCGATGGCAGCGCGGACCGCGTCCTCGACGATTTTAGCCTCGTGGGCGAGATCCAGAGAGTACCGGAACATCATGGCCACGGAGAGGATGGTGCCAATGGGATTCTGGAAATCATGTCAGCTTTGTAGTTGCAGCGAATGGATATAAATCGCCCGAAACGGGGTTTTGACGCACCACAATCCCTTTCCCTGATATGTCCGGCGCGCTCCCTGTCATCTATGTTAGTGACTGACGTCTGCATGAGGGCTCGAGTGGAAGATGGGAATCTCACCATGAATCGGTTCACAGATAGAAGGCACTGCGGAGCCCGGATGCCCGCAGAGACTGGCGCTGGGGAGGAGCCCAATGCTTCCGGGTATCGCGCTCGCCTCGTCGCTAAGAATATCCCCTAAAAGCTCATCAGCTTAACCGCCTTCGAGGTGGACGAGGGAGGGGCCTCACTCACCTGCCAAGTTGGGCGCTATTAAAACGCCATTCAGCTTCGTCGGGTTCTTGACCATGATCATGGCCGCGCTGTCAATAAGCTGATGCTCAACCTTCAGCTCAGGGAACTCGTTTTTATAAACCTCATCCACCACACTACGCCAGAGTCTGCTCGTCGCCAGCACGTTTGCCTTATCGAGCGAGATAACCCGCGATTCTCCCCTAGCCCTGGCTAGGTAACCGCCCAGCCGCGCGATACGCTCGACTTCTGGTTTCGTATAAACAGCAGTGTCGAACGCATTAATTCCATCGTACTCTTTGCGCTCTCCGAAATATAGGCCCGACGTTAACTCCCGGACCAACATCATGTCGGTGCCGCGGCAGACAGACGCCTTTAGGGGGGAGGACTCGACAAGGGCGTCGGACGGGAAGAAGCAGGGACGGAGGTTCCCATAGGCGCACATTTCACTGCGTAGCTTTAGGAGACCCTGCTCCGGCCGGACGGCGCCGGCGCCCCATTCAGGGCCGCCAACTGCGCCGAGGAGCACAGCGTGGGCGGCTTTGGCGGCGGCGAGGGCCTTGTCTGTGAGGGGGACGCCGGTCTGGTCGATGGAGCACTGGGGAGAAACATTAAGGTCAGCAAGAGACTTCTCCCCTCGGGCTCGTGTGACCCGTCGGCGGGGGACGACTTACCCCTCCGATCAGGTGGTCCTCCAAGTTGAATTTGCCAGCAGTCGGGCTCAGCTCCTCAACTGTCCTGATAACCTGAATCCTGCGTCAGATGTGCTCAATTGCAGGTCGCAAACACCAGACTCGTACCTTGATGGCCTCGGCGATAACCTGTCAAATAACCAAAGTCAGTCTCTCTCCATCTAGAGTCAAGGGTAGAAAAGCTCGGGAGATAGTCGGTTACCTCTGGGCCACAGTGGTCGCCGGCAAAAACGACAATGTTGTGTTCCGCCATGGTTCCAATACCTGTCCGACGGAGTTCGTCCAAAGAAGGGTCCGTTGTGTGTGACGAAGCACGAGAATGAGGGATTGGCAAGTATGTAAGGAAATTCAAGAAGAAATCCGACAAGGTATGATGATATAAGTCGAGCAGAGCGAAGTCGGGGAGGGGTCGGCTTTCTCGTCCGAAACCGCACCTCTGCCCGGCTTGACCCCCACCGCCCCACCTGCCGTGAATGAACGAAGGTGACCATGCTTGCCGACAACAGCCGTGGCATCACCAATTGGTCTTGTTCCTCTCTTTTCCTCTCTTTTATCGTCTTGGTAATTCCCAATTGCTTGGGTCGCCGAGCCGCATCGAGGTCGCAGCGTACACAAGTGCCGCCAACCTCCTGTATCGAATATCGTTCTCTCCTCTCATTATTCACACGAGTAGAAAGGCATCGTGATGAGCGAGGACAACCCAGAGCAGTTAGGGTAGGTAGGTATGTATAGGCATGCAAGTGCAGCTTGCATCAAATGCTCACTAACACACACCTTTCTGTGCCACACCCTTCCCGCTCGGAAGCGGGGAATCCCTTTGGGCCTCCCCTCTTCGGCCCTCCCCGGGCTCACCTCGAGCCAGCTTGCTGTGTATGTAGAACTCTTCAGGCTACATGGATTCATGGCTGCATGGCTGCATGGCTGCATGACTGCATGTCCCACCTCACGACGTGATATTCCGGCGTCATGCTGGTCACAATCACAACTGCAGCCTGGTCTCGACCCCGGACACTGCCCTCCAATTAAAGCTACTGCCGCCGACATGGTGTCTGCATCCCCGTCTTGTCAGGAAGCCATCCGACAAGTCGGACCCCAACATATCCCAGAGAAAAGGTCCGGGGGATGTTTTCCCACTTTGGGGCTGTTGTTGGCGCTGGCGCCGATGATCGCCGCATCTCCGCCATGGGACAGCGAGTTGAAATAGTTCGGACGTAGCACGGCCCCTCTTCTCGTGTCCCCGGGGTTGGCTGATAAATACCCGGCGTGCCTGTGTGTATGTTCCTCATCTCAATCTTGAACAGTCAACCTTACCGTCAGTGACATCTCTCCTCCTACCTGACCTGTCATGTCAACCGCCACCGTTTCCGAGGGAGGGAAGGATGTCTCTCGGGATCTCGAGAGCCAGGACCGAGACAAACCCAAGAAGTGGGCAAAGTTGATCTCACTCCTGACCGTGAAGGATGGTGAAGTCTACGAGGCCGACCGCGACAAGAACCCAAAATGGTACCAGAAATTGCTAGACGCCGGTGTTGAAGAGAACGGCATCAAGCCTGTGCCCCTCGATCAGCGTACCTCGACCCAGTACAGCAACCTCTTTACCGTCTTCTTCACCTGCCTCTTGTGTTTGCTCCCGTACGTAACCAAATCACTGTCCTATGAGACATGAAATAACCCCCCTGCCTACAGAATCCCGACCGGCATGCTGGCCACGCTCGGCATGGGTTTGAGTCTGAGAGACGCCTCGCTCGTTATTCTGTTCTTTGCGCTGCTCACATGCATCCCCCCTGCCTTCATGGGCATAGGGGGTATGAAGACAGGGCTGCGACAGCTCGTACAGGCTCGATATTCGTACTGGTGCGTCATGAATGAGTCCCTCTTGCACACTTTCACCCCGTCTAATCCACCACTAGGCGCAACGTCGTCGACATACCGCTGCAACAGAACACCGCCCTAGTGACAGGCTTCTCTCTCCTCTGGTACTGCGTCAGCGGGCAGACTATTGCCTCCATGAACACTGACACGTCAGCGTCGACGTGGGCATTGTCATTGCCTGTCTCGTCTCCTTCGCCGTCTCCCGATGGGCTTCAACGCCCTCCACTTTTGGGAGCGCTGGACCTGGATCCCCAATTTAATCTCCATCGTCATCGCCGTAGGCTGCGGCGGCAAGTACCTCTACCTCCAGAGTGACGCCAAGCCGGCAACGCCGTCGCAAGTCCTGACCTTTGGCTGCCTGATCGCCGGCTACTTCATCACCTTTGGCGGCACCGTCTCTGACTATTCCATCTACCACAGCCCGCGGGGTACATCCCGGTGTGTATTTATCAATCCCCGTCCCCCAATTTCACTCAACTCAACTCAACCCCAACTCAACCGAACTAACCCCAGACCCCCAACCCAGGATCAAAGTCTTCCTCTACACCTACAGCGGTCTCCTCCTCCCGTCCATCCCGCTCCTCATCCTCGGCGCGGCCATCGGCGGCGCCGTGCCCAACGTGCCGGGGTGGCAAGCCGCGTACGAGGCGACGGGGATCGGCGGGGTCATGAGCGAGATGCTGGCGCCGGCGGGCGGGTTCGGCCGCTTCGTGCTCGTGCTGCTGGCGCTGAGCGTCATCGGCAACATCGCCATCTCCATGTACAGCGTCGCGCTGAACCTGCAGATGCTGCTGCCCTTCTTTGCGCGCGTGCATCGCTTTGTGTTTATCTTGGTGACCATGGCGATTATGATCCCGATGGCGATCCGGGCGGCGGAGGAGTGGGAGGAGAGTTTGACAAACTTTTTGGCCGTTATTGGGTACTGGGCGGGGTGCTTTGATGCTGTGCTGATTGTGGAGTTGGTGGTGTTTCGACGGATGGACTACTCAACGTTTGACCATGGGATTTGGAATGTTGGGCGGAAGCTGCCGCCGGGGATTGCGGCTATTGGGGCGTCGGTTGTGAGTATGGGGTTGGTGGTGCCGGGTATGGCGGCGCCGTGGTATACGGGTCCGATTGCAGAGACGACGGGGGATATTGGCTTCGAGATGGCGTTTGTGGTGACGGCTATCAGCTATATCCCATTCCGGTGGTTGGAGAATTCGATTAAGTGGGCATTTTGTAGCTGTCTGTTCTCCGCGGTAGCCTCGTGCTAGCCTCCAATGACTACAACACCAAGCGGGCCCTCCCCTCCTCTTCACCTCTTGATCCTCCCGCACATAACCACATCCTCCCCAAGCGGACACCACGTCACATCCGTCAACCGCACCGGCTCCGCCGGCTGCCCATCATCCCCAACCGTACGCGGCGGCGAGACCACCACCCCGCCTTGCCCCAGCCACGTCGGCGCAATAGTCACAATGACCGAGTCGACAAACACATTCCCCGCGGGCTCGAGCAGCGAGTTAATCACCTCGCCACCGCCCTCAATCATGACACTAGCAATACCCTCGCGCGCCAGCACCTCCAGACACATTCAGGCCCAACGCAAACCGCCCCCCTTCTGGCCCCCTCGCCTCCAGGATGCACATACCGGCCCACCAACCTTCTTCCAAAAACCCTCCGCCTCCTCTCCTCCACCCACAACCCCCTTCGCAACAAAACACCCACGGGCGCCAAACCCCTCCCCCGCCCTCGCCAGCCCCCACAACCCGACTCCCCTCCTCAACCGCCCACCGCGCGCGCGGATCCAGCACAATCGGCCGTGGCTGCTGCTGCTGCTGCTGCTGCTGCTGCTGGACCACCCCCTCCCCCTCCCCATCACCACCAACCCCCTCCAAAACCCCCTGCCCCAAAACAAGCCTCGAATTCAACCCCGGATCATCCGCGACCGCCGTGCCCGCGCCAACAAGAATCGCCGCGTGGCGCGCGCGCAGGAAGTGGGTCATGGCCTTGGACTGCGGGCCCGACAGTACCGTGCGCACGCCGGGGGCGAGGGCGAGGGAGGCGTCGAGGGAGTGGGGCGTAGGTGAGGGTTACGTGCGGGCGGGGCTTTCGGTTGTTTTTCTGCTGGGGGTGGGAGGTTGCTGTTGCTGTGGTTGCGGTTGTGGTTGTGCGTGAGGGGGGAGGTAGGGGGTGATGAGGGCTGCGTGGGCGGCGGGGAAGGTTAGGGGCTTCTTTTGGGGGCTGGGTTGGTTGGGGGGGTTGGGAGGTCATGATGGGTGATGTGTGGTAGGTTGGTGGTGCTGGTGATGATGTTGAGTTGAGTTGTGCAGTGTTTTACTGTGTAGGGTGAGGGTTAACTAAGGGTTAAAGGTGGTGATGACGAAAGGACGAAAGTCGTGCAGACCCTGCCAAGCCTGGGGTACGGAACAACAGTGTTCAGGAACCCAGTGATACAGCTTGCCAGCTGCTTCGTACATAAGGTACAGACACTAGTTAGGATTTAGTTACTTCGTACTTCATCTCTCAGCAGTGTCACATTGATTGGTCAATCGCTGTCCTCCTTGGCTGCCGTGTCAGCGGACCACAAATGATCGGATACCTGCTCCTCCCTCGGTATCCTATGGATGGAAAGCGGTATTCCACGTAAGCGGATTGGTTGCGATCGCTTTCATGGAGATCGTAGTCAGCACCTTAACAGCACGTATCCGAGTGGATTGATTGTATACCTAGTATGGAAAACAACCCATGTTACTGCCGCAGATCCCGGCCATTTCATTGATCAAGCAAACGGGGGACCGCGCTCTCTCAACCACGTAATCCGCTTCCGTCTTGCTGTGGACTCGGTCTCTTGGGCTCCGGTTTAGCCCGAGACATACGCAGGGCTGTGGCGGAGCGTTTGAGTGCCACACATGGTCTCGAGGGGGTTGCCTATGAACCGCCCATGTGAGACGTTCTCGGTCTGAAGGAGCGAATGGCACGGCAGCCATCAAGACGGATTGGCTCATGCCGAAACCTCCCCAATCGCCAACGCTGGGCACTCTGTTGAAGGGTCTATTCATTCTTTGTTTGATAACTAACTATCACGCGTTCGTTCAGACAGACTGCCGCACCTTGTCTTAGGTTGTTTGTCTTTGTTGCATCCCGTTTCCAGCCGTCTCCAGTTTTTTTCGAGTGCAAGGAGGCGAGCGTCGCACCCTTTGGAATCAATCGAGGACCCCATGCTTGGTTCGAGTGCGCTGAACAGTCAAAACAGTGCGGAGTAACCGCCCCCGCCACTGCTGCACATCATCGCGCGCAAAGGGTCAGAGGGTCCAACGACACGTACGTACCTACATAATCTGCGACACAGCCACGCTTGCCACGCAGGGGCAACCATCGTTCAAAACCAACCACCAACCACCAACGCGGATTTCAGCCTTGCTCCTTTCTTTTTGCGCCCATCTTCCCCAAGAATCACTCACTCACTCTGCGACCGCCAGTTCTCTCGAGCGCCCACTATTTCCGCCCGCCCAACAACAAACCCCCCGATCACTAGGTCATCGCCAAACACCAAACGCGCATAATCAACCACCAATTCCATCCTCACCAAAAACCCACCCAAAAACAACCACACAACCACACCAACCACCGCTACAATGTCCCAAAAACACGACGAGCCCCCCGCCTACGGCAACAACCCCGCATACCCGCAACAGGCCTACTACCAAGGCGGCCCGCCGCCGCCCCAGGGCGCGGCCGGCGGCTACTACCAGCAACAGCAGCCGATGGGCTACGGCGGACACCCGCAACAGGGCCCGCCGCCGGGCGGCTACTACCAGCAGGGCCCCTACCCGCCGGGGCAGCAAGTGCATTATCACCAGCAGGAGCAGAAGAGCAGTGGGCCGGTATGTCTTCTTGGTTTGCATTTGTTTCTCCAAGGGTGATGGTGTGCTAACAGATATGTGTCGCAGGGTTTCTTGTCGGCGTGTCTCGCTGGTTTGGCTTGCTGTTGCTGCTTGGATATGTTGTGTTAAAGCGGTCGTCGGCGCGGTGGGTTGGTCGCCCAGAGGCTGGTTTCTTGGACACACAAAAGACTATTTGGGGGGGCATAGATGGCTCTGCGCCTCGCCTTGTACGAACGTCGCAAATTCCGGTGCAGCTTGGAAAACGATTGGGCTGCCTACGAGATTGACTACGGGATGAGCGACATGACGGGTTCGCAAATAGCATGGGCGCCGGGCAGGGACCGCGGGATGGGGCGCAGGACTGCCCATGGCCTGTGATGGAGCGAGCGGGCCGGCGTATCAAGGGGATCTTGGTCAAGCCCATGCATGGCACGACTTTCACGATGGTCTCTTATGTCATGGCTTGCGTGGTTCTCGTTTATTTTGGTTTATTTTTTTTTCTTTCGGTAAACCTTGTAATATCTAGGTGGCTGCTTCTTCTAGGGTATGCGTTACAGGATCATGACCAGCAGCGGCCAGTACTGAGAATACCGTACTTCCCTACCAATGCCCCATTCCCCTGTCTCTTACTCTCCCTCCAAAGCCCGCCAATGACCACCTCACAAACTAGCAAACAGCCGGTCGTAGTTGTCGATGGCCTCCTGGACGCAGTCGTTGGAGTAGATCATCTTCTGGACGTCCGGACTGGCCCACTTGTCGGGCACAGAACCGGTCTTGCCGTTCTGGCGGAACTCGCGATCCCGCTCCTCCTTGGCTTTGCCCTCCCCAAGGTGCAGGATGCGGCCCGAGTGCGCGGCCAAGTCGACCAGCGCACTGCAGTGCGGCTTGCGCAGCAGCTCGTAGACCTTGAGCGTCCTGGACACCGTCTCCGGGTCGTGCATCTTGTCCGCGGGGATCTTGCTGACGACCTCGGCCAGCACGGCGCCGTCCTCAATCGCCATGGCCGCGCCCTGGCTAAGGTGCGGTAGCGTCGGGTGGCACGCGTCGCCCAGCAGCGCCACCGACCCGTGCACCCACGTCGGCAGCGGCTTGTGCACGCGCAGCTTCCATTCGCACACCTCGCCGTCGGGCACCAGGTTGAGCATGCGGTGCACCAGCGGGCAAAAGTCGCCGTACACGTCGAGCATGGCAGCCTTGGAGCCCTTGGTCGTGTAGGTGGCGTTGGTGGCCGCCGCGAAGTTGGTGTCGGGCTGCGCCGACGACAGGTTGTAGATCTGCTTGTTGCTGACCGGGTACGCGATGATGTGCCGCCGCTCCCCGACCCACCGCACCACCGTGTCGCTCTCGATCAGCGCCAGCATCTCCGGGTCGTGCTCCATCTGCGCCCGGTCCAGCATGATGCGGTACGCCGCCTGGCCCGTGTCCTCCTCCTCCGACTGCGTGCCCAGCTCCGCCAGCATCTGCGTGCGCGTCGCCGACTTGATCCCGTCCGCCGCCAGCACGATGTCGGCTTCCATTGTGTACTCGTCGCCGTTGCGCGGCTTGAGTGTGATGGTGGGCTTGCCGGCGAACGAGTTCACCCGGGCTAGCGCTGTCGAGAAGTGGAACTTGATGGCGCTCTCCTTCTTGCAGCCCTCAAACAGGCCGTTGGCGAGTGATGACCGGTGCCCTGTGCAATGAGGGTACCCGTATTTCTCTTCGATGTCCGGCATCAGCACGTGTGAGAGCTCGACATCCGTGCTTCCCTCTGTTCAGACGATTAGCCCTTCAAGCTCGTCCAGGGGAGTCGACTCAGAGTCGCCTTACGTCTGATGCTGGTCCCCTGGACGTTTGTCGCCTCAGCGTAGATCTCCTTCCAGCATCCTAACCGGTCAAGTACACGGACGACGTTGGGCGGCATCTGGATGCCGGCGCCGACGAAGCCTAGATTTGACGCCGTCTCAAAGACATCGATCGTCTTGAACCCCTTCTTGGCAAAGGCGAGGGCGGTCCCCAGCCCACCCATACCTGCAAAGCGTCAGTATCCAGTATCCATTGCCCGGTGAGACGTGAGTAAAATCGAGGGAGGCATACCCGCGCCGATAATGGCGATGCGTAGATCGCGTACGTCTGCCATATTAGGACTCGATTAGGAGATATAACGAGGCTTTCGTCTGAATAGGTGTGTGTTTAGGAGAATAGGAGAATAAGTTGAGAGAGAAACAAAGTAGTCCTAGGTTTGGAGTGAGTCGGATGACAAGAGGGTATCAGTGGTGCGGTTAAAGGAGGCTTGTCCCTTCTTCACTCGGTATTCATATATATACACCAGCGGCGATAGCCTGGATCCAGTCCTCGGCACCTGCTCTCTCAGCCCCAAACCCGCAGCGCATCGAACCATGCTAATCGCGATTTGTGTGGCAGGCGGCGCCGGATCCAAGTGGGACTTGACTCCCGGGTCCGCATCAGACCTCATATTTTTTGCTCAATTATTATTATCCGTCCTCACGGTAGCGCACACAGCCTATCCCTCATGGGACATCCCCTTTGCGGGAAGACGCGCACCCACAGCACCGTTTCGTCGGTACAAAAAATGGTAGCTCGCGGCCAAGTGTGGGGGTTGCGGGTTGAGGGATGCGGGGAAGACACCAGCGCCGGGACATTCTGGAACCGCCGTGGATTGCCAAACCGGGAATCATATCGTCCTTGGGAAAATGGATTTGCCGCTGGTTTAGGACCCGAGGCCGGCCCACAGCCACCAGGCCCAAGTTGATCCTTGCGTTTTTAGGATTGTTGGACGTATTCGGCCATACCATCAGCCGTTGTCTGACCCCGTGCATTTTTGTTGTCTAACAGCCTCCAAAAAAAGGAAGGCACAGTCTCGATGTTGTAGACTGCATTTCGTTGTGAGGTGTCGGAGCTTGAAAAAGTACCGCAACCCGATTCGGGGATCCGGCTCTGTGGATGTTCCTTGATTGGCGTGTCTAGAGGGTACCAAATCTGCACAATACATTTTACATACAACTCCCTACCTTGGGTACCTAGTTATGTGTAGGTATTTGGTACGATCAAACCTCAGGTAGTTTGAATTCCCAGGTTTTCCATCAGCATTCTCAAACCAACCTGGAAACGGCGAAAACGGGAGATCGGACTCCTTCCCAACCCTGCAACCCCAGCCTGTAAAATCGATCAGGGAGTGCGGGCCGGCGCAACCCGGTAGTTAACTGCGCAAAAGTTTGTTCAACGTTGCAATTGCATGTATCACTTGCACCACCATGAATCGTTGTGGTAAAGGGATGTGATGGAATAAATTCGACACGGTTTCCAGATATATTAATAACTGTTAACAACGTCGTCTCCTCTGGTCGTTGCCTTCTCCGCCCATGACGAGCACAGCCATCTCTGCAGGTCGGCCCACGCGATGGGTGAGACATGTTTCGAGCGGCAGACCGGCGGCAAACCGACAGCCTGGAACGCGGCCCAGAATAAGCACACGTGCCTTGAAAGGTACACAGTAATCCCCCTTTCAGCTTTTGTTTTTATCTTTCTGGAACTGGTTACCGATGAGATGGAGCAACAAGCAACAGAGGACAAAGACCATTGACGGGTAAAGCCGCCGCGGGATGAAAATAGTGTATGTACATCAAAAAGCCAAAAATAAAATAGAAAGATCGAAAATATAAAATAGACTTTGACAAAGCGCGCGTTTAAAGCTTGAGTTCGATAATGGAATCATTGGTTCCCGCAAGCCAAGAAATTGGCGAGCTCGGGTTCGACAAACAGCCAACCAAAGAACCAAACACAAAAGTCGGCGGGAAAACAAGGTGAGCAGAGGATGCTGCGGGAGGGCAGCCGCCGACGTCACTCCCAATGGCGAATCCACAGCCAATCAATTCTCTGCCCTGCACGCGAGACCTTTGCCAAATGTTTCAGACGAACTGGGTCCTTGTTCAGGGTCAATAAAATTAGCGACTTTGACATCCAGTTTCAGGCCCGATGTCATAGGCCAAAGGAGGCCAATGACCAAATGGTCAAGGAGACCACAAGTCCGCAACGCCATGGACCCCCTGTTACTCGGCCAAAGCGAATGGAGATGCAAGCCCGCAAGTCTGCGGTCGCCCTGCCGCTTTTCCGATTTCTCCATCATGTTCATTGTGCCAAGCTGGCCATGTGGTCACACCCACATCCTCCCTCCCAGTTGATTCTGAATGATCTCATCTCCTGTGCTCCTTTCGTGTTGCCTCTTGTGTTCCGTGTGTTCTTAACCAAAACCACTAACTAATACCTTGACCCCTCACCTACGCCGCAACGCCCCCATTTCCCCTTCCAACTTTCGCGGGGAATACGCATGGCCCGGTATTGCGGTAGCCATATTCCCACTCGCGCTGGCGAGCTCTAATATCACCAAAGCTACCACCATCTACAAGCATCGCATGCGACATTCGTATCGATGAGTGACATAACCACGACGGCGCCCCCAGAGGTGCCGACGTCGGCGTCGCCATCATTATCATCGTTGGCGTCGTCGACGTTGACATCGGCCGCGGCCGCGGCGACGACGACTACCATCGAAGAAGGGCCAGGATCAGCCCAAGAGGCGACGGGTATCAGCCTTGTTGCTTTTGTGACTGCGTTGGCCGCTTCGTTGGTTGTCTTCGGCATCCAGACGGGCTTTTTCTTGCTATTACGGAACAAGCTGGTCAGGATATTGTACGTTGAAGTCTCCCTTCCTCCTCCCGCTTGCTCCCCTACAACGTAGAAACTGACAGACACGACCACAGCAAACCAAAAACATACCTAGTACCCGAACGAGAACGCACCGATTCACCCCCCTCTAACCACTTGGCCCTGGCGTACAAGCTCATGAGCTTCGAAGATCGCGAAATCATCAAAAAATGCGGCCTCGACGCCTACTTCTTCCTGCGCTACCTACAAACCCTCCTCATCATATTCATTCCCATCGCCGTGGTGGTAATACCCGTCCTCGTTCCTCTCAACTACATCGGCGGCCTGGGGCGCGATGTCGTCAACAGTACCACCACCGAAGACAATTCCACCACAGCCAACGTCCCCACGGGACTAGATACGCTAGCATGGGGCAACGTCGCCCCAAACAAGCAACACCGGCGCTGGGCTCACCTTGCTCTCGCGCTCGCCGTCATCTTGTGGGTTTGCGGCGTCTTCTTCAGCGAGCTGAAGGTCTACATCAAGATCCGCCAGGATTATCTAACCAGCGCCGAGCACCGCCTGCGCGCCTCGGCGAACACGGTGCTCGTGAGCTCCATCCCGGACAAGTGGCTCAGTGAGGAAGCCTTGAGAGGCCTGTTTGACGTGTTTCCCGGAGGCATTAGAAATGTCTGGCTTACCCGGGACTTCACGCCGCTGCTTGCCAAGGTCCACGAGCGCGACGCGATTCACAAGAAGCTGGAGTCGGCCGCGAGCGAACTAATCCGCAGCGCGAAGAGGGCGCAGCTGAGGAAAGAGGGGGAAAATGGGATTATGCAGAGGATCAAGGCGGTCACCACGGAGGGCAGGGCCGACAGAGCGCAGCGCGCAAAGGCCGAGGACGAGGAGGCCCGCAGGCGTGCCGAAGGCGCCGGTGGCTTGAGTGCCAACACGCCACATATTCCTCAGGGTGTACACGAGGCGATAGACGACACGGATAGCAGGAGTGACAGCGGAACCGATATCCAAGAGGGAGAGATGGAGGAAGAGGTTGAGCAAGAGAAGCGCCGGGGGCGCGGGAACCCGCTCGCTAAGATTGGACAGGGTATAGGCAAAGGGGCCGGTAAGGGTGCTGCTATCGCCACCGGGGCTGGTCTGGGCCTTCTGGGGGGCGCGAAAGCCGTCCGGAAAGGCGTCGATCGGGAGCTAGAGCGGACCGCTGGTTTCGATTTTGCGGCCACAGGAGGCCCTCGGGGGCCGCCTTCCATGACGACGGTCGACCCGGATTCTCCTAAGCGGGACTACGGGGCGGGCGACGACGAGGAGAGGCCCAAAATGTCGTTCGCGTCAGAAGCCCCATTGACCAAGACCACCCGCCACGCCCACACCTCATCCGACGCCTCCCAGGACGTCTCGGACCTTAAGAAGGAGGCCCCCGAACCTAGAAGTTTTGGTAACACCGTCCGCCGTGCTACTAACATGGAGGAGATGATCGTTACCGACAAGACTAGGTGGTACGAGTTCTGGAAGCCCCCTACCGGCAGTTACGCATCCCCGATCCCACAGGGCTGTGAGTCAGGCGAGTACCCATGGAAGAAGAAGAAGTCGTTCTGGGGGCTCGTCAGAGACGCGATTCCGTTCGTGGGCACCCACGTCCCGCCGGTTGACTACCCACCCGCGTATACCCGCGATTATACGACCCATCCAGAGGAGGATGCAGAATGGAGGAAATGGCTGGAGCCGAAAGAGCGTCCGCATCACCGGATTGCCAATTTCTCGTGGACGCCCTCGTGGTTGCCCGCTCTGCCTCTGATCAACAAGAAGGTGGACACGATCTACTGGTGCCGCGCGGAGCTCGCCCGGCTAAACCTGGAAATCGAAGAGGATCAGCAGCGCCCTGAGCGCTACCCCGTCATGAACTCGGCCTTCATTCAGTTCAACCACCAGGTGGCCGCCCACATGGCCTGCCAGTCCGTCACCCACCACGTCCCGAAGCAGATGGCGCCCCGCATGGTCGAGATCTCTCCGGGTGACGTCCTCTGGGACAACATGGCCATCTCGTGGTGGAGCGAGTGGGTGCGAAGCGCCATCGTCTTTGCCCTGGTGTCCGCCATGGTGGTTCTCTGGGCGTTCCCGGTCGCCTGGACTGCCTCGCTCTCCCAGATCGACGCTCTGGTTAGAAAGTATAGCTGGCTCGAATTCCTGGTTGAGAACGAGGTAATCAACAACGCCATCAAGGCCGTCGCCGGTGTCCTGCCCGCTCTGGTTCTGTCCATCATCTTGGCCCTGGTACCCGTCTTTCTTAACCTATTAGCCGAATTCCAGGGCTCCAAGACTGGCTCGCGGAAGACCGAGACGGTCCAGATCTACTACTTTGTTTTCCTCTTTGTCCAGGTCTTCCTCGTCGTCTCCATCGCCTCCGGTACCTTCCAGACGCTGGCCAACATCTCCAAGGACTTCGCGAGCACGCCGAACGTCCTGGCCGAGAATCTCCCCAAGGCTGCCAACTACTTCTTCGCATACATGATTCTGCAAGCGCTCTCGACGAGTTCGGGAACGCTGCTACAGATCGGCACGCTCCTGATCTGGTACGTTTGGGCTAGGATGGTCGACAACACGGCGCGGGCCAAATGGACCCGCAATACCCAGCTGCCGACCGTCTCGTGGGGCTCCTTCTTCCCGGTGTACACCAACTTTGCGTGCATCGCACTCATCTACTCCATCGTCGCGCCCCTCATCTCCCTCTTCGCCATCATCACATTTAGCCTGCTCTGGGTGGCCCACCGCTACAACATGCTCTACGTCACGCGGTTCAAGACCGACACCGGCGGTGTCCTGTACCCGCGGGCCATCAACCAGACCTTCACGGGGCTGTACGTCATGGAGCTGTGTCTCATCGGCCTCTTCTTCATCGCCGAGGACGAGACGGGCAAGAACGTGTGCTTCCCGCAGGGCATCATCATGGTAGTGGCTCTCATCCTGACCATCCTCTTCCAATACGTGCTCAACTCGTCTTTCGGCCCGCTCTTCCGCTACCTCCCCATCACCTTCGAAGACGAGGCCGTCCTCCGCGACGAAGCCTTCCAGCGCGCTCAGGCCCGCCGTCTCGGACTAGTCGGGGACGACGACGACGAGGCCGGCTCGCTCAACCGCCCCGGCACGGCCGACACCGACGGCCGGCACGCCGCCGACGACATCGAACTCGAAAAATTCGCCGCGGGCCGCGGCCACAGCACCAACCCCCGCCACCACGCCCGATCAGGCTCCGTCCTCGGACGCCTCAACCCCCTCAACAAGGGCATCGCGCACGCCAGCACCTGGGCGGCGCGCGGGGGCAAGCAAATCCGCGCCGCCACCTTCGGCAAAGCCGAAGAAGGCCTGCGCTCGGCCGCCCAATACCGCAAAACACGGCGCCAGCGCGACCTCGAGGCGCAGCGCGCCATGGGCGACGCGCTCTACGGCGGGTACTGCGACGTGATCGAGGACCTGACCCCGCGCGAGCGCGACGTGCTCGTGCGCAAGGCCTTCCAGCACTCGGCGCTGCGCGCGCGCCGGCCCGTCGTGTGGATCCCGCGCGACGATGTCGGCGTCAGCGACGACGAGATCCGCCGCACCAATGACTTTAGCGAATATATCTCCATCACCAACGAGGGCACCGCGCTGGATAGCCGCGTCAGGGTGTTGTATGGGAGGAATCCGCCGGATTTTTCGGAGGTCGATCTTATTAATCTTTGAGGGGAGGGGGACCGGTTGGATATCGGGGTGGTGATGGGTGGTGGTAAGAGAGAGACCATGGCCCCCGGGGGGTTAAGGGATGAAATAGAGAGAGAGAGAAAGAAGAGTCTCCGGTGGGTGCATACACATTGGGAGAGGTAAATACCCGTGGCGTTTGGGAGGTTGTTTTGGTTTGACTAATTTACTTTGGAGAGCATCGGATTCAATGCATCTCAGATGGGGGATAAGCATCGCATCACATCGCATCGGATTGCATTGCACTGCAAGAAACATTGGGCGTGGTGGATGTATATAGATAGCATACGCATACCAGCACCAGCTCAGGGATAGCATTGCATATAGCACGTAACCTGTTTGCAAACCGTGGGTTCCTGTGTGAGCAAGATTCGGTCTGGTCATTCATTCATTCGTCTCCCATATCCTCAACTATGCATGCCGCTGGTAATAAATCGCTGGCTTGTTCACCAATTTAACAAGGCAAAACGCCTTTAACGCCCACAAGCCAATATAATATACAGACAAAGCGCCACAGAGTGCCAGTCTAACCTTAAACAGTGCCATAAACGCCCTTTACGCCCCATCCTTTTTTCCCCAGTTCACTCGTTGCGATCACGGTATCCAACATCCTAGGCCTTCTCCTTCCCCTTTGCCGGCCAGACAAATTTCATCACGGGGCCCAAGGTGGTTTCGCCAGCCCAGCAGGCCAGGGTGGCGAGCACCTGCAGGAAGCCGATGATGATGGGAAGCAGAGGCGTCAGGGTGACAAACTTGAAGAACTCGTTCACCTGGTATAAGTCCTTCTGCGTCTTGATCAGGTACCGCGTCGAGGCGGTGCTGGAACTGGAGCCCGAGTCCGAGCCGGAACCAGTGGCCTTGCTGGCGGCGTCGGAGGTCGGCGGGGGTTTGCTGTTCCCGTCCTTCTTTTTCCGCTGCGTTTGGGAACCGGCTGATCCGCCAGTAACGGCTGCGTAGCTCGGCTCGTTGCCTTCCAGAACAGCTTGGAGCTTTTCCTGGGCGGCGTCGTATGTGGGAGGCGGGGTGCCGTCTCCGGGGGCGTGGGCGGGGGTTAGGTGCAGGACAGTGACGAGGCGTACCGGGGCGCGGTGGAAGGGGATGAACCAGATGGAGAAGACCTGGAAGATGGTGAGATAGAGGAGGTTGGCACGTTCATCGTAGACTGTGGAAGGGAAAGTGGTTAGTGGGTTAGTGCTTGGGTTTGGGTGATGGAGGGTTAGCATACCGCATGATTCAAGTTCTAGCTCGATCTTGGGGCTGAGGATCTTGTCTAGTCGAACGAGTTAGCTACCTCGGTGTCCTCATGTTGTTCCTGGCAGCATGGTAGGCTACGTACACCACCTGTAGATGGCGGCAATGAGTATTCGGGAGTCGATCTCGCCCACAAAAGGTACATTCAAGTTCTTGAAGGACGGAACCCAGCAGAAAGGATGCTCGAATGCGGCACCGGGCGCAAAGTAGCGGTAGATGGCGTCATGCTGGGCTTCTGGTGTCCCCTGGGTTAAGGCCTGGAGGACATTTTTGATATCCTGCGCTGTGGAGGTTGGTCAAAGGTTATTAGCCCATCCGTTATTCTGTGGTTCGGCGGCGAC
Source organism: Chaetomium globosum CBS 148.51 (assembly GCF_000143365.1). NCBI lineage: Eukaryota > Fungi > Ascomycota > Sordariomycetes > Sordariales > Chaetomiaceae > Chaetomium > Chaetomium globosum. The sequence continues at coordinate 2,911,646 of NT_165979.1, forward strand.
ATGGGTTGAAGTTGGGGTTATTGATAAGGGTGAAAAGGAGCTGTTATAGTTACCTGGATCCTCCATTGTGTCTTGATAATAACTTGATTGGTGCTTGATTGATTGGGGCTTGGTTGGGACGATGCAATTGACAAAAGAAACAAATGACTATGTCTATTTTCCGTTGAATTGGTCGCTGAACCTGAAAGAAAGAGCAGATTGGAGGGTGGCATTTGTTTTATGTGTCTGTCCCTCCTCCTCTATCCGCTCGCCAGTGATGTCATTGATGCATTTCGAGGCAGGCAAGCTGGGCCAGGTAACCGACCCCACAGCATGTGACAGACCCCAGCATTGCAACGCAAGACGGCACAACGGCTCGAGTATGGGTTAGGGTTGGTACATTGAAGCTCAAAAGGGAGGATGGCAAGAAATGGCGAGTGTATGATGGTTGGAGGGAAGTTGGGCAAAAAATCTCAACATCTAAAAATCGCATTCCAGATCAATTAGAAGGGCAATTGATAGGGGTGCAGTATCACTTTTTGATGGGGGTGCAGTATCACTTTTTTTTGGCCATAGGGTTAGGGTTATGTATGGGGGAACCAGAAATCCAAAAAATCTGGCTGCGACGGGGCCTTGCAGCGCCATGGCTCAAGGATTCTGTGCCCTGAATTAGTGGGGGGGGGCTGCAGATGAGGGCGCTGGAACACACCGTTCGCAGGGGGGCGGCGGCGCGCAGGGGCGCGCGGCGACTCAATTGATCCGACTTGATCGCTTGTTCTGGTGCGACACGGCTGTCTTGGCTGTTCTGGCGATTGTGGTGGTTGTGGTGGAAATCGCTGTTTGGCTGTTCTGGCTGGCTCTGGGTGGCTGTCTTGTCCGTTCAGAATCTTGCCAAAGTTGGATTTCTTTGGATTTCTGGCCCCCCATACATAACCCTAACCCCGGCCCCAAAAAAAAGTGATACTGCACCCCCATCAAAAAGTGATACTGCACCCCTATCAATTGCCATTAGAAGTATCGCAAATGTACCGTAAATGCCCTATATCTTTCAAAAAGAAAAACAGCCCGTTCATCCAAACCATAGATTTATCTAAACACAAACGCAATGCCACCCATCATACCCTAACTCATCCCTCATTTACATCTCAGCGCCGAGAATAAACCATCCAACCTTCTGTAACGCGTATTCATAATACAACACCGACCAACCTTCAAACCCACCCAGAAATCAACCACATCTACCCAAGCAAGCTCCCCCCCTTAACAAACCACAGATCTGCAGAGCCAACCAAACCCGCATCACCTGCGACTCCCCGACCGGCGCACCTCCATAAACGACGCATCGCCTCCAGCAAACCGATCTGGATCAACCTCCCTAAACCCACTGGACCGCCGCTCCACACTGCGCACCCTACTCCTGCGCCTCCGCGACGGGCTATGCTCCTCAATGACCACGACCTCGTCCTCATCATCCTCATCATCCTCCCCGCTACTCGAAACAACCCTCCTCGGCGGCGGCGGCCCGGCCCCGGCCATCCTCGCCCGGCTCACACTGCGCCGCCGCCTCTCCTCCTGCACCACCACGCGATCAAACTCGGACGGCGCCATCGACGAGCTGACCACCTCCTCCACCACCACCGGCCCCCCCCTCACCGTGACCCCGCCCCTCCGCACCTCCACCGTCTCTTTATGCTGATGCCGCGACGACCGCCTGCGACTCCGACTGCGCTGGCCCCTCCGCCGCGTGTACACGGACCCGGACCCCTCGGTCACCACCGTCGAGGTATCGCCCGCGCCACCGCCCACCGCGCCCGGGTTGCCCAGGTTGATGCACGTGTACACCAGCCACAGCAGGAGCACGAAGCCGGCCACTGCGCCGAGCGTGATGCCCGCGACGGCGCCCGGGTCGGGGCTGCCGGTGAGCGAGCCGTAGTAGGCCGGGATGGTGGTGGTGTGCGTGGGCGGTGGCGGGGGGTTGTCCTGCGGGTTCTGGCGCGGGATGATCAGCGCGTGCGCGATGTGGTTGGGGTCGATGGCTGGTGTCGCGGGGGGCGCGCCGCGCGGTTGGTATTTGGGGTTGGTGGGGCGGCATTGCGCC
>NT_165979.1:2913822-2922106 GCF_000143365.1 Chaetomium globosum CBS 148.51
CACGTACGCACAGGTAATATGGTAAAACAGAGGCGACAGCGCCGAAAGGTCCGAGAGTGCAGCCGACGGCACTATTAAAATCACTCTTTCAACAGGGAGGGCTGCAACGATCCTGTCAGCAAGTGATGGATACATTCTTTTTAGGGGGATTCAGTCTCTCGATAGTAGTGTGTTTTTCGTCGCTGTGGGGGGGGGGGGGGGGGTTTGAGGGCGGTCGGCGGGCGGTCCGGTGAGATTGTATGAGTTGGTGAGTCAGGTTTGGGTTGTTGTGTTGTTCGGGGACTTGCGTGTGTGAATATCGGTGTGCAGTCGATGCGCGTCTTCCACAAAGCAGTGGGCGGTCGTGGTTCGGGTCGCAAAGAGGGCCGCGCGAGTGAGTGAGTGAGCGAGTGGTCGCGCCGACAGGCCTCGAGGAGTGATTTGTGCAACGACGGCGTCTAGACGGTCGGTAGGGTGTATGGGACGCCTCGGATGAGATGGCCTTTTGCGCGGCCGTCAAAAAAGGGGATAGGTTCTTGATAAGAAGCAATGCCCTTCCCAGTTGGTTTCTTTCAAATGCACCGAAACTCAAAAGCAGGCAACAGCAAGAGACAACCGTTGGAAGCGCACCAAGTGTTGCGACGGCGGACCCAGCCAATCGCAGTCCCAGGCAATTCTCGATGGATATCGCGGGAGCAGAAATGGCTGGTTAGAAGACGTCGAGAGGGTTGCTTTGCTGTGGCTTGAGGTACGCGCATGCGGCCAAGCTGCAAATTCGGAAACTGAGCGATGAGCCGTGCCTCTGGTCCGTTGGTTTCATGGAACAATCCTCACCAGCAAAACGAAATCCCGTCCGCCCGTCCTGCGAGCGGCACGACATCGAGGGGGAGGCTGGGGAGGCGCTCCACTCAAGAATAAACACTCGAGGGATCTGGGAGGGCTTGGCGCGGGAACTTGAATAAACCCTGCCCGCCCTGCCCGCCCTGCCCGCGGTTGCCAAGCATTCACAGTACAGATTACTTGGTTGAGATGGGTAAGTTGCTTCCCCTGTGCAAGTATTGACAGGGCTTGCACAGATATTTTTGTTGATTTGGCAGCGGTTTGGCGCAGTTCGCAGGGGTTTAGCGCGCCCCACGGGTACTCGGACAGGGGAAACAACTTATGCACCATACCACAGTACAGGATATTACACAGTACAACACAGAGTCACCAGCATGCCGTCAAGCGATGGAACAGAACATAAATGGCATCAAACGGTGCCATTGCCAACGCCGCTAACCATCATCAACATGGTATTCGAACCTACCTGCCCACCAAGGGCAGATGGGTAACAGTAAAGGTATCCCCAGATTCCCGTGGTTTTCATCATCATAATCCATCATGTCATCCAAACAACAACATCCCGCGGTATTAAATGTAAATCACACAAACCCCCGTATTGCCCTCATGGTCATCGGCTTCTTATCCTTTTTGTCACCCTTGTCTTCTTTTTTATCCTTGCGCTCTTTCCGCGCCGCGCTTTGAGCCCCCCCTTTAAGACGCCGTCAGCAGCTGTGTCGATCCGAGTCTTCCAAGAAAATCCGACTAACCTCGAGGGAAATTTCTGTCGGCCTGCGGGCTTGTCACCGACCCACCACCGGCGTCGCCAGCCCGGCCGTGTTGTGCTGTCGGGCTCAGCGGGCCATGTGATCCGGGACCCCCTGACACCGACTCAGTCGACGGCGGTACCGTGCTGTGGGACGTTTGCTCCGCAGCTTCCGGATCCGAGGAGCCCCGCTGCCGACTCCGTATTCCTGACGGGCCTTTTCCCATCAGCGACGCCTCGCTGTCGCCGTCAGCTAATGAGCCTCGCTCGGTCCTTCCCCTCCTCTGTTCGGCGTTGCACCGCATATCCAATAATGTTGATTCGAGGGCCGTGCATTTCTTCATGAGCGCATCGTATTGCCTCTGGAGTGCCGTGTTCTTCGCCCGGGCTGATGAGAGGGCACTCTGGTACGCCGCGGCCACGTCGTTGCAGGGCTGCTTCGTGTCTTGCTGGTGCGCCTTGGCGAGTTGCGCTTTCAGTTCCTTGATTTGCGCCTGGTAATGACCATTTGTCTCGCGAAGTTGTTCCTTCAAGGCGGTAGTCTCCTGCTCCACTTGTTGTACCCGAGCCTCCGCGACGGCCGCCTCTTGCATCGCAATATCCATTTTCGTCTCCTTACCCTGTAGCTCCCGCTCCGAAGCCGAGAGTCGCGCAATCTCGCTCTTGAGCTTCTCGATCATAGCTGTGCTAATGTCAACCGTCTCGAGATTTTGTTCCGACTGCAGCCTCTTGTGCTCTGCTTCTTCGACGAGCCGGCGCAGGCTTTCGCATTCCTCTTGCGCCTTTCTCAGTTGCTGGCCTAGGTCATTACCCTCCACGCTCCACCTTTTCTGCTCCTCGCGCAGGCCGCGCAGCTTGTTCGACAGGTCGCTCTCCCACTTTTTGGTCATGTTCCGCCGGTGATCGAACTCTTTCCTAATCTGCGCTTCGCCTCTCTTGGCTTCGTCTAGTCGCTGTTTCAGACTGCGGTTCGCCATCACAAGGTTTTGCGTTTCGGCTTCCGTGGCCGACACCCCAATTTGCCGCCGCCGTAGCTCACCCATGTGTATCATATGCTGTTCTTTTATAAACCTCTCGTACTGCAGATCGTTGATCAACCGAAGCCTGTGGTGCTGCAACAATGCTATTTGGTCGTCTATCTCGAGGCTGGATCTTTTGCACCCCGACCCGTGGCCAGTCGCCTGCTGCAGTGGACTCTTTTCTCCTCCTTGATCATGAAGATTAAGTGCTATTGATGGCACGCTATCGTTGGGAAGCGATTGTTGGAGCGCCGTTTTCACGAGGTCGCTGGAGCGACTGTTGTCTGGAGCGTGATCATGAGATGTTGACTGATCATCGTCCAGTCCACGGTTCTGGGCTTCCGAGAACTCGTACATCGATGGGTGGCTCGACTGGGAGCCTCGGCGGAGCGACGGGGTATTAGCCCGGCGGATGGACATGGAGCTTATCGATAATGCCGGGTGCGAGGGATCGGTACCCGCCGGGTTGGTCAGAAGAGCAGAGTCGGACCCTTCTTGTTCGAGACCGTCGCCCACGGCCGACCCAGGCCCGCCCGGGAGCGGTGTGGCCGGGCGAACATGAGCATTGGTAGGTGTTTGGTCTATGACCAGAGCCAGACAGTCTGCCAGGACCTCATCCGCCTCGCTCTTGATCCACCGACTGAGGTCCGTCTTCTCGGATTCAATGGTGAGGTTGTAAAAGTTTGGGTGCAACAGATGCTGCTTTCTGAACCGATCCGACCGGTCTCTGATCTCCATGGCCTGGACATCGATATCGTCGGCATTGTTCGCATGCCGGAGGTACCGCTGGGGCTTGCGAACGTAATCTAGGAAGTTGATGGGATACAGGCCATACAAAAGGGTGAAGTACTCCGGTAGGTAAGAAAGGGAGTGGCCGTCGTAATCAGGATCCAACAGCGACGTGTCCCAAGGCATTCCGCCTCCGGCCTCGCCGTTTTCTGTTCCCATTTCTGTGTGTTTTTGGGCGAAGTACGAGTCTCGATCCCAGAATAGCAACCGAGCGTAAATATTGAACAATGTGGGGAGAAACGGGACGAGAGAACTGGGGATAAAGGGAAGGATCATGACCAAAGCAACGAGAGCTAAATTGACCGTCGCGGTGGATTCATCTTTCTGAAGGGAATGCAAGATGTTCCCGAACAAGGGGGTTTGTAGGATGAGGTGCAGATGCGGCGGGCCGCTCGAGACGAACGCGCAGAGAAGACTCAGGGCCGAGTTCCTATGCTCTCTTTTGACCACGAATCCGTTCAGGGCCGTCATGAAGCCCTTTGGGTCTCTTTTTCCGAACGCCATTAGGGCATCCTTGATCATCTGCTCCTTGAGGCCGGCCGATTGACGGAGACCCGGCTCCGTCTCGCGCGCCTCCATCCACCTCGTCAGGAGCCGGTGGACGAGGGGCGCCAAACCTTCTTCGTTCCAGGCCATTGGATCATCGTACTCGTCGGTCGAGAGGAGCTCAAGTGTGTGGTCCATCGCCTCCTTCGCTAGGCCTTTCTCCTGTCCGACATGATCCAGCACTGGATCAAGTAGTTTGTCCCACCATTTAAAAACTCTTGCCGGCGTCCGGAGGCCTGAGCGGAGTTGCCGTAGGATCGTGAGGAAAGCAGCGTATTTTTCAGGGTGGTCCTGCACCGCCTTCTCCCAGATGGCCGACAACTCATCGCCCAATCGCTCACCGCATCCTTCGTCGGCCTTTTCGTGCTTCTCGAGGTAATTGACAATGATACCGTTTATTTCGGCGGGAAGGGGCAGCGTCGGTGCCTGGAAAAAGCCATTGAGGGCTTTGGCAAGGTCCTTTGTTGAAGACCTATTTGCAGGATAAGCGGTCAGGAGAGCAAGAAGCAGAAGCCAGGTTGCATTTGCACGATAGGCGGCCTGTTCAAAGGGCCACTCCATGGGGGGGGACCTTACCCGGATGAAGTCATCCTGATCGACACAGAGCGCGTATCATTGGATATACTTGGTAGGCGGGGGGTTGAGCTCAAGAAGTTTCGGGTTCCTTTCGAATCGACAATTGACAGCCCAGAAGAGTGATTCGGAATATTCACCGATATCGGTTTCTCTTTACGACCGGGCGCAGTGCGTAATACTCGGTCAACGCCTTAAACTCGAACTTCGGCCTGGTGCTGTCTCGACACGACTGATTTTTCATCAGGGGTAACAAAGCAAAGTTCGAAGAAGCAGATATCAAACTCCACCGCCCTGCTTGGATTCCTGCGGTCCTGATCACGCTAAATCGATGGGCCCCACCATGTGACCCAGCCTCCAGCCCAGTTTACATGGTCAATGCCCAAAAACCCCGCACTGGGAGAGTAGGTGGGGTCAACCCCAGATATGAGGTGGGCCCGGATCGTCTGATGCATGGTCCGAGAAGGCAAGCCTAGGCACCATAACCGGCATGGCTGCCCCTCTTTGGCGGGGCTTCCTTGACAGCTCTCTCGTGACCTACCTGATCGAAGCCCCCTCCTCCAGTGAGCGTCAGGACACAAAACGAGCTTGTATCCCTTTCGAAAAGCGTTGGGCACACATCCCGATTTTCCACACTCTTCCAACCATCATCTTCCCAAGCTCAGCTCTCTATCTTGTCCACAATCTAGCGATCTAATCTGCTAGTTTCTACTAAACCAACACAGTAAAGACCACCATCCAATACTTCACTTACATCTCGTTTCATACCGAGAACAGACGTCATCCGACCCCTCTCCCCCCTAAACCACAAATATCACAATACAGGTTGCCAAAGATGGCCAATAAGACGTCCGCAGTGGCAGATGAGCCAATTGAGGTGCTCTTTGCCCTGCATCCCAAGTTCAACCTCATGGACTTTGCAGGGCCCGTCGAAGTCCTGACTTCGTGCCTGCACGATGCGAAGGATCCCAGTGAGTGGCCACAACCGCGTCTTTGTTACCAACCCCGCACCTGCTCCTCGGTTCCACCCAAGCTCGGTGGTCAATGCCCTGATGGTGCAGGCGGACACTGCTCAGGGACCTCTAATGGCATAACGCTTTAATACATTTACCGTACTGACACGTTTTTGCCAACAGCCTCCAAGGCCTTCGAAATCACCCTCGCTGGCGGCGAGCCCCAGGTGCTCTCCGAGCAGGGCGTCATCATCGGCGCCCAGGCCACTTGGAAAGAGGCCCACGAGCGCCTTAACGACTTCGATGTCCTCGTCGTTGTCGGCGGTAACGCGGACGAGATTATCAAGCAGAAGGCTGAGCCTCTCGACCTCATCACGGCCTACGCCGAGCTTCAGAAGAACGACCCGAGCCGTGAGCGCACACTGCTCTCCATCTGCACCGGGTCCCATTTCCTGGCTCATCAGGGCATCCTCTCTGGTCTTGCTGCCACGACTCATCCGGACGAGATTACCAAGTTCGAGAACTTGTGCAGCCATGCGGTTGTCCGCCTCCTGGGCGAACACACTGACGTCAAGGAGGAAGCCCGTTACGTGGTGAACAACCTGCGTTTCGAGCTCGGAGATGAGGATGAGAATCCCTACATTCGGCGCAAGTCGGATAGTGGCAGGCGCCCATCCAATGCCCGGTAAGTGTCCGCAGGAGTCGGGTAGCTCGTATGTACAACTAGCTGACATCATTCTAGGAAGGGTTCGATGTCATTCAAGGGCGCGTCGCGAAGGGAGTCAATCGCCCGCCGCGCCGCGATGCGCCTAGGTGGCCTCCGTGTCATCACAAGCGGAGGAGTGGCGGCCGGCATGGATGCGGCCCTATATGTGGCTAGCATCCTGGTGTCGGAGGATTCCGCGAACGAGGTCGCTCGGGTCATGCAGTTGACCTGGACCAAGGGCATTGTTATGGATGGTCTTGATGTGTAAAAATTTAGCGTGGCGTTAAGCTCGCGGCAAGGCGTCGCGTAGCGGTTGAATTGGCTGCGGTTCGGTTAGAACTCGGCACCTAGGGAACACGGAATGTCATCGGTTATGTTTTTTGTAACTGCCTGTTATTTGGGAGTTCTCATGTGATATCTAAATGCATGGTCTAAAATGGAGCTGGTCAGTAGTCGTCGTGCAGGTACCAAAAGTCTCCACCGTAGAAAGGGCTTGGCGGGACACTCACCTTGGCATTTCCATGCCGCTGCCACCTGTAACGGCCCGATGTACCCGACCGGCCACTGAAAATATCCAGACGTCTCGGCTTCTGGATGATGATTGCGCCGACTTGGTGAAGAAACAGCTTCCCGACCCTCGCGCAGCGCCGACGTCTCGTTTTCTCGACCGCATCCCCAGATTACAATCATGACGACACCGTTAGCGGCGGCGGCCGAGACGGTTACCAAACAACTCCCTCGCAGATTCGGCAACAAGCAGATCTTCCTGTACGAAAGGAGCCTCTTGATCCCACTTGTTAATACCTTATAAACTAATTCCAACTCCTTAATCTAGGCCGAATCACGTCATTGCCTTTATCCGCCCCAAGGACAAGCAGCCGCCAAATCTAGCGACGTTCGTTGTTCCGCTGAATTTCAACAAATTCGACCTGCGCGATTACCTCTACCACGCCTACAATGTCGAGGTGACCTCAGTGCGCTCCTTCATCAACCAGCCAGCCCCGAAGCAAAAGTTCGTCGGCGTAGGCAGGATGTACCGACCGCGCTCGCAAAAGATGATGATCGTCGAGCTTTTGAAGCCGTTCGTCTGGCCGGCGCGGCCCGACGACTCAGAGCTCGACCAGTTTGACTACAAGATGTTCCAGCAGTTATCTAAGGAGAGGTCGGCTCAAGTAGAACAGCAGAAGAACGCGATGAGTATTCCCTTGCGGTCTCATGCCCCGGCGAAGGAAGATCGGGTAAGGTTGAGGAAACAGGCGGCCGACATTGTGGAGCGCGGGGAATGGAAGAACAAGAACGATGATGATGGATGGACTGAGGTGGATGCCGATGTGAAGATATAAAACCCGAGGGGAGGAATTGGCGAACGGAAGCGGACTGAGACTTGCGGCACGGTGCTGTTACGATAGAGGCGATGTGTGAAAAAATCCAGCCGCCAGTGGGATGTAATATACCATGCACACAAGACGTAAGGTAGCTTACGATGTACGATTACGATCACGTACCAGTATCCTCGCCATCCACCTTGCCGTCTATCTTGTCATTGCCCTCACCAACAACATTATCATCACCTCCCACCCCTCCCTCATCACCTTCGACCCAGCACTCCTTCCTCTGAAACAACAAAACCTCATCCCCCCAAGCCCACCAACCAGCCGTGAGATTCCTCGCAAACACCTCCAACGCCTCATACCGCTCCGGCAACAGCTCCTCAAAAAGGCCCCTCAGATTCGGCTTCCGCGAATGCACATCCGGCACCGCAACAATCACCTTCCCCCCCACCGGCCCGGTACCACTCCCACTCCCCCCATCCCCACCCCTCTTCCGCCCAATAACCAACCTCTCCCACGGCCTCCTCCACCGCGACTCAACCGGCACAACGGGGCTCCCCCCGACTCGTCACCTTCAACCACGTCCACTCCCCGACCACGTCCACCCCCCACGCCGCAAACACGCCCCCTCCCCCACCAGCACCAGTCAACAACATCCCGAACCTCTCCGCATTCGTCACCCACACCCCAACCAGCCCGCCCGGCTTCAGGCGCGACGCCACGGGCACGCGGTGCAGCAGCGCACGCACGGCGGCGGTGTCGACGGCGGGGGTGTAGGCCGCGGTGCCGCGGCGCTTGCGCTT
>NT_165979.1:2922206-2970330 GCF_000143365.1 Chaetomium globosum CBS 148.51
AATGATGCGCCTGGTTGGAGACCCCTTTCTTACTACACCTTCTTTAGTCTAAGATTGACTAGCGTGGGTGAGGTGATGTCAACAGTGGGTGAGCAAGACCTTTCTGCGCATTGTGTGGGAAGGACGAAGAACGGATGTGGTTGGTTGGGGTTGCTTGCTGCTCTGTGGAGCTCACGTGCGCTGAAGTGGTCAATGAGGCGGTGATCCACTCGACAACAAGGTGACAGGCAAGATGGCTGCGCCGTCTAAGGAGCCATCTGAAGGTTTTCCGTTAGGCCAAGTAGTAGTCTACGGGGGGAGGGTGGGCTGTAGTGCTTGGGCGGGGGACTGTTGTGTGTTGTTGTTGTCGCTGCTGCGGCCGGGAGAGTGGCACGTGGGCTTGTTGGAGACGACTTCTGGTGCACGGCTGGGTTTGTCAAGATTCGTGGCAAGCACCAGGGCCCGTCATATGACGTATTGATCTCTTCCAGGGCGGACTCGACCGCCGCTTGGGTCATCAACTCAGCCACTTGCGCCGAGGGCGACGCGGTCGGCGGCTCGGATCCGCCCGCTTTCCTGGGCTCCGGGGTTGGGAAGGGACATGCCGGGGGCAATGCCGAGACTAGCCTGCGGAGCTTGGTTGGAGGGTCACCATTCCCGGGAGTCAGCTGACTTGAAGGGACTTGGGCTTCCTCAATTGACCGTGGGAGGTCGAGTAAAACCACTGTCTTGCGGTCGTTTTGCCAGAGGATACTGGATGGGCTTGTTGATTGGGCCATCTGGGTCGGGCCTGTTTCGATCTGGAACGACCCGCCTGGTGCGGAATGGCACAGAATCTGGGGACAGGAACAAGCATGCCAAGGGACTGGTTGACGGGAGAAAATATGGATCCCGAGGAGTCGCGTGCCTTGGTTGGCCGCTTTTTTCCTTCAAGGCCAAAGCTTGGCAGACACTTTCCGTGTGAGTGATAATATGAAAAGGGAGGAAAGAAATAAGAAATAAAAATATGAGAAAAAAGGGGTCTTTATATGAACAAGGATGAAGAACAGAAACACCGACGGAATATAGATTTTAAACACCAAAAAAGAATCAAAATAATACATCCACATGCGACAAAGCGGTGCGGGTGGTTTGTTGGCAGCAGTTCGCGGCGCCCCGGCCCTGCAGGAGTCAGCCGGGCAATCGGTAATCCTCGGCTTGTGGAGGCGGGGACCGGGCGACCGCTAAAAGCTCGCTTTCGAGCGGCCAGAAATGACGTTTCGGGGTTGCGCTTCCGGAATTTTAACTCTCTTATCTCCATCTCTTTCGCAACCTGCGCCGGCGATTTTCACGCATTCTACGACGACAACGACCTGAACGATCCATTCAGCTCTTTAACTTCTGTTTCCCAAGATCGACAAGATCGACAGACCGACTTCATCCCTGCGTGATGCGCCCGTAGCGCGCCGGTCCAACCGATTCGGCTCGTCTGAACATCCCTCACTCCCAACGGCGGATCACAGGCCTCCCGGAGAGGGAACCCCCCCGGCTCTCATGAGTGCCCATGCCTCCATGCCGGGGGTCCTGCCCTCACACCGACCAAAAGATGCCGCTGGTGCTCACCGGACACCGGTAGCCTCGAGGAAGGAGCCCGCCGTCTGCCCGACGGACGACGAGGCGCAAGTCCCGCGCAAGACGGCCAAGGATAAGCGAAGCTTCGACTATGTCTGGAGGTCCGGAATTGCAGGCGGCATGGCGGGTTGCGCGGTAGGTGGTCTCGCCTGCTAGTCGCATTGTTCTGTTCGAGTTACTGACATTTGTGTGTAGGCTAAGACGATTGTCGCGCCGCTCGACCGAGTCAAGATCCTATTTCAGTCTCGCAACCCACACTTTGTCAAATATACGGGGTCATGGTATGGGGTTGGGCAGGCCATGAAGGATATTTATCTCCAAGACGGGTCGGTCGGGTTATTCAGAGGCCACTCGGCTACCCTGTTGAGGATATTTCCCTACGCGGCGATCAAGTTTGTGGCCTACGAACAGATCCGCGCCGTTGTCATTCCCCGGAAGGAGAAAGAGACGCCGTTCCGGCGGCTCATCAGCGGTGCCATGGCGGGCGTGACATCCGTCTTCTTCACCTACCCCCTAGAGGTCGTCCGAGTACGGCTTGCGTTCGAAACAAAAAAGGAGGGCCGGTCATCACTACGGTCAATATGCAAGCAAATATACCACGAAGGGCAATTACGGAAATCAGCAGCATCCGCAGCTGATTCGGCCGGTGCGGTTGTTTCGACAGTTCGGAGTGCGGCAGCACCGGCAGTTGCACAGGCATCCGGGTTCATAAACTTCTACCGTGGCTTCTCCCCAACGCTCCTGGGCATGGTCCCGTACGCCGGCATGTCTTTCCTCACACACGATACTGCGGGCGACTTACTCCGCCTCCCGGCGATCGCTCAGTACACGACACTGCCCAAGCCGGAAAACCACCCGGCGGGCAAGCCTGCGCCGCTCCGGTACTGGGCCGAGCTGCTCGCGGGCGGCGTTGCGGGGATGGTATCGCAGACGGTGTCGTACCCGCTCGAGGTGGTCAGGAGACGGATGCAGGTCGGCGGTGCGGTCGGCGACGGCCACCGGATGCGCATCGGCGAGACGGCCAGGCTGATCATGCGGGAGCGCGGCTTCCGGGGCTTTTTTGTGGGGTTGACGATTGGTTATGCCAAAGTGATACCCATGGCGGCGGCGGCTTTCTACACGTATGAACGGCTAAAGATGGTGTTTGGCATTTAGATTACAGGTTTTCTTTTTTGTTTATTTTCCCGAAGCACATGAGCGGCGTTTGGGTGGTTATTGTATCACTTGGTTCTAGCATCATTCGAGACAATAGATCCTCTATCCAGAGTCAGGTTGCCGTCGGCCATCTTGTTGTGATAGGAAGCTGCGGGGCATTGTTGATGTGATGTGCTTGGAATTGCCATTGCGGAAGCTGGGGAGTGTCTTCGGAAAGTGGTGGCCGCCACGTTTGACAGCAATGAGGGGGCTACCTGCCTTGGCACAAGGCGTGGTTTCTTAGTCGGCGTTCTATGGAAAGCGTACCGCCCGCGCTTTCGAATAAAGGCGCGGGAAATATACGACAACTGCGACACACAACCCGCAGCAAGGGAATGGCTCGATCTTACCCAGTCGCTCACAATATGTACATCCCATGGAAAACAAAAGAACACCCACCACATTTCACGACAACAGCGAACGCCACCGTAGGGTATTAGCACAACCACCGGACTCTCATCACCAACAAGCAAATCACTCTAAACTAAGCACATCCCAAACACTCTACTCACCATGGGAACAACGAACAACTCCTGGGCCCCCAAACCCAAACCCGAGGAAGACGAAGCCTCGCCCAGCACTCCCGACACAACGACGACGACCGCCACCACAACCACCCCCAGCACCACGACCCCAGCCAACGCCCTCCCACCACCCGTCCCGCAAAAACACCACCACCAAGCGATCGCCGACCCCCTCGCGCACTTCCTCGCCATCCCGTGGACAGCGCGCCTGCTCACCGACCCCGCGGCGTTCGGCATCGTGGTCTCGGACCGGCGGCCGCTGGCGTCGGGCGACAAGCAGTTTGTGCGGAGCGTCCTGAGCAGCCCGACGACGGTGCGCGCGTGCGTGACCTTTTTTTTGCGGCTGCCGCTGGTGCAAGGGGTGGCGGCGCAGGGGGTGGTGCCGGTGTCGAAGAGCAGGGCGCTGTTGCAGGGGTGGGGGTCCGCGCGACGGGGAGGACCCTGAGAGGCCGTTTTTGCTGTTCAATGTGTTGTTGGATTTGGGCGAGGATTTGTGTGGGCATAAGGGGACGATGCATGGTGGTGCGTTGGGGGTGCTGCTGGATGAGACGATGTGTGCTGCGGCGGATAACCAGACTCGTGGGTTCTTCCTCTTTCCTTCTCCCCCTCTTGTTGGATCGGATGATGCAGGGTCGTTAACTTGGCGGGGATGTGAACAGAGTACGCATTTACGGCGACCATGCACATCAGCTTCTTGAGGCCTGTTAAGGTACCCGGGCCGGTGATTGTTAGATCGAGAGTTATTCGGAGGGAAAGGCGCAAGATTTATGTTCGGGGGACGATTGAGGATGGCGAGGGTGAGTTCAGTCGATTTCAGCACGTGAGTTGGCAAAAAATGGCTAATGGATAAGTAGGAAACATCATGACGGAGGGTGAGGCAATGGTGGTAGACAAGACACCAAGCAAGACAGTCAAGCTATAAAGATCAAGAAGGGGGCTATAATTGAGGTAGTCGAATCGATTGAAGATGCCGAGGATGCGAGCATCCAAGGTCAGTCAGTATATGGTAGCGTTTCGGTGCAATCAGTACCTTTACCCAGGGTAATACATGAGGTATTTATAAGACGTTTTATTCTTTGTTACCTCATGTCGAGAATTTGAACTCCTAGGTAGAAAGAGAATAAGGAGTTAAGAGAGGAAAGAGAAGAGAGAGACGAGGTTAGGAAATGCTGCAAAAGATCGGGTTCCTGGTCTGTGATTGGCTTGGCTTGTTGACTGCCCCACTCTAATACCAACCCCTGGCGGTCGGTGAATCAACAGCGCGCCAAGTTCTATTGCTGTTGAGTGAGACGCGCCTTCACCATTGAAATTGAAATCCGCAAAATCACCTTTTCATCCATTCATTCATCACTAAACCACGGTCATTCCGGAAATATTCCATCCTGTTCTCTTATAAAATAAGAAGCCATGGTTGGCCGGACAAACGTCCCTGCGACTAGGAAACGGACGAGGCAGCAGAACGAAGAGGAGCCTTCATCAACAGCAAAGAAACGCCGAACAAAGGCATCAGAAAAGTCGCCCGCTGATGAGCCTGGCGACGATCAGAAGGCTGAACCAGCGCCGACCGCGAAAGAGACTTTAAGACGTGGCCGCAGTCTGAGAACCACTCAAGCCAAGGACTCACCAGCGAACAGCCCGCCGGAGCCGCCAAAACCGCCAAAGCAGGCAGCCCGGAATACCAAGGGCAAGGCCCAACCGAAAAAAGGGCAGGCTCAAGAGGCTGGTCAGAAAACTAACGTCTACGATGTTCCGGACTCGGGCGAAGATGAGCTCGCCACCGCACCCGTGGCACCGCGCTCGAGGCGCCAAAAGCCAAGCGTCGCGGTAACTGTAGCAGATGGAGCCAAATCTGTTTTGGCCGCGAAGGAAGAGGAACCAGAAAAGAAAAAACGCGGCCGACCCAGCAAGCGGGATCGCGAGGCGAAGGGCGAGGAGCAGGACGAGACCCCTGCAGCTGTAGCAGTTCCGGCAAGTGAAAAGCCAGCTCCGCGATCGCGCCGCCCAGCGGGTCGTGATACGCAATCGTTTGATTCAGGTCAAGAAGGAGACCACGGACTCGGCGGCGGAAAGGAGAAGATTCAACCAAAGAATGCGGCAAAGGGAAAGTTGGGAGGGGGCGTCGTACTACCAAAAGGTATCTTGACGCCTCAGAAGGGGAAACGCGGCGTTCAGCGGCTACAGAAAACCGTGGCTTTTGACAGCCGGGCTAGTGAAGACGTTTTGGACAGTTTAACCGCTGCGTCACCGTCCAAGTCTGCCAGAAAACGCCGCGAGGCGGCAGAGGCGGTGGACGAAATGCAGGTCGGCAGCCAGCAGCACGGCGAGGAGGATCCTTCGGGGGAAGAATCCGAGGAAGAGGACGATGAGGTCTGCGCCATCTGCTCCAAGCCAGACTCCAAAGCGCCCAACGAGATCGTATTTTGCGATAACTGCGACATGCCTGTGCATCAACAATGCTACGGGCTTGCCGAAGTTCCCGAGGGCGACTGGATCTGCCGCAGCTGCTCGCAGGACGACGCGACCTCTGCCAATCTCGGCGGAGCTAATCATACAAAGTCATCCGTGGTTGCACGGGAGGAACAGCATCCGGACATTCCGAACTTTGACCAACACCTCCGATTGGCGCAGCGGGTGTTGCTGGATCGCTGTGCCGGCAGGCGCCGGATCAAGCTCCGAGGGCAGGGCGAAGCTTACGAGAAGGCCTACCAGCTTGTGGAACAGACCGTTGTAGCAGGCGAGGGCAACTCCATGATGGTGATCGGGGCTCGGGGATGTGGCAAGACTACCGTATGTTGTGCGGTTAACCTTTGTAAGAGTTTTCAAGCTAACGAGTGGCACAGCTGGTTGAATCCATCATCGAGGATCTGTCAAAGCAGTATGAAAATCAGTTCCACGTTGTCCGGCTGAGTGGCTTCATCCATACCGACGACAAGCTGGCTCTAAGGGAGATATGGCGGCAGCTTGGCAAAGAGATGGAGGTTGAGGACGAGCTCGTGAACAAGGTAAGCCGCCTGGCTCCTAACACATCGGCTGTGTTGCTGACCAAGGCAGACTACTAATTATGCGGACACCATGGCTTCGCTTCTCGCACTTTTATCGCATCCTTCCGAGATAGCAGAAACCCAGGACGGTATGACGTCTAGGTCCATCGTCTTCGTGATCGACGAGTTCGACCTCTTTGCGACGCACGCGAGGCAAACCCTTCTCTATAACCTCTTTGATATTGCGCAGGCCCGCAAGGCGCCGATCGCTGTGCTAGGGCTGACAACCAGAATTGATGTGGTCGAAAGCCTCGAGAAGCGAGTGAAGAGCCGGTTTAGTCACCGATATGTCTACCTTTCACTGCCGAAAAGCCTCCCAGCATACTGGGACATCTGCAGGCAGGGGCTAAGTATCGATGAAGAGGAAATGGTCCAGGAGGGCATCGACCCAAAACTAGAGGGTCACGACGCCTTCTGGGGCTGGTGGAATGGGAAAGTCGATGTAAGCCCGTCGTCGACTCAGCGCCTCGTTCCCATCTCGGTTTGCTGACCTATGGTAGTCAATCTACAAAACGCAGGGGTTCACAGATCACCTAGAATCGCACTTTTTCGGCACGAAGTCGGTCTCTGCGTTTTTGACAACATGCATCCTGCCGCTCGCAGCACTTTCTCCCGCGGCCCCTTCGTTGCATATACCTACCATGGCAGGGGTTGCTCCATCGCTCGAGCCGCCGGACTCCAAGCTACACCTCCTCGGATCCCTTTCCGACCTGGATCTGTCGATGCTCATCGCGGCGGCGCGGCTGGATATTGTGGCGCACACCGACACGGTCAACTTCGCCATGGCCTATGATGAGTACACGTCGCTCATGGGCAGGCAACGAGTTCAGACGGCGAGCTCGGGCATGCTGGCCCTGGGAGGCGGAGCACGGGTGTGGGGCCGCGGCACCGCAGGAATCGCGTGGGAGCGTCTCGTTGCACTCGGCCTGCTCGTTCCGGCGGCGGCGGGGGGCAGGGGAACGGCCGGGCTCGGTGGGCTGGACGCCAAGATGTGGAAAGTGGATGTTGCGCTTGAGGAGATTCCGCCGGCGGTGAAGCTCAACGCGGTTTTGGCCCGTTGGTGTAGGGAAATTTGATCGGCCCGGTCTAGCATGGGTGGCCCGGGCAACTGAATCCAACATGACCGACAACAAACGAACGAGCCAACGGGATCCGGCCATCTGGCAGGAGGATGCGAGTCCTCGTCCTGGTCTCCCTGTCGCCTTGTACGATTCCAAATTTGCGGCGCGGCTGCCTACGATGATGAAGTGGGACGGCCGATCTTTTAAAAAGCTTCGGTATTAGTGGATATGCGACCGTTCTGGTCGGCCCCCAATCACACGTCTTTCGCCTTTAGCCTTGGATCCTGATGCACTCAAGTTGGTTGGTGGTGCTGACTCGCAGCAAAACGCGTGACGCGGGAGACGGGATACCAGGATCCCGTGGTTCAGGGGTGCTATTTTCGGTTGCACCGCCCACCTTGACCGCCCGACTGGTTGGCATTCCCACGTGGTCAGGTCACATCGTGGGAGCAACAACCAAAGACATGCAGGGAGTGCGCCACAGCTAACAATAACCGGGGTGCAGGACTGGGCGCATGCGGTTGAGCCGCTGGGCACTGCTGTGTTCCCAGGACCACAACAAAAACAATTGGATTACTGTCGGGTTGCAGGTATACATACAGCCTTGGCCTCGTAGAAAAGGGTCTCACTTGTTTTTTAGACTGGTTTTGGTCATCTTATGTTTGTTTTGTGTTATGATCATTGGCTTCCCTCACGACTATTTCCAATACTCGGGAGGCTACCTAGCTTGGCCGACGAATACATTAATCCCGATCCTTCACTACACAGACCGAGCCATGTCAAAACGAACCGCCTTCACTACCGTGACGCCCCTTCCGGCGGGCATCACGCGCCAGAGCGTCCTCGAATTCCTCCACGATTACGAAGAGATGATAGACTTGAACCCCTTGGTCAAAGAGCGCCACCCGATCCCGCCTCCATCAAACGCCTCAGCAGACGAACAGCGCTGCCAGTGGTACTCTCTGACCGACAAGATCTCATACTTCCCCGGAGTGAGGGGCGATGTCACTTACACATGCGCCTTCAATGATTTGCCAAATGGTCTTCAGACCCACTGCTATGCACCAGCCGGACTGAGTGCGTTTTATGCCCCCTTCCATTTCTAGTTGCATAGAGGGCGGTAACTGATTATTACCTAGCAATCCGCGATAAATGGACTGTCGGCGGTTCTCTCCCTGGGGAACCCCCACAACCTGTCGAGATAGGCCTTAAGGCGCCCTCATCAGGACTCTATCTCCGTGAAGATGTTGATATGCGGTGCAATCTAATCATGACGAGCTTTGTGAAGAAGACGCTTAAAAAGGCACACGCCGCTCTGGTTGACAGGCTGGCGTTCAAAGCCGAGATGGCGATTACCTGCGGGAAGAAGAGGAGTGATTCGGGCAGCAGAAGCGCCGTCGTCTCTCCCGTTCCAAGCATGATGTCGAGCATGGGCAGCACCGCGCCGAGTAGCATCAGCAGCATCAGCAACCAATACCCCCATCTAGCCGAATCCATCCCGACCAGCCGGCCCCCCTCCGTCGCATCCTCTGTGTCCTGCTACAGCGTCCAGAGCAGCCCGACGTGGCCACTAGCAACAAGCAGCCTCGGTACAAGCCCCGCGCTGTCCATCTCCAGTCCCCCGTCAACAGACTGCGGTAATTCCCAGGCACAACAATCCGCGGCGCACCTGCCACCGCCATCACGAGCACCACCGCCACCCCCAACATCCATCCCCGAGCTAAGCTTCGAGCCGATATCCATCACTCTCTCGGAAGCGCCCGCCCCCGCAGACCCCGACACCCCCTTCCTCCGCAACGCCAAACCCGCCACCACATCCACCGAACCCGCCGTGCCCGTGCACACCCCCGAGCCCGAAACCCCCTTCCTGCGCAACGCCAAACCCGTCCTCCCCGAACTCCCCGAACTTCCCGCGCGCCCCCTCGAGCCCGAAACACCCTTCCTCCGCAACGCCAAACCCAACTGGCCGCTCGCCAACAACTGGCCCCTCCCCTCGCAGTCGTCCACAGCACCATCCCAACAGCAACAATGTCAACAACAACAACAACCCCGGCCCCGGCCCCGACCCCAAACCCACCTCTTCATCCAGCCCTACCGCCCGCCACAACCGCCCGCGGCAGCAGCTGGGAACGGCAGCAGGGTATCGCCGTCTGGCGACGGGCTGTCGGATGACGCGCTGTGGCAGGCGCTGGGCGGGGGACGGGTGGGGGTGGCGAAGGGGATGGATGCGGCGGGTGCGGGTGCGGGTGGAGTTGTCCAGGGTCAGGGTCAGGGTCAGGGTCAGAGTGCGAGCCATCACTACTACCACCGTCCGCAGTACCAGCAGCATGGCCGGGCGTGGAGCTATGGGGGGATGGTGCCGCGGTATGGGGCGGGGTATGGGTATGGGAACGGGAACGGGAATGGGAATGGAGTTGGGGTTGGCTCTATGTCTGGGGCTGGGGCTGGGGCTGGGTATGGGCAGGTGTATAGTTCAGGGCATCCGGATTATCCGCAGCTGAGTCCATATGATGGTTCTGGGTGTGGGTGTGGCTGCGGCTCCCGCTCCCGCTCCCACTGCGAATGGGGCGGTGAGGCGCGTGAGCATGCCGCCTCCTACGCGGGTGCCGGCGCGAGTGCCGGTGCCTGGGACGAGCAGCCACTAGGCGATGTTGGATGGGCCGCTTGTTGCCGAGTTGAGCTGAGGGGCCATCGCTGGCTTTGGGAGAAGGCCCTGTTTGGGATTGTGCTGTGTTCTTTATTGCGTTCATGGGCGGCTAGATTGTTTTGGGAAAGCAGAGTAGCGTTCGATACCCGGATTATGTAAAAGTTGTAGTGTTTCAAGTCTGATCAATGGAGTTCTACCTTCACTTCATCACCTTCCCTGCGCTCTTCGTCCCTTTTTTGGTAGCACTCCCGGCCCTCTTTGCAATCCCCAGGCACCTCCTGACGCCGTCTAGCATACACAGCCATGCCTCGAGCGGCGGCATATGTCGGGTCAACGACGGCAGTGGCGTTTATGCTCAATGGTGGCACCAGTCCCTCTCCCGGGTACAACTCGGCCAACGCATCCCGCACTGTTTCGAGGAGGACCGGGTGTGTCCCGTTCTCGCCCCCCAACAGCACCATCCCAGGCGGCCGTTTCCCTACGTCGCTAGCCCCCGCCAGCCCGACAATGAGCGATCGGACGTAGGCCCAGTAGTCGGACTCGGAGGCGAACCCGTCCTGCGCGTCCAGACCGGCGCGAAAGTCCACAACCCTCGGACCTTCAGGTCTCCAGCGGGGGTAAGCGTCCCTCATCGCCTCTAAGGATGCATACAAGGCGTGCCCCGTAAGCGAGACAAACAGCACGCGATGCCACAGCAGATTGGAGTTCTCAAACCAACACTCGAAAAGGTCGGCGTAGGACGCGCAAAGCCCGTGGCCGTTCCCCGCAAAGGCGGCCCGGGACTGGATGGCGTAACTCGGCTGGTAGCTCCTGGCCTTCTTTTCGCCTAGGGCAAACCAGCTGCGCAGGCCGGCGTGGGATAGGGCATTGGCCAGGTCCAGGGGCGTCAGCGCGGGGATGGACGGGTGCGTGATGGCGATGAGGTCTACCGCGGGGTGTGCTGGGCCGAGCGTCTTGATGGTGGCCGACTTGAGGTCTGTGAGCAGCGAGGCCAACACGGCCACGTCGGGAGTCGCGGGCCGGCCGCGTTGCTGGTTCCACCAGCGCTGCCACCTGGCTAGACGGCCTGGAGGTCCAGGGATGGGGGCGTTGCCGAGGCGCACCATCAGTTCTTTGTACTAGGGAGTGGCCGGGACCTTGGCCATGTCGAGCACGGTTCCATTGTAGAAGTGCGCGACCGCAGTACTGCTTCGGTCAGCGATGGCTAGGGAAATATGCCACAGATGAACTTTACCCGTAGCTTGTTGTCAGATCGAAACCGATGCCCGGGGCATCGTGAACTGATGCGGGAACGCAGAGCTTGTACCAGGGAGTCGGGCAGTCTCCGTGGAAAGCTGACAAGACCGGGAGTAGCAAGATAAACAGGGGGAGGACTCGGAGGAGGAATCTCGCGGGCGTGTACATGGCGTTAAAGGGCTAAAGGCTCGACTGTGTGCGAAAATTCAACGTTGGGAGAATATTGGGAAGTCGAATGGACTTTGTTTCTGACGCCAAAGTCCAACGTTCCCAAGTTCTGTTGCAAAGTGCGGAACAGAGTTTCGGTGGGCGGTTGGTGACAGACACAGTACATCTAGCAGACGAAGCACAAAATGCAGTGTATGACTCGGACCTTATCCATATCGACACCAACGCGTCTATTTGAGTGGGAAACAAATTCCATCCATCCATCCATCCATCCATGTCCATTCGAGCACCATCAACCAACAAGCCGAACTAGAACTATTTTGATTCTGCGAGGGGGTACTGCGCCAGGATCCTTGATCACGCTTAACCATCAGAGCGCTATTATTTTCAATATTGCGACCCTCGATGAGAACTTTCCTCGCATTGATCCGGCCCTACCTACATCACCTTATGCTGTTGGGCCAGCAGACGGGAGTTCCACCTTGCGGTTTCTGAGTCTCCATGCCTTCACGCCACGGACTCGCCGCAACCCGGCAATTTCCCTCGCATTCATCTTTTTTTACCCTACGCTGTTGGTTCAGGCCTGCAGTGGTTCGCGTGCCGCGTGCGCCATTCCAATATCGCAGCCCCGTCCATGCCCGCGCGTTCTAGGACCGAGATGGTTGAGCGGAATCCCGGAGGTCGTCCCCGGCACCATTCGCAAACGAAACCATGTTCGTTGAAAATGAGGGATGAATGGTTGGGACTAGATTGGACGGAGCATGAAATCAGTCGTGGGTGTGCTGGAGATGTTTGGTATAAGAAGGGCCTGCTTCATCCGAGGAAAAGCAGCTTGTGCCCTCTCGTTTCATACAGCTCATCGCACAAAGCCAAACAACAGCATGGGAAACACCTGTAGCACCACCACCGTTGTGGTTGGGGACAGCTGTGGTTCTTTAGCCAGCAGGTGCGGAGTTTCAGCTGCCGACTTCTACCAGTACAACCCCAGTTCAACATTGTGCTCAACACTTGCCGTCGGTCAAAAGGTCTGCTGCACAGCTGGCGGGCTTCCCGTCCCTTCCCAGAATGAGGATGGCTCCTGTGCCTCATATACGGCCATTTATGGGGATACGTGTTCTGTGATTGCCCTGAGCAACAGCATCACGGCTGCTAACATAGAAGCGTGGAATACACAAACCTGGGGTTGGGCAGGCTGTCCCTCCCTCCAGAGTGGCCAGACCATCTGCATCAGCATTGGGACGCCGCCCATGCCTGCTGCCGTAACTGGTGCCGAGTGCGGTCCCCAGGCCCCGGGAACGGCCAAACCCTCCTCAGGAACCGACATCTCGACGCTGAATCCGTGCCCACTCAACGCTTGTTGCGACATGTACGTCGCCATAACTCTTTGGGTCGAGTCCATGCTAACTCGTGACAGCTGGGGCCAGTGCGGTACCACGGCTGACTACTGTATCGACACAGGCACGGGAGCCCCAGGAACGGCAGCGCCGGGAAGCAATGGATGCATTTCTAACTGTGGTACCGACATCATCCTCGGGGCTCGGCCGGCACAATTCCATCGTATCGCCTACTTTGAAGCCTTCAACTTCGACTGGGCGTGTCTCCGAATGGATGTCGCGCAGATCGACACTTCGAAATACACCCATGTTCACTTTGCCTTTCTTGATCTGACTGAGGATTTTGATGTCGACGTCGTCCGATACAGGGAGCAATTCATTCGTTTCACCAAGTTAAAGGGAGTCAAACGAATTGTGAGTAGCCGCTTCCCTCTTGCCACCAGCACGAAAAGAACGAGGTGGAGAATGCGTCGTCATGCTTTAGGACCATGTTTGCGGCCGAGTCTTGCTAATCTACCATTTCTCTTGATCAGGTTTCCTTTGGGGGTTGGACCATGAGCACCAGCCTCGCCACGTACAACATTTTCCGCGACGCGGTCAAGCCCGAGAATAGGCAGACCTTTGCGAGAAACCTAGCCGATTTTGCCAATGAATGGCACTTGGACGGTATCGACATTGATTGGGAGTACCCTGGTGCACAAGTCCTCCCCGAAATCCCGAAGGGCAGTCTCGACGATGGCAAAAACCTCGCCTCGTGCTTGGTGCTCCTCAGGGACCTCCTCGGCCCCGACCAATCCCTGTCCATCGCGACACCGGCGTCGTACTGGTACCTCAAGGGCTTCCCCATCGCCAAAATGTCGGCCGCTCTGGATTATATCGTTTATATGACTTACGACCTCCATGGCCAGTGGGATTTCGGGAGCCGGTGGGCAGATCCGGGCTGCCCCGATGGGAACTGTCTCCGCTCACACGTCAACCTGACCGAGACTTTGAACGCTCTTTCCATGATTACCAAGGCAGGCGTTCCCAGCAACAAGATCGCCGTGGGAATCAGCAGCTATGGCCGTTCGTTCCAGATGACCACCCCGGGCTGCACAGGGCCCATGTGCACCTACACCGGCCCAGCCTCGGGAGCGAAGCCCGGGCGGTGCACGAACACGGCGGGCTACCTAGCCAATGCCGAAATCAACGAGATCATTGCCCGGAAGAGCAACGTGCAGACCTTCCACGACGCATCCAGTGACAGCGATATCCTGGTATACGATACGGTGCACTGGGTGGCCTACATGGACAATGTCACCAAGGCAGACCGCATCGCCCGCTACCAGCGCCTCAACATGTGGGGCGTGAGTGACTGGGCCGTGGATCTCGAAGCCTTTGTAGCGCCGCCGACACCCACCGTTCCAAGCCGGCCAAGTTCACCTGCCCAATCCGGCGCTTTCAAGAACCCTTTCGCCATCAATGGTGCCATAAACCCATACCTCAAAGGCTGCACCGACGCACAGGCCAAGATGATATGGGAAGCCTGGCATGAAGCAGCGGACTTGGCTGCGGCTCATTATGAGTGGTGGCCTGGTTCGACCTGGCAGGATGCAATGTCGCTGTACCTCGGGCGAAACTCCAAGAATGACTAGTATGTGGGTTTTCTTGACTTTGTTCCACTTCTTTCGGCGAGCGGGGAGGGCGGATTACGCTAACCAACCCAACCTTGGGTGATAGTTAGTTCCTTCTTCAGGGAAAAAGGTCCATTGTAAGGTAAGTAAATCTTTACTCCTTGACATTTTCCGTCACATCTAACCAAAACCTGCCAGAAAACATCGAACGTCAATATCTCATGCATTGGGGCTGGCAGTTGCAACCGCCAAACCATGCATACGTCTACTTTTATTGCAACGAGGAGGACGTCCCTTTCAAAAATACGGACCCGGCCTGGAAACCTCATTGCACTAACGACCAAGGCGAACCCACGGACTGGACGGCATACTCTTGGAATGACATAGGCTGGTTCTTCTATTCCCACTACACGGTCTTTTGCCCAGAATTCTTCAGGGCCGCCCTCACATCGCTGGCCGACCAAGTCGAGACAGCCAATGGTGACATTTATATGCAGACGACCATTGACTATTGGCGGCCGATCCGTGCCCGCAGCCTTTTCCACGAGAGCTACCACTGGGAATATACCGTGTCGGACCCCCTCACTTGGGATGAAACCTACCAACCCTTGGAAATTGTCAAGCTTGCATGCGACAACGAGGTAAGTATCTGGTTAATCATGTCAAGCCTCACTCCCCAGTTTTCGTTTCTGACCCTGAGCGTCCAAATTCGGGAAGAGGCAGCACAGAACGCCGAGAACTGGGCTCTTTGCGCCATGGCTATTTACCTACAGAAGACCTTCCACCTTGACAGTTCCCCCGTTCCCGCAGCCTCGTCGGCCAACATCCAAGGTTCCAGACTACACGAGGGGCGCTTGGCCGCTCCACCAGCTGCATGGAACCGGCCGGTGCCCTTTAACAGTTCTACATTCAACCCCGACATCAACGGCGTGATCATGTTGCAGAAGGTGGGGTCACTGACGTCGGGCCCTGGAAAGTGAGTGGCCTTTTCAATTTTTCAAGCTCTTTTCGCCTCCCTCTTGCGGGACAAATCACTGACAAGTCTTACTTTTTTTTTTCTTTTTGGTAGGCCATGTACCGAGGGCTTGTGACAATCCGAAGAATCTTGCAGGACGTCTGCCAACTGCGCGAAAAGCAGCACCAACGCTAGCTGGGTCTGCAGCGACTGCACCCCCTCAAACCACGTCTGTGTAGGCGGCTCGTACCCGTAGGGGGTCGGATGTTGGGCTTGAGTTAACGGGGGGTTGTGGAGGGGGGTGAAAGCGAGTAGATGGTTTGTAATGCCCCGGAGAGGGCGCATTGCTAGTAGAAACTAAGTATTCTTTTCTAAGGGAACAGCAGTTTATACTAGAGCTTGGTAGCAGACGGGGTAGCAAGGTAGAAAGTAGGATCATGCAGTACCTATTTGTACATGAACACAAATGCGGTTAACGTGGTTGTGATTATGTAGAAACTCGAGTGTGGAGAGCAAGAGATTCCGGGGACGATTCTATTATTGACCCGAGTGCTAAGCGATATGGCTATGCATGCGGGAGTTGCTTTGCATTATTCCCACCCCACAAAGGCCCCACTTATGTAGAAACCACGATCCCGAATCTTTAAGTCGGTATGGTCGGTCGTATGGAGTTGTCGGGGACGGTTAGGGGAGTTGTCGGGGACGGTTAGGTCGTTTATATTCAGGGCACCAATAAGTCCTCAGCCATAGAATTCGTATTCCTCTTCAACACCACACGTTATTCATTTCCCTTCAACTCGCGGTACCTCTCAACTCCAGTGCAACACAAAACAGATATAGCCCAACTAGCATATTAACCAACACGCAATCCTAACCCCAGCAAACCAAAGAGCCACAAAACAAACCAACCCCCAAAAATCCCTCCCCCATCATCCATCACCACTTCCTCACGTATACCCCCCCTCACAACAAGAACACCGCACCAACAACCCCCAGCCCTATCCCCGCGACAACAACTCCATCCCAAACAGCAGCAGCAGCAGCACGAACACCAGCGCCAGCACCCGAGACATAAACAAACGGAGCCGGCCTCACCCCGCCCGTCGGGACGACCAAAACACCCGACCCACTCGGCGCCGGGCGCACCCCAGACGCAGCGACGGCTGGGGCGGCGGTAGGGTCTGGAGAGATTGAGGGGGTTGTTAGTATGGAGGGAGGATGGAGGGTGGATGATGAGGCGGGCTGGGTTGGTGGTGCAGAATGTAAAGGGGGTTGGGGATAGATAGAGATGAGGGGGGAGGCGCGGGGGGGGGGGGGGAGGGTGGGCTCACGCTGGGGTCTTTAGCAACGGCGTTGTTGACACTGGCGCCGCAACCGGTGTGGTCCGCGTGGGCTGCTGGCTTGTTCTGGTAGGTGATAATTGAAACAATTAAACTGTCTGTTTCCTGGGGTTTTGGGTACAGCCTAACCGTGGTAGACGTACGTTGGATATGGTCAAGGTGGGGTTCACCCCCGTGTTGTTGGCGCGGCCCACGTGATGGCGGTAATGGCCCTGAACGGTAAGTTGTTGAAGCTGTTGGTGGCCCTGGTGGGCTGTAAAGGCCGTAACCCCCCCGGACGCCGCCCGGAGGAAGAAGACCTTGGTGATGGGCTGCATTGTCCAGACAAACTATACTGGTATGTAATTGTGTTGTCTGTGTGTTTGCTGTGTGCTGGCGTGGTTGGAACAAGACGCTTAAAAGGTACGCTGGGCTATTAAGGGGTGGGAACACCATACTTTGAGGGCCTTAAAGAGTGGAAATCTGCTGGAGACAGAAGTGAGTGAGAAAGAAGAGCCAAGAGTACTCGGGTGGGTTCCTGGGTGGCAGCTCAGGGGCGCTCCCGTTTTATGCCATCTTCAACCGCCCTCTGGTATTCTCGCCAGTTGTAAACAAGATTCCCATTGCTCAGCCTATCCAAGGCGCTGCCAGAATACCATACCTGAGCCGCCTCATCGCCTAAACAACCCGCAACATCCCAAAAAATGCTTGGCTGGGCATGGCAGACCGCATTCCAACAATCGCCCCGATAACCAGCCCCTGTCTCACTCTTCCAAGGCATGTCAAGTCACCACATTCCCCAAGTCGTCACAGGTCGTTGTTGACACCGGTCAACTGATCCAATCGGGTGGTATTGTGTCTTTCGTCATTCGTGCGGACGCGGATCTCATGGGATCATCATAAACCAACATCACACACGCGCTCATTTTGATCCATATCCTCGCCTTGAGCCCTGCCCATACAACACCGCCGGCAGCCAACGCCCCATCCATGCTTTTGAAGTAGCTCCAAACCTGTTTGGGGCTTCCTTCCATCCCCGGTTCCCTCTCACGCCTCGCAGAACGCCTCTCCCCCCATCCTTCAATGGCGTGAAGGGCCCCCTCGGCCCACCAACATGACAAGAGTTGGGAAATGTTTACCAGGTGTATGCCAAATGATCTGCTCTCCCATCTATGCCATCACCACCCCCCACACCGTTAACGCCGGTATATCAACGACTCATCAAACAAAACATAGCAAAACAGGCAGAAAAAAAAATTAAAACTAAAACAAGGGGGATATAACGCAGGCGAGGTGAGCAGCTAAGCCCATCCTCATGCAAACCAAGCCAAAACAGCGCATACGCGCCGGTCCCGACGACGACGACAACAACGACGACGGCACACGTTAGACCAAGAAAGAAAAAAAAAAAGCAACGCAGTAGCGCCAGCGTTTCTAAAATCAAGGCGGGAAAAGGTACCAAGCACCAAATCAAGACGCAGCGCGGCGCCTGAGCGGCTGCGCAGCAGGGCCGACGTCCTGGGAGGGGCGGGTCGACCGCAGCCGCCTCAGCGAGGGCATCCGGGCCAGTCAATTGCGGTTCGACCGGCTCTGGCTGCGCTCTGGCACGCGCGGCTGGGAGTGGCTGCCGGTGACTGCGTCGAAGTCGTAATTCTTGAGCGTCTGCTCGTACTTGGGGCTGCGCAGGAACTTGGGCACCGAATCCTGCTTGTGTGTTAGCGCTTGGTTCTTCTTCTTCTCCTCCCGATGATCCGCGAGCAGGTAGTACTTACGCTAGCCATCAGCTTGAAGACGGCGTTCTGGGCATCCTCGAATAGAGCCGTGACCTCATGAAGGGTGTCGATCATGGCAACGTCCTGCCCCACCGCCTTCGTCATGCGGGTCGCCAGGTTGTTTCGCAGCTGGTGGTCGATGTTCAGCTCGCAGGGCGACCCGGGGGCCAAGAAGGCGTTGTAGATGCCGTACGCCTGGGCCATGATCTCCTTGATCCCGTCCAACGACGCGGCATTGTTGGGGCTCTTCTGTGCAACCCGGATGGCCTGCCTGCACTGCCTGACGAAGTCGTCGACGTCCAGATAAAAAGACAGATTCTCCTCGCAGTGGGTCTCGCGGAGGTTCTCGCGGAACAGCAACCGCAGGGCGGGGTCGTTGAGAATCTTGTCGAGGCGTTGCGTGTTGGAATCGCGAGCGATCCCGCCTGGCCGCGTTGCCGATAACCCCTCGCTCTCGGATGCTCGCCCTCTGGCGGCGGCGCCGTTAGCAAGGTCTCGCCCCTTCGCCGTGACCTGGTAGATGGCGTGCTTGGTCGGCTGGAAGAGGCTATGGGCCGGGTGCTGGACCATGTAGGACCGGTCTTGCTGCACGGCTTCCATGAGATCATATTCCACGAAGAGCGCGGCAATCTCAAAAGTTTCTCTCTTGTCAACAGTTGTCGAGCAATCCAGCAACCAATCAGATGCGGCCTTCCCGGTGAAAGTATCCTTGAACGTCTTGCCGCCTACTTTGCGGTCGGCGGCCATCTTAACGCCGGTGAGACCGTCCTTGTAGTCGTTCAACGAGTCCGAGTCTGCCGAGCTCACGGTCGGCTTGATGTTGAAGCCATTGGCCCCGATAAACCTCCGGAAGATGACCTCGACCGTGCCGCGATCCGTAAGCAGCTTATCCGACTGCCCATCGCGCTCGAGGCTGACCAGTTGCGGGAGAGAGGAGCCAATGAGCTCGGCGACCTGCTTCTGTTGGATGCCGTTGCGCGAGCAAAAGCGGTCTAGGATGGAGATGCCCTTCGGGGTCAACTGCCAGACCACGCCCTTCATCGTGTACACGGACTGGTACCTCCCATCTGCTGACTCGATGAATCTTGCCTCCAAGAACCGCTGGCAGATGGAGCGAGCCATGTCCTTCGCCATCGAAAAGGTCGTGGTCGTGGTGGTGGTCACGATCCTCGACGGATCTTTCGGGTCTGGCATGCGGTTGGACTGGGAGAACTTGAGGGAGCCGAGGTTGTTGATGGCATCTTCCGAGAGGAAGGTGTGCTCCACCTTGGTCAATCGCACACGATGTGCTGAGAGCGGCAGAAGGCTGACTATTAAAGTAGAGAAGAGGTCTTTGAAATCCTGGTCGCGAGTTCCCGGTCAGCCGCCAAGTTGCCCGCGACGACAAGCCCAACCGTGCCGCGTGAGGGGTTGGGGAGTTGAGGAGTTGGGGGTTGAGGTAGGGTGCACCGTGGCGGCAGTCTCGGTCACCTCGAACACTTACTTTGGTGTATGGACGGTCATCGTCCGTCATGCGGAGTAACCGCGAAGATGTTTGGTGCATTTTATTGTCGAATCGGGGGAGGTGGGTCGGCTCGGGGAGCGAGGGATCGGTCTCACTATAAGGCTGGGAGGGGGGATCGCCGAGGACCAGAGTCGGGCTCAGCTGCCTGCCGTCAACGGATATCAACCCCACCGGAATGGCGTAGTTGGAGGTCGGACGGGCACTGCGAGGTCCCCTCTCCGGGCTGGACTGGCCGCTGCCGGGTGAGTCGGGGCCGGTCGAGAGGCGACTGAGGGATTGGCGCGGCCGGATCCGGGGCTCTGTGATGCCGGCGATGGTCCGGTCGAAAAAGGCGAGAAAACCGCCCGACCGTTGCGAACTAATGGACTGATGGCTCGAATGGTGTGGCCGATGTACGCTGGTGGAGCCGGTGACGGAGGAGGGTTCGGGTCGAGAGGCAACAACCGAAGAGGACGGACTCGAAGGAGATCGGATGCGGGAGGCGTCGATGCGCTCGCGAACTGGGACCGGGCTCGCTGGAGTTTCAGGCAATGGCGATGAGCGAGACGATTTAGACGTCGCGGCCATCTAACACCGACACCAAAAAAAATGGGGAGTTGGGCGGAATATTATGTGAGCGAGGGAGGGGGGGGGGGGCTAGTTGTGTGGTGGGCGGCGCCGGGACTGGGCGGGTTTCGGTTCAAATAAAAGAGGGACGCCCGGCAGAGGGCGAGCAAAAAACGTGGAGCGGGCCCGGATGGCTGCGATGGGGAGACAATGAGCCTGCACGCAGGAAGAACCAGGGGTCTGCGTGGTGTGTGGGAGTCAGGGGTCCCTGGATGGTACAGGTACAGGTACCTCAGCACTTCTGAATGGGTCAGTGGTAGGCTGTGGATCGTGGTGGGGACTGCCCACTGCCGCTTGCCGTCTGGCGATGATGCTCAAGTCTGCGCGCCTTCGAGGTACTTCATACACAGAAAAGCGATTCGACGGAAGTTCGGTTTCGAGACTGGCAGGAATAAATATCTCTTTTTTTTTTTTGTCAAGGTTGGATGGAAAATATGGCAGTTTGGAATCATGCTTTGGAATTATTTGAGCAGCAGTCTAGGATCCCAAAACCAAAGCTACACAGCTCAGAAATGACGAAAGAACCGACGGCGACACCACTGATGGGACGGGAGTTCTGGAACCAGCCGAGCCCAGGCTGGGTCCCCCCGCCCCTCCATTCTCAGACCGCCGCACATGGAACCCCTCCGCATCGAGCGGTCGAATGGTTCCACCAAGCCGCAAAGTTCATTCTGACGTTTTCTGTCCCGTGGTCCCTTCTGGAGCGAAAATCAAATCTGACAAAACACAAAAAGGCCCCATCACCAAGGTCCCTTTCCGACATAGAACAGGGATAGAGCGGTTCCCCTTCCACACGTGGGCGGTCAACAATTTCATCTTTGCCAACGTTCCCCGCCAATTGCGGAAATTCTTGCACTCCTCGCAATTGCTTCCGGGGTTGCAGGCTAGGCCGGAGTTAACAACAAAAGAGTTAAACCCACCGCTGTCTTAGCTGCACAGTACTGTGTACAGAGGGAGGTAGTTTATCAGCGATAGGCACCATATAACTAGCGGTTGACATTCCGCGCAGTCAGCACTCGCAAGCCCTGCGCAAAACATCCCGCACCGTGTGCCCCGAGACAGAAGCAATGGCGGTGGCTGCTCAGGGCTGGCTGTCGGTGGGCGCATGCCATGCAAAGGCAATATAAAACGGTGCTGCAGCTGGACAAGCATGGGCGAAAGAAGCGAGCTGCAGCGTCGCGAGACACTCGTCAGATTTTTTTTTTTTTTTGACACACACACACACTGCGTGGGCGACCTGGAAGCCGTGCCGTGTCATAAAGTGAGGACCAGCCCAGGGCTCCATTGCGGCCCAAGACAACCGATGATGGGCGGTGGACTGCGAGGTGCGCGATGCGCCGAGACGGCGTCGCAATGAACCCCCGAAAGGGGTTGAAGGAGAAAAGCGGGCGAAAAGGAAAAGCGGTCAAGGTCGATGCCATGGGGTGGAGTTGACCCCAATGCACGGATTGATTGGCGAGGAATCGCTGTGAGCCGATTTTGGGTGGGCGTGATGGCAGTTGTTCACGACGCGCGCTCATGGCTGCAGCCAAACAGCAGTCTCGCACATCAAGATCTGCGCGTGGCTCCAGGGATCTCTCCCACGAGGGCTCGTTCGGCTGTGGGCGGGGGCCCCTGCAGCCACGCTGTCTCGTCCACAAAAAGCTGCAGCCTGTGTCCTGTGAGGGGCTCGCTTTCTGTCTGAAAATGGAGTGGGTTGCTTGGCGTCCCAATCTTCAAAATCCTCTCGTAATTGCTCCGGCAGGCGAGGGCCCACAGGTGCAAAATCATGGCTCATGGCACTGCTGATTCTGGAGCTTGCTTGACTCTTGCGAGGCGGGGTTCCTGGTCGGCTGTCGCGTTTTGCCCACCGCCTCCTCCTCACCGCCTGCCGCGCCAGATAACTGAAAAACACCTCCGTCAACCGTTTTCAAGCTGCGTTTGCTGTTCAACCGGGACTCTCTTCAATCCGTAGAGGGTGGAACAGCAAAGCGGCGGCTGGTTGAAGCTAATGAGTCACCCACTTTTGGGAATGGCAGCGGCTTGATGTTTCCCCATGCGCGCAACCGCACGAAGAGCCAGCAGAGTCCGATGGTCGGATTGAGCCGCCGTGATATCTTGCTGAGTGGTGGGGATGGGATCCGCTGGCCAGGTCGGTGGGGTCGTTATCACGGAAACGGACGGAGTGATTTGTCTTGTGGGCCTGCACACCGAAACACCAAGCGGGGCGGCCCCGGTGCTGCTGGGCCGATGGCCGTCACACCGTGACAGAAAAAGGCCAGTTTGTGATGGATGCCATGTCGAAATCCGAAACTCAAATTTCCAAAACAGCCGGTTGCCAAACAGGAGGAATGGAGTTGGCGCCCATGCGGCACCGGAGACTTGGGATTTGAGATTGGAGAAACGCATTGAGACCCAAACCCAAAAGAGCCCCGCGCCTGATTAGTGCGCATAATAAATGGGTTGGGCAGATGATAGATCAGGAGCCTCCGCACCTCTGGTCTCACCCCAGGCCAATGGAGTCTAAGTTTTGTTCAGATCCGGGTTAGGTGCGATGTTTGACGTTTTGCCGTCGGAAGCTCGGGTGGGGGTGGGGCGGCAGTCGGACATCAGATCTCAGCCAGCATTGCAACGTTAAACCCTAAGTTCACTGACTTATGAGCGTATGATGTCTCGGCTTCGTTGACACACTGCGGTCACGAGAAAACGGATCCAACAGAACCTGGAAGACAGGGTCCAGGTGCCCGAAACAGAAATGTCGGGTTTGACAAGCCGAAGGCTAGGTCGGGTGCGGAGCCCAACCCTCAGGAGAAATTACAGCTATAGGCTGCTGGCAAAAGCTGTGCGACAGAGGGGCATTGCAGGTGGTGCGAGAATGTGGACCTGCAGCCTGGCAAGACAAAACATCACCATACTGTGTAAAACACCATAAAAAACCCCTCGTTTTATGATAACGACCCTAAGAAATGGAGAAGAGCGAGGGGGAAGATGGCACCATTTCCACGATGGGGCACCACTTTGCGGTGACAGCTGCTGCATGCAACATGCACGTCAAAGCCGTTTCATCGTGAACTGCAGGATCGACAGCTTACCGTGTGTGTGAAGGCTAGGTAGGTCGACTCGGGGAGGCAAGGTAGGTACGGAAGCAACACCGTCTTCACAGCTTCACAACATGCCTTTACATAACTAGGGTAGATAGTTAGTCACATCCCCTACATACCTCCCTCTGTATTCGTCCTCAATCAACACATTTCGTCATCCCGAGAGCTGCTCCCCGAAATCCCTGATGCCGGCCGCTTTACCGCCAGTTCTAGGCTCCCAAGGCTCCTCCTCCCTGGAACCAAAAAAACCGGCCGTCAGCCATCCCACGCACGCCTGCTGCCCGAGGCTCGGAGCAGAAGAGCCGATCTTGCCCCCTTTCGATACACAGCGCGCCCACAGATACCATCACAACTCAGACATGACGGCGATCGGGGAGTGAGGCTGATGACCGCTGGCTAGCCCTGCAAGGCGCCGGTGGGGGGGGGGGGGGGGCGGACAAGACAAAACCCGACCCCCCAACTAAGAACCGGGGGAGGCGAAAAAGATGCGTCGGGTATTGCCCCCGCCCCCTTAGCTGTACATAGTTGCTAGCCAAGAGTTGCATGCGTGATTCCGCGCCGCTGCCGCCGGCATTAGCCCGACCGGTGAAGGCCACCCGGAGGCGGGCCGGAGGATATCGTCCAGGGCGTTTGCTGGGCGCCCCTCGTGGGCAGCCAGGGAGCAAAGAAGAAGAAAAAAAAGGTGTGTGAGATGATGCAACGGGTCGAAGGGGTCGAAGGGGGTCCGAGGCGATCTTCAACCTTTTTTTTTTTTTTTCCTGCGCTACTACCGGAAAGGTAAAGGTGTTTCGGCTGCTTTGGGAAGTCCTGTACCGGTACTTGCATCCCCCTTGTGAAGTGCGGGATTGCCGCCACGTGAGCCAGGCTTGCGTCCTCTGACGGAAAAAGAGCGAAAGGGCGGGAAAAAAGCTTGGGTGTGGGGGGAGGGAAGGCCACGTGGTAAACACCTGCCGCGTGTCGCACACGGAAGCCCCCTCGGAATGGAAAGACCGGGGAGGAGGCGCGCACAAATTGGGAGAAGAGCGTGTTTGGGCTTTTCGCTCCTGCTTTGCATAAATGGTGCTGATATGAGATGAAACGGCAGGGTCGCTAGTTAACCAAGTCCCGGGAACCATCAGAACGGCGTGATTGAAACGGCCAGGTTTCCTCGACTTATCTCGCACCGATCATTTAAGTCAATAGTTGGCGATTGTGTATACCTTATCTTCCAGTGGGTCATTTTCTCTATTTATGTTTTTTTGTACATGCGCACCTCTGGCTCAGAATCCCGTCCAATGCCTCCGAATTGCAATTCCATGCGGAAGTGCTGGGAAAAGCCAGGCACATGGCCCGGCGTGCATCAAGCCCCAACCAGCCACTCAAGTTTCCTGGGACGATGCGGTTCGTCCAAAATGGAATGTTGCGCAGCTCGGGCCCAAAGCAGTGGAACACCAAGCCGAAACGCCGGATGGGGCTGCCTGGCTGCTCAACGGTTCGTATCTCGGACATCACAGACCATCTCACCAAAGACGCAATGCACAAGCAGACGTCTGATTTTATCCCGTCTCTCGCCTGTCATTTTCCATCTGTCATCTGTCATCTGTCATCTCGCTTTATTTAGCCAGGGATTCTGTTCAATAGTTCACAAATTCTCAAAAGCGATGAATCCGTTCCGACCAGGCATCATCCCAGCCTGCCGACGGCCCAGCGCTGGCTCTTCTTCCGCCCTTTTTCTCCCGCGAGAACCCTCAAACGGCCGATCATGCTTTCAGGCTGCAGTCCAAAATTCAGGTGAGCGAGTGGATAACCCGCGAACCCTTCTAGAAGACTCGGCGGTTTCACGATAGGTGGTCTCATTTGAGGGCAGAACCTTGTAAAGGCTGACGTAGCCGACGGGATGGACATGGATGGCTCATCTGCGATGCTGTTCTTCGACCCAGGGTGGTTTGTTGTGGGGGTAAACCTCGCCACCAGAGAAGCTCCACTGACGCCGGCAAAAGCCGTCTCTTCATCAGCTGCCGAATTCTGGGTCCTGGTGTGTGTAACTATTGTTTTGTTCAGGCTCGCCGAGTTTAGGGGCAAGCTGTGGTCTCCATCAAGGTCCTTTCTCTCGCTCCTCCGTGGCAGCTCAAGCCGCAGCTGGGATGGCCATCGAAAAAGAGGGTGAAGAACCCAGGATTCAAGCTGCGTGGGAAATTCCAAATCGAATTGCTGTCTGTCTAGAATCTATCAAGATAACTCAACTGTACGCCTCCTGCATCGGTTTCCTTTATCCAAGAAAACACACGGTCCAATCTGTTCCCCTGTCCCCCGAGTCGATTCAATGAAATAAGGAAAAAGAGTGAAAAGGAGAAACGGAACCCAAGCGCAAACGATGGATTGGACCGGCGCCCTTTTCGCTTCCCTATCTAGTCCGCCTTGGGCGTCTCAGGAAAGGAGGCGATGTTTCCCCAGTTGTCCTTTGAGTCAGAGTCCGCATTCCACCACTCGGCCAGGCGTTTGAGGGAGAAGTCGTCGTGCTTCTTTTGCGAGAAGACCATTTCCTCGCCTCCCGAACCATGATGTTGCGGGGGTTGATGTCGTTGTGGGCGAGGCCGAGCGAGTGCAGGAACTTGACGGCCGACTCGACCCCCGCGAGGAAGGCCTGCTTGTCGATCTGATCGAACATTGTTTTGTGCTCGGATATGCAGCCGCCGGGGCAGCGGGCGTAGTGGCTCAACGTCTCCCCGAGCCGCTCCATCGCAATGCCCGTGATACGCCCGCGGCGGACTGTGCATCCATGATACCGAACCAGGTACGGATGGGGTGTCTTGGAGATGCTTTCCGTCGTGAAGACTTCGGCGAGCTCTTGGTCTTTGGTGGCGCACTCAGCCTCCTTTTCGGCGCCTAGGTAATACTTCAGGCCCGGGCGTTTGATGTGGATGGTGCTACCGTCCAGGTTCTTCGGCGCAATGGTGATTTGCTGATCGGTAGGGACCTCGGGGAAGATGGCGTCGTCGCTCAGACGCTTGAGACCGGTGGCGAACTCGTCCAAGGTCATGTCGCGCCTGTCCTTGTATGAAGATCCATGATAAGCTTCATGATCTTCCGTGTAATGAAACCATTCGACGTAATGGCCGGTCGTCGAATCGAAGAGACAGAAAATCTGTAGGTCCTCCACGTCCTTAACATTTGGGCGCTTTTCGGTGGCCATGATGTTCTTGGCTAATTCCCGACCCGCCCGGGGTCCTAGGACAGAGAGGAGGTAAGGCGGAAAGATGACAAACGACCTGCTGGCAGGTGAGGAGACTTGAGGAGGGTGGAGGGTAGCTCTGGCCAGGCGTTTGCGGGAAGTAGGGCATATGTATGAGAAGGGCAGGGTAGCTCATCCATACATAAAAATGAATAGACTTAAGGGATCAGGTTTGGGCATTGGAGCAGATGCTTTGAGCGCGAGGGGGCACGCAGACCCGGAAAATGAAGAAAACAAAGACTCGCCATCTTTCACCAATTTGGACCCACCACGTCAACCACCCCCTCTTCTTGCATTCTTATTGTGCCCAAAATATTCCTCAGCCGCATGGGTTAATGTGATGCAGCAAGCCATAGGGTGACTGGATTCCTGGACACGGGCGAGGTGTCACTTTTCGGGAAGCCACATGCCAGCAGCAGGGCCCCAGGTTAGCACGTCTGTCGGTGTGACCAAATGTGAGATGTGAGATGGGAGATATGAGATGTAAAGAAACAGACTACGCGCGATAAGCGTAGGTACGAAGAAAATGACTTGTGTCATTTGTCGCTTCTGAGACCCGGCCTCTCTGCCCAAACAACTTTCCAAGCGCAATGCAGGCTGTTTTCCTTCCCTGTCAACTCTGTCAACCTTGCATATCAACGCTATGTAGGAGGCACAGCCCTGGCCTTTGAGAAGACGCATACGAGCACCTTTGGGGGGTGGCCGCAGACTGGAACACCGGCGGTGAGCGGCTCTTTGCTCCTGAGGCATGGACATGGCCATGGGCCTTGTTTTGATAGGACCGGTAGGTATTGGATCATGCAAAGGGATGTCCACAAAACAAAAAGTATAAGTAAAGGACCAACCCCGAGGGCGAACTGGTTGAGACTTTCCCTCCCAAGCAACAGCAACAGCAACATCTCTTCAATCACATTTGCCTCTGATTTGGCATCACGCCAATCTCTTCAGTGCTCTGCACCTCAGATTCTGCAAACTCGGAAAGAAACACCGCCATCATGTGGGTACTCTCTGCCTTGCTTCTTCCGCCCCAAAGAAAGACACCAAAGATGAGAAGAATGGCGGCAACAAGAAGAAGAACAGCGACAACAAGAAGCACGGCGGAAATAAGACACAGGCGGAAACAAGACACAGGCGGCCACTTAACAAGGTACATACTGCGACATCCCAGCGGCTCAGCACCTGTGTGAGACGGGTATGACAGGTGATCACATAGGAGGTACGCGGGAGGGGGAGGAGATGGGACCTTTGGGGTGGCACTCTGAGCTTTGTGATTAAATTGTGGATGGAAGGGAGGTGTGTATTCTTGTCTCAGAGGTCAGAAGTAGCAATTCACCTGTGTTCTGTGGTTTGGAAAAAAATCGTCTCTTTTGACTTGCTGTGATAACTAAGGCAGGCAATGACAAGGGTTGTTTGGTTTGTGTAAGACACAGCCAGTCACACTCAGACAAACCACTCACCAATCGCAGCGCTAGGCTGGGTGCGGAACAACCTCACCATTTGGTTGGTTTCATCTCGTGCGGCTCGGCCACCAAAGCTCCTCCTCTCATTGCTCCTCTTGGAAAATAAATGGGTAACTGGCTGCGATATGCAACAAGGCAGTCTCGCCACCATGGCGGTTTTCGTCGTCGAGGGTCACCAAATCCCCGAACTCGCCAAACCCGACAAGCTTGTTTTACTTATCGCTGCAGTCACCCAACACCACCAGCAAGCATCACAAGCCAAGTAATATAACCTGCATGCATCAACAAGCAAACCGCACTCATTAAACCATGCCGGCCTCCCTCGACTCCGCCGACCCCTCCCACGGCTACGGCCACCACCACCGCCGACCCAACCCAGCCCCCCGGTCTCCCGGAACCCCGCGCGGGGAGGGGATGGTCCCACGGGACTCACGCGATCGCAATCGGGACCGAGACCGAAATCAAGATCGAGATCGGGATCGGGATCGGGATCGGCAGCACCACCGGCCCCGGCCCCGGCCACGACCCCGCTCCCCCTCCCCCGCCGCCTCCACCTCGGCCACATCCGCCTGCTCCTGCTCAACAACAACAACCACCACCGCGAGCGGCCCCACAGCCACCAACACCCACAGCAGAACCGCCCACGGCAGTAGCAACAGCACCACCACCACCAACAACCGCAAAGCCCTC
The DNA here is from genome assembly GCF_000143365.1 of Chaetomium globosum CBS 148.51. NCBI lineage: Eukaryota > Fungi > Ascomycota > Sordariomycetes > Sordariales > Chaetomiaceae > Chaetomium > Chaetomium globosum. The sequence goes on from NT_165979.1 coordinate 2,951,212, forward strand.
ATCCCCTACCCCCATCAACCACAACAACAGCGGCGCCGGCGCCGGCGACACGGCTCGTCCTTCTCAGCCTCTGACTCCGACTCCGAATCCGACGACGGCGCCCCTGAGGAGTACACAGTCTACCCGGACGGGCGGATCCACGAGCACCGGCGTCGGAAGGGGGTAGGGCAAGGCAAGGAAAAGGGGTATCGTCGGGGTGATGGTGGGGGTGGTTATGATGATGAGGAGGGGTATGATGAGTATGGCGGTGGGAGGAGGAGGTTGAGGCGGTCGCGGTCGCGGTCGAGGGAGGAGGCGAAGGGGTTTTTGATTGCGGCGGTGGTGCTTGTGGCGGGGATTGTGTTGTGCTGTGATTGATTGAGGGGATGGTTTTCATTTTGGTGGTTGGGCGATGACAGACAGGGTATTGGCGTTGCGGGTGCGGGTGCGGATTGCGGTTTAATGGGTTTGGCGGGATAGAGGTATCTAGATGTGCGCGCGACGCGGCACTTATCTTAGCAATGATCAGTTCCTATCTATTATGAGTTAAATGACGCTGCCTGGTTGAGAAGTGCACGCGGCTCCCATTGTAAATGTCCGAGACTTGACATCAACGGCCAAACCGCAGGGGGTAGATTTCACCACAACGATCAAAGCTTCCAACTATCATCGTTTTAACCTCCGCCAGGGTAACCGGACCCAACTCCAGAATTCCCCTATATGTGAACCCTCCAAAAACGCCACCCGAACGCCCAGCTAATGCCCTTAAAGAAGTGAATAATACAATCCAAGCTTTCCATTTCGAGTCTCCACAGATCCCCCGGGCGAGATTTTCCTCTCAGATAGAACTGGGCGCGGCATCCTTGCGCCACCCCTTGGCGCGCATGTTCGCCTCGATGCCCTTCCAGATCGCCTCGACGACCTCGCGATCCCGCCAGCGGCTGGTCTCGGCGCCGGGCTGGCCCGGATCGCGCCACTTCTCCACCGAGCACGAGAGCACCTTGTGGCCGAAGGCGCGCACGGCCTCGGGCGGCTCGTCACCGCGCCAGCCCAGGTACACGCCGAGCACGTGCTTGAACAGCTCGGTCGGGTTGCTCCACCGGTAGTTCTTAAACTGCCACGCCTGGCCCGTCGTGAACACCGCCACCACCCGGTTCCAGTACTCGGGCTTGAACTGCTCCGGCCCTTCCACCAGGATGAACCGCATTGGCCGCGTCGCGTCGATGTCCTTGATGAGCCGCGAAATGTGCAGCATGGTCGACGTCGAGGTGTGGTCCGGCGGCGCGTACCGCCCGCCCTCGAGGAACGATTTGGCGTTGGACATGCGCAGGAGCGCCGAGGCTGACGGCGAGAGGAGGATGATGGGGTCGGGTCGACGGACCGGCTTTTGGTTGAGCGCGAGCGACGGGTTGGCACCAATACCGGTTGCTGTGGGGGTCCCGCCTGGTTTGCGCGTCATGAAGGGCGTGGCGAGCTTGCGAACGTGGGAGAAGTCCTGTGGCGTTGACTGGTTAGGATTGTACCACAACATTTAACACGTAGAATTTGGCCACTCACAGTCGCCTTAATACCCCTGAGGATGGTATTCCGGTCGCCCATGCGCCGCTCCCCGTTATAGATCTGCGCTAGGCGTGGATCCATTGTACCTCGCCCTGCGCGTCCCGACGCGGCCGGCGCGGCCTTCAACGCTGTCCCCGCCGCCGCCGCGCCGGCACCCGCTGCGGCATCCTTGTCCCCGGGCAGGGGCTTGATAAACTCGCTCTCCTCTTGCGCGCCCTCCAAAAACGTAAACAGCACGAGACGCTCAACAAACGCAAACATGTGCACGGCCGTGGCGCCAGCCATCTCCTCGTTCAGCTTGGTAGCCACGGCATTGTATTCGGGAATGGCAAAGTCGCGGTTCAGCCAGGCAAAGTAGATGGATCGCACATCGACGGCCTTGCCCTCGGTTGACGTAAATCGCGTCGGCGCATCGATAGGCACGGCGACCCGGGCCGGATCGGTGAAGACGAGGTGGGTGGCCTTGGAAAGCGGTGCTTCTTCTGACGAGTCGGCCGATGCGGTTGGTGTGATCTTGCTACCCGAAGCAATTGATTGCCGCAGAAGCAGCAGTGGATCTTCAACTGAAGCCATCTCGTTGTTTTTCCAAGGCTCAAAAACTCGGGGATTTTTGAATTGGGTTCGGTTCGGTGGTAGGGAATGGCGAGTTGTGGAGGTGTGGCTACGAAGCTGCTTGGGAAGAAGTCGCGTTTCTTTACTCGAGACGAGGCTGCGAGGCGAGGGCAGAGGTCAGAGGCCAGGGATCAGAAATCCCCACTCATTTACTCGAAAGGCTGAAAGCGGGTGTGCTCGGACCATCAGACCCACCTCCTACATACAGGGGCGACAACAATAACAAAAGGGATGTGCCCCTTTCGAGCTATTGTCTGTCATTCTCGGTACTCCGTACTTAATTAACCACGGCGCTCTCAATCCCCCACTTTTGGTGTGCGAGTGTGAAGGAACCTTTTATTCTTGCAGTATTTTGCCCCGCCTTCGCTCTACTATACCCGGAACCATCGTAAACAAACCCCCATTGTTCGATCGAGCATGAGCAACCCGGGTATTGATCCCAAAGCCGTGCTCAAAATGTGTCATGGTCGCATATAAAATTATCATCAAGGCCACAGAAAATGGACCCACGGTGTCCTCCAGTCCAAACTCGTGATAACGAGCTACGTAGCTTTGGCCCAAAAGGACGGGCAGTCCTGCGCTATGCTGGACGCTTCCCGAGACCGCGAATTCATGCGATGTTGTTCGGTCGGGATCATCACATATCCTCTGGCCCCGCCGCACTTCGTAGGAAGGCCAGCACCGAATGATTTTCGGTGGTAGCAAGTTTGCCTCGCAGGACAGGATTGCTGGAAACCGCCCAATTGGTGCTCAGCAGCCGGCAAAACCAGCTGGACACTTCATTTGTCCGCAAGTCACAAAGCAAGTAAGACACCCCATACCTAACCTCATGAGTCAACAAGCATCGTGTCGTCGCCATCAAACGCTGGCCCAGGCTGCTCGACTGCGACACCTCGTCCTCGCCCGGCGAGCAGCTCCCTCCTGATTTCGGGAGCAATCTTGTCGTGGCCATGGTTCAAAAGAAGGTCCAAGAGGGCTTCGCGTTGGTCTTCAGTAACTAAGGGCAGGAATGAGCATTATGGACAGATTTACAAGGTTCAAGAGAAAAAAAGACACTTACTGTCGTTGCGATATCGTTGCGCAAACACAAGCATGCACTGGTGGAAAATCACAGGCAGTGATCTGGGGCCATCTCCATCCCTGGCGGACGCAGCGTACCGGAGGAAATGGAAGACGAGGGAGTCAACGCATTGCCATGCTATCGCGTCAGGTTAGTATCCCGAGAGTACTGGAACTTGGATAAACGGCTGCATATGAACTTACGCAAGGCATATTTCTTTTCTAGAAGAACCTTCAGCATGAAATTGGTCGCGCTGACACATTCTGATTGCTGAGAGGCCTGCTCGGCGGCGATATCGCACAGTGTCTTGATAGCCGCTGCCGAGTGGAGGACCGGAATGGACACGCGAGCCAAAACAGCAGAGATGATTTGCGCCTCACGTAATGTGCAAGTGCCTTGCTAACAGTTAGCACAAGAAAGCTCTTGTTAGTGAGGATACGAAACAACTTACCTGACGCAGCTAACGGAAAGAGAAAACCTGGTTCAAACAGTTAGCCTCAAAGATGCGTCGCCAATGTGGAGTTAGACAAACCCTTGAAGAAGCCTGCGGGCTTGTAGAGGCCCCGCTTGAGGCAGTTGAAAAGATGCACGTTGAGTTTCTTGTTCTCATAAATGTCCTCGCGGACGCGCTCCAAGATGACCATCTCCATAAACCGCTGAACGACCAGCGGTTTGGCCGACACGAAGATCCTCGTCGCAGCGTAACACGCATTCGGGGTCCTAGAACCTTAGTTCAGCCTATCTTCTCGAGGTTCCCGGGTTTGGAATGCACCTACCATTGATCTGGTCGCGTGATTTGAAGAATGTCTTCCCAGTGGGGGATTTGTGGTAGGATCTTGAACGGTTTCGGCAACGGCCCGGACTTGTAGCGGGCGAGAATGAGCCCAATTCTGGCGGCTCGTTAGCACCCTCGTTCCTATCGACCGTCCGCCCCAATCCCGGCCACACGTACTTGGTAAACACCTCGATCACCTTCGGCGGCATCTCATAGTCCTCCTCGATCGGGTTGAAGTCCTGCTGCTGCCCACCCTGCATCGCTTCCTTCTCGGCGATCTTGGCCATGATCAAATCTGCCAGATTTGTCCCACCCCCCTGCTCTTCTGTCCCGTCGCCTGGCGTCCGATCCCAGCCGTGTGTGAGAAGGGGGTCATCGTTCATTGTCGGCGTGACGAAGCGGTTGAAGGTATCGAGATCGGCTGCGTCGACCTCAATTTCCTCGACAACATCCTCCTCATCACCCCACGCCTCTTCGTTGGCGTATTCCTCCTCATCCTGGTCGCTATCGCCTTCTAACCGGGAGGGGTCAAAGTCGAAACCGGACGGTGCCGATACGTCTCGGTTTTTGTGGCCGGCTTGGAGCTCCTCCTCGTCAATGAGGTCGCGGCTCAAAGCCAGAATCTTGCGGGAAGATTTGGCGTCGACATAGGCCTGCTCCTCGGCTTGTTTCCTGTCGGCCCGCTTCGAGGGCCTCCCCTCTCGATTTTTAAGTACTCCGGTCGCGAGTAGGTCATTTTCGAGGGGGTTATGACGTCTCTTGTTGGATAGCGACGCTGTTGTTGATTTGGGCATTTTGAGATCTGCGCAATATGGCGCTAGATGAAGCGATTTACGTCGTGGAATGACCTCGTAGTAAGTATAGTAGGCGGCTCAGGCTTCAACTTGAAACGGGTAATTTTTCGTGCATCTTCACAAAAAAGTTACCATAGTGGACCCCCTCCTGGTTGCGCTGTAGCTGTGATTGGTTGCAAGAGTCCCATGGGCGGAAATACAATACACCGGCAAGCTTATCGCTCAAGCAAATGTCTTATCGATAACAGACGGAAGCCCCGCGGTGCCCCGCGTCATGCCCCCAAATTCTTGAAATTTGAGCTGCAGCTGCGGGCGAGGAAAGAAGCATCGTGACTGGAACAAAACAAAGATTATACAATATTCTTTTTCCCGAATTCAACCATGCCAACAGAACTCGAGGAGGTAATATTACGCCTGGAAAAATGAAATTCAATGATCTAAAGATAGCTGACGAATTGCCCGCAGCTCGTGGGATTCATTGCCCACCCAAACCCCCAAATCCGCAAACTTGCCACTGAGAATCTCGTGCCGTATTCCGTGGAACAGCCTTCAATCTTCAAGGCGGAGGAGCTTCTTCCCGTGAAACATCTCAAGTTCTTAATCCGGGATCATCCAGTGAGAAATCGCCGTTGCTCTGTAAATGCGCCCCTGCTAAGACGCTGCACAGGAAATCGCAGAGCATGCTCTCACCATCTTGATCAATTTGACGGCAGACCGAAGCATTTTGGAATATGTGGCCACTGACGACAAATTTCTCGGCATTCTCCTTGGTAATCTAGTTGTATGTATGTTGGCCATACCGCGGCCAGAAATCTCTCGGTGTTTCGGGAACAGGGCTGACCGAGGGAACGTCGACTTTGGTAGGACCCGGCAGAACCCAATGCCAATTTACTCGCCATGCTACTCGCCAACATGGTCAAGTGGGATGACCTCAAGAGCCTCGCGACCCGCAAGCAAGACCCGCCAAGTACCCTGCAGTCCCACCAGCTCGTGCTAAACCAGCTGCTTGATCTCTTCGTGAAGGGGGCTGATGGCACATACAATAAGAAGGCCGACTTCGACTACCTTGCCTACGTTCTCGCCGACCTCTCTAAGCACCCAGAGATACGGCAGTTCTTCGTCAATAAGCAAGAGTACGACGGCGTAGTCCCCATCAACAAGATCAAGGTCTTCACAGAACATAAGTCGGATATTCGGAGGAAAGGCGTGGCGAGCACCATCAAGAACGCGGCGTTTGATGTGCCAGCACACCCTGCGTTCCTCGACGAGGACCAGATTAATATCCTCCCCTATCTCTTGCTGCCTATCACCGGAAACGAGCAGTATGATGAGGAGGAAATGATGGGGATGCTGCCGGATCTGCAGTTGCTGCCGCCCGACAAGCAACGAGATTCAGATCCCAAGATTGTTCAGACTCACGTCGAGACACTGACCCTTCTGACAACTACGAGAGAAGGGCGGGATCTGATGCGAAGTGTCAACGTTTACCCGATTATCCGAGAGACACATCTCAAGGTCAACGACGAGGACGTTCAAGAAGCGTGTGAGCGGTTGGTCCAGGTATTAATGAGAGACGAGGCTGAACCGGGGGCGGAGGGGGAAGCCGAGGACGACGGTGAGGACGACAGGATAGTTGAAGTTTGAGAGTCTTCAAATGCATACGGGAGTCGAGTCGAATCGAATCGCAGATGCCACCAAGTCGCCAAGCAAAGCATTACATATCCTTGCTGCCCAGCCAAACGGTTGAGGCAAGAAGTCGCGTGCTCTCATTCCTGCTCTAGCAGCCAAGAATCCAAGAGCTACCCAAGACCGCCACGGCGGGACGCTACGCGAGCCAAGCAAAACAAGCATCGAGATAAGCAGTGAAGAAAGCTTAGCACGGCAATGCACGGCCGCTAACAATATCTCGACATGACGACGTTCAACCATGGGAGAGCGCCCACCCGGAGATGTACGAGACAGCTAAACGTGGATGACCGAGAGCGACCACCGATAAGACTGGTGGCTATATGTACGTACCTATGTACCCAGCTTGCCAGCCTCATTCTTGAATGCAGCAAGACGCGGAAACCCCGACGAACCATCCGCATTTGTGGCCGGTGCGGTGCGACAGAGTGGCGTCATGGTTTAAAAAGTGATCACCTCACAAACGGCTCGTGCCTGGGTTGCTGTATCCGATTGGCCCCGCGCCACATGTCCTCGGCAGCGATGGTCGATCGATTGCTTGTCGATGTATGCAAGACTCAGACAAAGACTCTTTGAGAGGCCCAAGGAGCTGCACAATGAACGCATTCCAGCATCATCAACTTCAGTATTCGTTGGAGCTTGTCCTTGGTTTTGCCAAGGCATGCCAAGTAGCCAGGGCAATATCATGCTGCCATTCCACGAGTCCAGAGGACTCCGACCGAGGTTCAAATCAAGACTACACAGTATGGCCGTGACTGGAGATAACTACACTACCGTTCAGTGGCGGCCGGGAGAAAAGTTGGCATCGAACCCCGTCCACCGCAGGATCTGGAGCTTGATTGAGATGCAAGTCCCCCATGCCCCAGAAAAAAAAACGGGAGAATCCGACGAACCAACGTTCGAGAACCCGAAACGTGGTGCGCTTTCAGGTCTGTCATTCGTGGGGAAGACCCATGCTCCCGGAACAGTCGAAGCCCCGCTGCTGTGGGTAACGGTCCAGGTTGGTCCTCCTGGTACGACTTTCCGCTTCTGGACCTCTATCAACGAGCGATTGGCTCATTGTTCTTTCGGTACGCTCTCCGACTTCCGATCCGACTTCCGATAAATCGCTCTGTCATTGAGCTGAGTCGGGCTGGGGGTCCTGACTGGTCGAAGCAGCCAGGGGCCTTGACCGAGACACCGTTTGGGGAAATGGGCGTCTGGAGGTGGCCGTAACGGAGATTTTGTGGGCGCCAGTTCGCGAAGCAATCCATCCTCGCCCAAGCCTCTGCCGGTCGCCAAGAACGACGTGCAGACGGGACGGAGATGCCCAGCAATGCCCAGCAATGCCCAGGATGCCTAGAGATGCCGAGAGATAGAGGGCAGGGGTAAGGTTCACTGTGCACTACATCGAGCATGAAACATATCGTTTCGAGGGCTCACAAACCCTGAAGGATGAAAATCAAGTTGAGGGAGTGTTGGTCGACCCGGAAGTTCCGTCCAGGTGGGTGTGAATACGCTGCCTGCCGGGAGCCATTGCAGTTCCCAGCTCTCCCACGTGCAACAGCTGCGCAACCCGAACGGTCCAGGTAATTGGGACAGAAGCAGCCACCGAGAGGTGGGGGAGTGGGTGAGGTGTTGGGCGATGACGGACATGGGCATGGGTAGCAGCAGTGGGGAGGCAAACGACAAGGACGCAGCTAATTATGTACCAGTATGTACACAGCAGCTGGGCACCCTGCACACTGGGCCTGCTGCCCACGCGAGCACATCCAAAACTCGTACCCGGAACGCGGCGGAACTTCTCAGCCAAGCCGAAATCCTCTTCTCGAGAAAGTCTATATCCTCTCCGGCTTCCCCTCCCGCTCGAAAACCATTCTGTTTCCTTCACCCTTCCCCCCGACTCCCACCAGCATCACATTACTACGACTCAGCTGGCTGGCCTTGTCGAGATACTCGCGGCCATCCCACCCCTCCTCCCGCGTACCTCCCCGCTGCCACCAGACTCTCCAAACACTTCGGCCTTACACGCTGAGTACACGTTCTCACCATGGCGGCGACAAAAACCAGCGGTGGCAACAATGCGTACCACAACTTCCGTACGCTATCCCTAAACTCCCTCGAGGAATAATCTGGCTCATGAGTTTCGCTAGACAATGACTTTGCCCACATCAAGGACGTGAATGAGCGGCGACGGCTCGCCCTTGCCGAAGTCGACAGGGCCCCCTTCGGCTGGTACCACGTCCGCGCTATCGTCGTCGCGGGCGTCGGTTTCTTTACCGATTCTTACGATATCTTCACCGTCTCGCTCCTCACCCTCATGCTCGGTGTTGTGTACTACCCCGGCGTCGGTCAGATGCCCACCACCTCCGACACTGCCATTAAGCTCGCGACCTCCGCCGGTACCGTCATCGGCCAGCTCGGCTTCGGTGCCCTGGCTGATATCGTTGGCCGGAAGCGCATGTACGGCCTCGAGCTGATCATGATTATCTTCGCTACGCTCGCTCAGGCCCTGACCTCCTCGTCCCCCTCCATGGATATCATCGGTGTCATTATCTTTTGGCGTGTTCTCATGGTGAGCCTCTTACTCACGCCTCTCCCCGGGAGAGGCCCAATTGAGGCTAACTGGACGTCTCTAGGGTATCGGCATTGGCGGCGACTACCCTCTTTCTAGTATCATTACCTCCGAGTTCGCCACTACTAAGTGGAGAGGTGCTATGATGGGCGCCGTGTTCGCCATGCAAGGTCTCGGCCAACTCGCTGCCGCCTTTGTCATGCTGTTCCTCACCCTTGGCTTCAAGTCATCGCTCGAGACGTCCCCCAAGCTCGCCGAGTGCACCGGTGGCTGCGCCCAGGCTGTCGACAAGATGTGGCGTGTCCTGATCGGATTCGGTGCCGTCCCCGGCTGCATTGCCCTCTACTATCGCCTTACCATTCCCGAAACACCGCGCTACACCTTTGACGTCAAAATGGATGTCGAAAAGGCTGAGGGTGACGCCGAGGCCTACCTGAAGGGCAAGTCGGGCGCCGCCCCGGACGAACTCGCTCGCGCCACGACCCAGAAGCAGGCCAACGAGGAGCTGAAGACCGAGAAGGCCAGCTGGTCCGACTTCTTCCGCCACTATGCCAAGCCCAAGAACGCTATGCTCTTGGCTGGGTAAGCATTCACTTCCCCCGGGCGTCGCGAGTCGCGAGATTATTAACGAACCAATTCTCCCCCACAGAACCGCTCTTTCGTGGTGTTTCCTCGACATCGCCTACTATGGCGTCTCACTCAACAACGCCGTCATCCTTGAGGTGATTGGCTACTCGACCAAGAACGCCAACAACACATACGAGATCCTGTACAACACGGCCGTCGGCAACTTGATCATCGTGCTCGCGGGGGCGGTGCCGGGCTACTGGGTGACCGTCTTCACGGTGGACACGCTCGGGCGCAAGCCGATCCAGTTCATGGGCTTCACGATCCTGACGGTGCTCTTCGTGGTGATGGGGTTCGCCTACTTCCACATCTCGCCCAACGGCCTGCTCGCCATCTTCGTGCTCGCCCAGTTCTTCTTCAACTTCGGCCCCAACGCCACCACCTTCATCGTCCCCGGTGAGTGCTTCCCCACCCGCTACCGCTCCACTTCCCACGGCATCTCGGCCGCCTCGGGCAAGATCGGCAGCATCATCGGCCAGGGCGCCATCGCGCCCCTCCGCACCCGCGGCGCCACCCCGGGCAACCCCAACCCCTGGATGGACCACGTCCTCGAGATCTACGCCCTGTTCATGCTGCTCGGCATCGGCTCCACCGCCCTGATCAAGGAGACCAAGCGCAAGACGCTGGAGGAGCTGGCGGTTGATGACGAGGATGAGGTGGTCGCCAACTCCGGCTCGGATGCGAACCCGGGGGTTCTGTCTACGGATGCGGCGAAGGAGGACCCTGCGGCCTCTTCGGGCGGCAATGCGGGCGGTGATGAGATTCAGAAGTCTCAGTAGATCCAGGGAATTTCTTATTGATATTTTTCTCGTTTGTTTGGAAGAACCAGAAAGAAAGTGTGAACCAAGGGTGGCGAGGTGTATCTAGAGATGGACGGTTGTGGTGTTAAATTATACCCCTGTGAGCCAGACTAACACAAAACGTCTCTATTAATGAATGCTGTATACTATATAACGAGCCAGTTACTCCTTTACAACCCCGCCAATCCGTTTTGAATCCGTCATGGCCATTTCAGTGCCACTACCTTTCAGCTAGCAATTTGCAAAGGTACGAAGTACAGCCATTCCATATCAGCCACATTGAAGATATTTTAGCTGCAACCAGTTACTCATGGCAACCCGGCGACGAACACCGGCAAAGGCGCTGGCTCTCGGGTCGACTCCACTCCACCAACGGCAACATCGTGTGATCCAGTTCAAGGCGGGCGGGCACCTGATTGACCTTCCCTTCCGTCTACTGTCTTCTCATCCTTTATGTCATAACCCAACGAGCGCCGCCTAACCATGCAACATCGGAACCTCAGATTAAGGAAAAGGAGACACAAAATCAGCGAAAAAAACACCAAAAACATACAACACCAAGGATTCCCCAGTCGTCACCGACCTGAGTACTAATTTGGCTCTCACGAGTTTGACTAGGGGAGAGCGGACGGGATCCCGTATTTTCTCGTGGATATGGTCGTATGTGGTAGCCGAGTGAGCCAGTGTCGTTTATGAAGGTGGGTTCGAGTGCTCCACAGTAGAGAAATTACAATACAACAGCAAACAACAAAAAAATACATACATACAACACCAAGGATTCCCCAGTCGTCACCGACCTGAGTACTAATTTGGCTCTCACGAGTTTGACTAGGGGAGAGCGGACGGGATCCCGTACTTTCTCGTAGATATGGTCGTATGTAGCAGCTTAGAGCGTTAGCTGAATCTATATCTTAGGTTGTTGTGCTGGAGTGAAGGAATAAGGGGTGATGCTGGGGGTATATGCGCCGGCGGATAGGTGGGGCAGCTTGAACTCGGTCTACAGTAGGTGTGTACGTGTATCCAAGAGTTGAGATCGTTTTCGGAGTTTCAATAGGTCTTGGGAGTTGGTATTGGTGGCTAGAGTTCGGGTTGTAATGTAGACCGTGTGTTCCAGATCGGGGGGGAATCCAAGGATATTCAAATTAAATTATTCATCCCATGATACATGTTCGGCAGAAGCCCATCCACGGCGTAACTGCATTCTGAGTCTAGTATCGCATCCATAATGAAAGCCCAAACCGGGTAAGGCTGTCTGTAATCCCCCAGTTGCAACGACACGAGTTTAAGCAAACACATAAACACCTCCCACCCTATCTCATCATCAATTAAATCCACCCACAAAGATATCCACCCATCTAGATTCATTCATCACACATTCCCCATCCCACATTCACCTCATAACATCATTCACATCCCCCCTCCACCACCCCCACCACCACCATTACCACCCTGCGGCCCCCCACCAAAAAAGAAACCATCAAACAAATCCAGCTGCTGCCCATCATTAAAATCATGATGCAGCCCCTCCCAGCCGAGCCCAAAGCCCAGATCCATATGTGTGTCGGCCAGGCCACTGAAGTCGACCGCGTCCAACCCCCCTACGCTACCGCCCCCACCACCACCACCGGCCGCACCGGCGCTATTGTCGTTGCCATTGCTGTTGGCGTTGGGGCTGAGATTCTGCAGGAAATCCATGCCCTGCAGCTCACTAAGCGATATTGCCCCGGGGCTGAACTGCTGCTGCTGCTGCTGTTGCTGTTGCTGTTGCTGTCGCTGTCGTGGGGAGAGGAAATCTGCTGGCGGCGATTGGTTCACTAGCTCTGCCATCGGGGAGGTGAGTTGCGCGGTGGGCGGGGTGGGACGTTGTTGGATGGCTGCTGGGGAGGGCATCCTTTGTTGGCCGACGCTCGCCGCTGCTGCTTCGGGAGTAAGCGGGCTGCTGGTGTTGCCGGTGGGGCTGGTGTTGATTTGTGCGGGGACGGAAAGGTTGCGGATGTGGGAATAACCCTCTTGTTCGGCCTTCACTGCGGGGCCGCTGGGGAGACGGTATTGTGCGCCCTTTTGAAAGGCGGATAGTAACGAAGGGTTGCTGGAGTATGCGTCCGGAAGGGCGGTGGGCGTTTGGTCCACTGATGGCGAGCCACGGAAGTGACGTTTGTGGTGAGGTTTGCCTAGCATAGGGGCGTTGTCGCTTCTCGTGCTCCAGTTGAGTCGGCTGTGTTCAAGGGTGGTTCTTGGATTGGAGGGTACGCTGGCGTGTGGCTGTCGGTATTGCTGGCCAAAGCCACCGGAGGCGTTGACCATCTTGAGTGTGGCCTTGACGGTGCGGTCAAATGCGTCTCGGCACGCCTCAGCGGGCGGACACTTGTCCATAAAATCCGTAAACACAGATGTTGCTGCCAGAATAGTGAAATCCACTTCGTCCATAGACTACACACACACGTCAGCAATAGCCTATCAATCAAGAAAGCAAACCACCTACCAGCCGGCTCCTAACAATCGGGGAGTGCCAAATCGCGTAGAGATACGATATCCCCGCCACAAACAGATGGTGCGTCGTCAGGTAAGTGTAGTTCACAACGCCCACTAGATGCAGCTGGCGGTACAGCCTCAGGATCTTCTGGCCGGCCTCAGCAACTTTGAGATAGACCCGGTCCTCGTCCTCGCTCAGCTCCGCGTTGTAGATGGCAGGGTTGTCCACCTCCTTGGCTGTGTCATACTCGCCCTCAAAGACCGTCGGCACGCTCAGGCTCTGCCTGTACAACATGATGATGGCCTGCCAATAGTTGAGATGTAGAAAGTCGGTCAAGAAGGCCACGCCCGTGTCTTCTTTTCGCGGCGCCGAGTTCTTCCACTCATACAGCCTCCTGTCGATGTCAATTCGCCAGGATCGGAACGAATCAAACTTGACCAGAAACGGGGAGGGCAACGCCGTGTGCATATAGGGGTTTTGGCAGCCTTTACCGCCTGCCCAGGCGCTTTGAGCTTGTCGAAATTGCAAGACCTGCAGTATCTCGGACTGCAGAAGCCTGAGCCGGAAGTAGTGGTGGGCCACCAGCTTGTAGCTCGGCAGTGGTGATCCGGAAGGTGGTTGAACAATGCCGTTGGGTGTGATGAACCGGTCCTCCAGCAGCGAAGGAAATTCGGTTGTGATGACCTGGTCCGAGATACCGAAGGGCCGGCCGACGCAAAGACTGACCAGTCGGTCGAACGAGTAGGTACACCACCAGAGCCGCCGCCTCAGATCGCGCACATACTCCCGCCTCCCTTTCTCTTTCGCCACCGTCTCCTTCTGCTGGGCCGCCGGGGTAGCCAGACCACTCTCAAGATCCTTGCCGTCTTCGTAGTGCAGCCCCAGGTCGACCGCCAATCTGACGGCCACGCCAATGATATACCACAATCCAGGAGGGACGGGCCTCAACAACGCAAAGTTGGCCAAGAGCAGCACCGCCTGCAAGTCTTCCAGACCACCCCCACTCCCAAGACAAGCCTCAAGATGAACAATGGCACTGGCATGGTACTCCTCCGGCTGACACTGCGTGGATCCGGACGAAGAAGAAGAACCGACCGACGCCGCAGCCGCAGCCGGTGGTTCCCCTTTGGAATCGCCCACGATGATGCCGGCGCCTATGGCAAACACCATGTTCAGCACGTACAGCTCCCGCGGCCCGCGGCGGCGGCCCTCCTCGGCATAGGCCCGTTCGAACATCTCGGCGAACTCGACCTTGTGCAGGACGGGGATCTGCGGGTTGGCGTGCTCAAAGTACAGGCTGACCAGCCTCAGCCCGAGCTCCCGGTCGGGGAACGTCGCCGGGTGGATGGTCGGCTTGGTGTGCAGGCCGAAGAAGGAATCCCGCATCGATGTGCCCGGACCAGCGCCGGGGCCAGCGCCGGCACCGGTGGCGGCGGCACCGCCATTGCTGCCGCCCGGCGAGGGCCTGTACGGGCGTATGCCCCCCTTGTCCGAGTTGGACTTCTGGTCCGAAACAGACGACTGCACTGCGGCAAACACCACGCGCGCAAATGAGATGCCGGAGGTCGAGCCGAGGTAGCGGTTGTTGTTATTATTGGTGGCCCCGGAACTGGCAGACGAGCCTCCGGGTTTCGAGGCTATCCGCTGCAGCCTACCGGCGCCTCCATCGCCGTTACTCTCTCCCCTCCCGCTACTTGGGGCGTAGGTCCCCTCCGAGGAAACCGACTGCCCCGTTTCAATGGGCGACAGGGCAGTGGCCGACCCGGTGCCCGACTTGGAGCAGTAGTCGAGGTCTTGGGGAGGCGGGAAGGTGATGCTGTTGGTGGTTAGCAGGGCCTCGAGCTGTTCCACCCGTTTTTCGAGGTAGAAGATGTAGCTGCGCGGGATCTCCCTCTTGGTGATGGGGTCGTAGCCGACGCAGGCGACGCCGGCCTTCTCGCAGCTCGCGCAGCTCGGCAGCTTCTGGTCGCAGCGGTTCTTGCGCAGCCGACACCGGTTGCACGCGCTCACATTGCGGAAGCTGCTGCTCTGTCCGATCTTGCCCGCGACCCCACCGCCACTACCACCGCTACCGCCATTGCCGCTGGCTCCTCCTCCCCCCCCTCCTCTTCCCCCTTCCCCCCCGAAACCAAGCAGGCCGTTGTGGATGTGGTCGCCCGTCGGGGAGGCAGCGCCGGCCGACAGGAGTGACACTGGGGAGTCCTTATCGGGGGATGATTGGCGGGGGCGTTTGGAGGGCTGGAGGTCCGGAGACGGAGGGTCACGATCGGGTGCCGGCATCCTCTTCTTCTTCTTTTTTTCTTTTTTTTTTTACTTTTTTTCTCCCTCTCTTTTTCTCCCGCAAGCCACCTGGCCGGCCAGCAGCTTCTGAGACAAGAATTCGACGACGTGCGGCTCCGTGATTCGGCGATTAACGGTGCGGCCCGATGCGGATCAGGTGGTCGCCTTCCCCCCCCTCCTCTTCCTAAAATCCCGAGCAGTAACGCCCGCAGCTCACGGCGCACAGCACGGCGCGGGTGGGAAAGAAAGAGCTCGGCCGCCGCGCTTGTCTCGTCCGACGCCGCGGAGAGCGCGGAGCTGTGTGGTGGCTTTTCCTGCCTGGTCGGCCTCGCCCCCTTGCTTGTGGATAGATCCGATCACTATTCTAATCGGCTTTTTTTGTCGGCGCAATGGGTCGGGCCCATGGCTTGAGCTCCGGTATTTTTCTTGCTTCGGCACTTCGCTCGAACCGTGTTCGCACTGTCTTATCTGTAATGTGTTTGCTACCTAGCTCTAGACGCGGGGTCTGGAAACCAAGACAGGCCGGGAGCTCACATGGGATGGCGGGTCGAGCGGCGTCGAACTAAAAACCCCGGATGGTGAAGCGGTGCGGCCGGTGTCTCGGGGGTGTGCATCACTTTCGCGAACGGAGCGGGCAGGAAGTTTGCGCGCAGGCTGGACTCGATAGGGTGATAGGATAGGCCGATAGTACGAAGAAGAGGCGCATCCTAACCCCTGGCGACTGGCAGATCCCCACCAATTGACGGAATGCCCAGGCGGCATGCGGTTCCGTGTGATAGGTAAGCAAGCAAGATAAGTGGGTGTCGGCGAAGAAGTGACCAAAAAGTGGCTCAAACTGATTGTGGTATGTATGAAGTTCGGTGGGGCTTTTCTTTTTCCATTAGTTATCTGCCAACTGTGATGGATGCACAATGTCTTGCTTGCTCTGTACTCACTAGTTAGGTAACTTACGGTCGAGAGATGGTCGATGGCAGATGACATGAATACAAATAAATTCTCAAAGTACCTAACAAAAGCAACTAACCAACCTAAGATAAGAAAGACAATGCACCCCAGCTCGCGGCGCATTGTGTAATTACTTGGTAGGTAGTGTAGTTAAGTGTAGTTAGTTGACCACTTAAACTGGTCCACGGTGGCACCGATGTCCCTGTACCAAGGCAGGGAGGACAGCTTGTTCCGAGCACCATGTCAGAAGAATACGACGTGTCCATCAACTCCAACGCCCATGATGATCGATTGCCTAAACTGTCATTAACTACAAACCACTCATGTCCGTGAAACCCGCCTGCCAAGCCATGTAGTTACGCCTATCCATCCTTCCCTCGCCCGTTAACAGATGAACCAAAAACCAAATACCAATGCGCATGGGCGGGTGATATGTCGTAGTGGGAGGGGGTATACCGAAGAGAGAAACCCAGAATGGCCCAAAGGGAAGCCACAAGCACAAGCAACAAGCACTCCCTCATCTACCGCCGTGTCCATCGACCCGTTGGACCCCACCGTCTCCATGCCATCAACGCGCTGCTGGGCCCTGGGCCCTGGGTGTGGCAGCTGGGGGTCCCGACCAGGTCGGATAGTGGCCTTCCTCGCATGCAAATCGCCCCGATTCTCCTCCGCCCGTGTCTCTAAAACCAAGAAACTCGCTGTGACCTAGCCCCCCAACCCTGAGACATGGAAAACGCCACTATCCCGTCACCCAACCGTCGCCAAAAGAAAAAAGGTGTATGCTCTGCGTGTATCTCTCCCGAGAACCCGCTCGGTGAGCCAACACCAGTCTATCCCAGTAAAACCAAGACCCGGGGAATGTAGTCGCTCGTGAAAATCCTATGCAAAACGCCGTCGGTAACAACCGCCCATCTAAGGCTTGGGCGGCGCAGGATAGCCCTCGAGGGCATCTGGCCATGTCGATCCGTCGACCGAGGAAAACTTGTTCGTCGTGAAAAAAATCCGCACAGGTTTTTAGCTCTGCTGCGTCTGCCTGCCGCTCGTTCCCGCCGCATCCCAGACACCCTGAGGCATTGGAGCCGCCTCGATGTCGAGCTTCTCATCCATCCTCCCCCGAGGCTCCGTGATCTTCAGGCCCACATAGGCACCGCCAATGGTTACCAGACCAGTAACCCACCAAGACAGCCCCGAATACCCGTTTTCCCATCCCATCGAGTACAAGAGACCCGAGATGATGGGCCCCAGCGCGCGGCACAGACTGGCCGTCGAGGCGGCCGCTCCGTTGATCGTACCCAGGGTGAGCGTCGTCGGTGCCGAGTTGGTGATGAGGATGGCGTTGCTCGGGTACGCCAGAGTCGAAAACGTGCACTTCCACACCACGATGAAGTAGACGCTAGCCATCCGGAGGCTCTCGGGGAGGAGGACTATGTAGGGCGTGAAGAAATAGAGAAGCGGGTAGAGGATAGACATGAGTTTGAAGAGTCGGAGAGGGCCCAGTCTTTGGGTAATCAGCGGGAACAAGAAATGCGTCGATGCCATCGAGTAAATGCCTTGTATGGAAAGGATGACGCCAATCGTCCGGGTATCCATGCCGAAGCCGTCGGCGAATTTGAAGGGAAGGGAAATCGGCATCTTGTCATCAGGCGGGTTTGTGCTGAGGAATACCGGAAGTAGTGAATCAAACACCATGGTGTGGCTAAAACGTGTTAGTATTGGACACCAGCGCACACAAGTCTCAGGGACTTACAATGCCAGGATGCCGTATGAGGCAATGATGGTAATCACCGGCTTGGTAAAGATTCTTGCTGTGGGCTTGCCATCCTGCTTCGGTGCCGGGGCGCCGGATGCCTCTTCGAAGCCGACCGGCTCCTGTTCGCAGACCGATGATGCCGAGTCTCCGTTGGTGAGATACCCGGGCAATGTCTCTTCCGTCTCGAATAACAGAGGTTGCTCCTCGGAGTTCTTCGCTGGCAACTTGCCCTCGGCCTTCGCGCTTCTCGCTTGAAGATAGCTGAGAAGATAGTTCCCGAGCTCCACCCCACGATCGCGGCCCTTCTTCTTCTCTGCGTGCGTTTCCTCCAGGAACAAGAGGCCAATGACAACTCCGACCGAGACGCAGATAGCGCTGAACAAGTTCGGCAGGAGGTAAGGGAAGCGGTCCCAAATACTGCCCGGGGTGAAGACCGAAGGTAGGGTGTCGACTGGTTTTGCGAGTGCGCCTCCGATCATGGGGCCAACAATCGAACTGCCCTTGTGGTTAGCACTACCGCTCGAGAATGCCTCCGGCGTTTGCGCCATCCATTGTTACTTACCCGACACACCAGACCAACGGCATTACCGAGTACGCCCGAGCTGAGACACATACATGTCAGTTGTTTCGTTTACCTCCTGCCACCGGGGTTAGAGCGACTCACGTTGATGTTCCTTGACGGTGATTAGTTCCCCAACCGTCGTCTGCAGTACCCCGATATTGCTTCTGCCGTCAGCCGGGCGGCTCCGGAAACCCCGAGCATGCTCCATGAAACTTACCCGTTCAAGAACCCTCCTAGTGCACGAGCAAATAGGGCGACCTGCAGATTTGGGGCAAAGCCAAATGCAAGGACGCTCATTCCTGTCCCGGCCATTCCCATCAGAAGCACGGGTTTCCGGCCGATCTTGTCACTGAGCCTTCCCCAGAAGACGCTGGTCGAGAACTCGGCAAAGGTAAACGCCGAAGTTACCATGCCGGCATAAAAAGAAATTTGGCTCTCATCATCGGTCAAGTTGAAGTCCTTCACCATGTGATAGATGTATGGGAAGATGGACATGAATGCAATCGGCTCGCATATCCGACAAAGGGCTACGGCGTGTTAGTCAAAGGCCCGGTAGGTACTGTGAGCGTTTTCTGGAACTCACCGAGAATGAGCAACTGCTTCCCCGGATATGGGGGACGTTCGGTGGCGACCATGGTAGGCTCCTCCGCGTTCTCATGAAT
>NT_165979.1:2970430-3074225 GCF_000143365.1 Chaetomium globosum CBS 148.51
AGGGGAAGCGCCCAGCGATAGCAGCAAGCATTCCCTCTCTTAGCGCGGTGTCCATGGCCCCGTTGGACCCCCCCCGTCTTCCAGCCATAAACGCGGTGGTGGGCCCCTGGGCCCTGCTGTGCCAGCTGAGGGTCCCCCCCAGGTCGGATAGTGTCCTTGCCTCGCATGCAAATCACCCCGATCTTCCTCGGCCCGTGTCTTTTAAAAACCAAGAAACTCGCTGTGACCTAGCCCCCCCACCCCTGAGACATGGAAAACGCCCACTATCCCGGTCACCCAACCGTCGCCAAAAGGAAAAAAGGGTGTATGCTCTGCGTGTATCTCTCCCGAGAACCCGCTCGGTGAGCCAACACCAGTCTATCCCCAGTAAAACCAAGACCCGGGGAAGGTAGTCGCTCGTGAAAATCCTATGCAAAACGCCGTCGGTAACAACCGCCCATCTAAGGCTTGGGCGGCGCAGGATAGCCCTCGAGGGCATCTGGCCATGTCGATCCGTCGACCGAGGAAAACTTGTTCGTCGCGAAAAAAATCCGCACAGCTTTTTAGCTCTGCTGAGTATGCCTGCCGCTCGTTCCCTCCGCATCCCAGGCAGCGGGGGTAAGGGGGTGGTGTGGTGGTGTGGTGGTCTATCCGTGTTGAGAGGCCGAGTTGGTACCAGTCGGGAACAACGTCAGGGCGGGAGCGGGTTCGTATATAAAACACCACGCTAGGAGCTGGGCCACGTCTGAATAGCTTGTGGTCACTTAGTGTGATGGTGCTCTTTGATGTTGGGCAAGTGATGGGATGATGATGAGAGAAAACGGAGCCAAAGACTAAGAGCGAGGACCAGGGAGCAGGTATTTGAACTGGAGCGGGAATCGAGAGACTGGGAGTGTATGTATATATTCCCTTGGAAAAGGGACAACGCGATCCACCAAGACCGGCTCGCATGAGACGGATCCCATGGAAGCTGGCTTGGGGTGCGGGAAGGGCTGAGAACAGAGGTCACCAGATCATCCATCTGACTGTGTGGGGACCCTTGCGTGGGATGTGGGCAAGGAAAACCAGGAATAAAATTATCTGGAGGGAAACAATGAAACAGCGGTGACAAGCTCCCGCTTTCTGGCTCTCGGGGAAAAGACAGACGATCCTGGGGGGAAGCACTACTCCGCAGTAGGGTAAGCTCAAGTAGTACATACCAAAAGGTACGAAAGTGAGCGCGGCGAAGAGAGTCGACCTGCCATCCTGTACCCTGGGCCGCGACAGGGGCCCGGGTCCTTGGCGCGCGGTGGACATGACTGGAGCGCCCCCAGCTGCCCATTTTCCTCGGGTGGGTTGTACCCTGTCGCTGCACCCATGCTTTGTACTTTTCGCAGGGATTCGCAATGGGTCAATGGACTCGTCACCGTTTTGCTGGGACGTGGGATCCTTTGACAGAGGGGGTCCTCCACCACCGTTGGACGCCCCTGCCCCGCGGCCTTCGCCCGGTCGGCCGCCGATCGAAAGCGCGTGTGGGACCTACGGTGTTGTCGATGCGGTAACTGTACTTGCTGAATGTACATACCTAGGTAGCGATGTGCTGTCGGCGGTGGCGGCAAAGTCGGAGGCGCGCCAGCCGAGGCCTTTTGTCCCGAAAAGACGCCCTCTTGCAAATAGGAGTTGACGGTTGGCTGCACCGCGAGAATCATGCTGACCTCTTGTGAGCGCGCCCGGGTAAGGCTTGATGCATGCCGGGGGCTTTCCGGTGCCGCGGCACGCCCCTCGAGTGGTTCAGGACGACGGCATGTCTTGAGAAGGCCATCGCACAACAGCAAGCAACAGACCGCCTTCGCAAGAAGGTCGTCCAAAAAACCGCTACTGCGTCAGCTCCGGATTGATGGACAGCGTGATAGCCCACCGACCGACGGGTGCTTCGGGAGAGAGGTTGGCGGGCAATTGGTTGGGAGAGTGAGCAAACGCCTCGCTGCCCAGGACCGCCGGGTCTGATACCACCAACCCAGGCCTGGTCGCAACACGCGGCTACGCGCACCAGCTCCCCACTTGTGAAGCTGCCTCGGGCAGCACCGAGGCGGCGGAGCGCTGCGAGCCTGGTGTCCGTGAGAAAGCATGCGGTCGATTGCCTCCAGGGATTAAAAAGTGAGGCGGCGTCATTTTTCCTCGTTGCGGATTTAGCGGCTTGCCGCTGAACACGAAGTGAAAGCAAAGAATCCAACCCAAGGTGGCACGGCTGCGTGAATAACTACCCACATGCCGCATCCTGCCTCGAACCTTGATGTGATAGGTCACTTGGGAGAAGACTGGTAAAGGGCTGTGCGCGAGGCGGGGGAGGTGAGGGGGGAAGAGGCTCGCGATGGAGATTTCGTCACGCCTTGTCCCGGACGTTGGGCCGCGGATGATGTCGCGGGTTTCGATGGAGAATGAACTGGTCGAGGTGTTGGGAGAATGCTGTGCTGATTGGACCACCGATTGAGAGGCGGTGAATCGTCGATGCCGGAACCCGGAGAATTGCGGGACTAGTCGTCCGGTGTGGAGACGGCCACCAGGGATGCCTAAGGGTGACGGCCAGAAAACATCGAAAGCGGTAGGCATGATGGACCGAGCTGCGCAAAAACCACATCAGGGCTCAAATCGGATCTCCCTCGTGCCTTCCCTAATAGGTCCTCCAGCACCCGCAACCGGGAGCTGGCTGGGTCACGATGGCACCCGCCAGTGGACTGGAAGCCGGTGAGGCGCCCATGGCGTTTGCAGTCTCAAGGAGGGCATTCGGGAGATGCAGGAGTTCGTTACCGGGCCTTCTGTCACCATCGCCAGACCGGTCACAGCACAACATCCAAGCGGATGCCCCAAGGTTGCAGTCAACGCAACCCGGGCGTGAATTGCCGCTACCTGGGAGGTTGAAAGGCACCAATCGATATTGTACGGATACACGGTACATACATACAACATAGATACATACATACATCCGACCTGTTGTGGATGGACGGGATGCCCGAGCCTCAAGCCGGAATCGACTCCGTAACTCCTAGTCGAGAGGCGATCGATATTGGCGCTGCCGGAAACCGGGCATGAGCCATGGCGGAAACATTGAAGCGCACGCATCAAGGACAAGATTCGCATCCAAAACGATGGGGATCGTGGGTATTGGCGGGCGATCAGAACCCCCGTTGCTTCTTGCGCAGTGAAGCCAGGGTTACCCAGGCCTCGGGCGAACAACACGACGCCACCTCGAACTCTTTCTGCCAGGGTGTGGAAAAGCGCATCGGACCGAAATTAAGCTCGAAACGGCGCAACACGAACCCAGTCCAAGAAGAAAGTCAAAAAGAAAAACGGCAAAACGAAGCCGCGACAAACACGCAGCCCCTTGGACCAAGGGGGCCCTTGACATGGTGCCCGCTTGCCGTCGGTCAATGTTGTGCAACATGGCGATGTCTCGGAGCGAACTCAATTCGAGCGCTTCGGTAATTTAACGTCGAACAATCGCGCCAACTGTTGAGAGACGGGGAGGCTCGGGGACCAGCCGACTGTGTTGGTACAGTGCTCCGAGTGGTCGGCTCAGCCAAGCCATTGAGCAATCGCGGAGCTCGGAATCACCAGCCCACCTTCTCCCAAGGCCCCTCGTCCCACAACTCAACAAGGTGGTGTTTGCTTTTTTTACTCGTGCCCTCATTTGCCAGCGCGTGTCCGTCTCAAACCCCCATGACCGTTTCGTACGATGAGTTGCCCTCAGTAGGGAGGGCGAACGTATCGAGATGCTAGTTAGAAGTAGTCCCAATTCACTAACAAATGGTTGCTGGTGGTAGACATATGCAGACGCAGCTGCAGAGGCACGGCGCCAGATGGCCCGTCTGCAGCAACCCGCGCGGGAATCATGGATTGACACAGGGCTCACAGTGCCGGCCTCATTGACGTGCATACAAACAGTACGACGCAAGACTCTCCCCTAGGGCGGCACGTGCCTGCGTGTCATGATCCAACCGGGGAGGCACCCGGGGAACCATCCGCTTTTCGCAAGACCCCGACGGCACACGCAGACTCGCCGAGGAAAAATCTGCCGCCCCTGAATTTTCTGTGGATGCGATGACGAGTGGCAAACCAACCGGAACCGGTGCCATCCCTATGGAGAACCATGTGGCAGACCCGCTCACATCATACAAGTAATGGAGGGTGACCCGCGCGTGCGGCCCCAAACCGCCGCCCACGCACGCATCGGGTTTGGGTAGAAAATCCGAACAGACACCGCTCCTGTTTCAGAACGTTAAAAAACTGGGACTTGCCGTTGAATGCAGGGAAAGCGGTTTGGAATCACCGAGGAGAAAGGCAAATATGCACGGTGGTGGGAGCCCTCCCCTGCTCAGAGCACCACGTTACCCTGTGCAGGCTCTGGTGCCACCAACAACTCCATTTCTCAGCCGCAACCTTTCGGTGATTTGTGGGCAAGATGCTCGCAACTCGCAGGCATCCCAGCCTCGTCATGGACAGCGAACCCCCCGGCAGATCGGTGAACCACCCAGCCAGCGTGGACCGAATCCCTGTTGGCCAGCTCGCTTCCAGAAAGTCGATTTTCCCCATGTGGGAGTCCAACCAGATTGCTGGGCCGGGGACCAGCAGAGCTGATCCTCTGACTTGGCCTGCAACTCTGCACCAATCAGCGCCGGATGCCCGGTTTCAGTCAACTTTACAACGTGCCCTGTCCCTGACCACTGCCGGCAGCAAGACACGGTGCGTCTTGTCAGATCATCGGATGAGATCCTGCACCGCTAGTCGTCTCGGTGGCTAGTTAGTTGGCAGAGAAAAACAACAACAAATGACGCCAATCGCCGCACAGACATTTCTCAAGATTGCCGTTGATAATATCGTGTTGTCGCGAAATGCAGCCAGGGTTATCAGAAAATTTCAGAAGAGCGGCCCAGAAGTCCAGCGGAGTGGACCACGGCTGAACTCTTCCAGGTTGCTGAAGGGTTCCCACGAGCTGATTGGTCATCGGTTTCGTCCTGCTTTAAAGGATGCATCTGATCGAAATCATGTGCTTCCAATGCGACGACAGAACAATTCCCACACATAACTCTTTGGGACACGCCAGGGATTGAGGGATTGAGGGAAAACTTCCTGCGTACCTGACTAACCAGCTCCCCCGTGCTTCGTAGTTAATTTGCACGCAGTGCCATGCAGCCCACGGCCTAGCTCCAATTGTCCAGAAACGGTGCATCGGGGAGGCGCACGTCGTTTGCTGCTGACTGGACCGCGGATAGTTCGTACCCAAACCATGCTGTGGACATCACCACCCGATGGAGGAAAGCCGCGTGGAAGGTTATTCACGCTGTAGACCGGCGCAGACTAAGCCTTTTTGTTCTTTTTTGTGCCATAAGAAAATGCCACTAGCTACTTGCCTCTCTGCGCTGAATGGGGGTTATTGGTGGCGGAGCCATGGTCCCAACCAAGCGGATGGACCTGAAAGGCATCGAATCATCACCACCATCCACCGCCTACAAATGAAGCCACCCCTCGGCGAGCGGGTTCGTGGCGGCACAGCAGGGCCGAGATAGATCCGCCGGGTTGCCCGACCCGGATCGAAGACGGACGAGTTCCCATTGACCGAGTCGTCTCTCGTTGGATTCTGCTGCGTACTGTGCAGCACTGTGTGCAGAGTAAACCATTCTCCTCACCATGGCGCTGGCCCATTGGGAATCCCCAACCATCTCACAACAATTCTTCGAAAGCGGCTCGTATTGGATTTCCTTTTCCTGGCAACCTTTCCTTGGCCGACAGAAGCGGATTCGTGGCGGTGTGCATCTGCGCCCGCGCAATCGAGGTGGTCCGAGCGCACGTGGGCAAAGCTCAAGTGCGTGGGGGACCTACTCGCTCCAACAAGAACCGAGAACCCTGTCGAACGTTGCCTGTTTTAGAGAGGACTAACCCAAACATGGTTGTCTTAAACTGCGTGGATGTATTCGTACTGTGAACTGTGTACTCATTCAAGATACCAATCTCGGTGAGTTAGACATGATGTACAGAGCCAACCGATGCTCTTTTCCATAACACACGCCCATGGGCGCTTCCCATCCTACCATCCATGGAGAAAGATTATTCATTTGGACGTTTGTCGTTGGTTCGGCATCCAGACAATCTGCACAAAATCCCAAAGTGCTGGGCCGCGGGGTGGCGTCGAAATCTTGGCACTCCCAATGAAACCCCCCGCACACTAGACGGTTTCGGTTCCGCCGAGCCGGGCCACGGCTTGTAATCTTGTGTGCGAGCTGCATTTGAGACGGAACGGGGTCTCATGAATGTGCTCACCTGTCAGCAAAGAGTGAGTTGGCGCGCAACGCCGCGCCAGAGTATCGAAACCCGACGAGCTACCGCTCTTGGGGACAATTGGGGGCGGAACTAAGTACCACCCGAAGTTGCATGTCAGCCTGCCGAGGTACGTTACCTAATATCACTGCCAGAAGGACCGCAGCTGGAAACACCCCTCATCAATGTGTCGGACTGTCGTTAGAGGAGCGTGCTTCGCTTTCAGGTGCGATAACGGCAAGAACGGGTACTTCTTTGGGACTGCAAAAACGGTGGGACGGACTAACCGAAGGTCCGTTCGCACGCCACGCGAGAAGCGTGGGCGGAGACGTCATTTTCGCAGCTGCGGGCGGCCTTTGATCTGACCCGGGATCGTGGTTTGGGCTGAGCGCTGAAGCGCGGCGGCACACGCTGCACCTCAGATCAGGCCTGCCGAACGAGCCGGGGATCGGGTGTGATTCCCCCCTCTCGCCTGTGACTGCGACGGGCTCTCTTGGCACGCGCTGTTTCCCAGGCAGGTGCAGAAGGAATATGCAGAACTAGCACCGTTATTGCCTGGTTGGGTAGCCCGATGGATGGTGGCTGCCGCCAATGGAGGTTCCTTCCTCCGTCCAGTGGGAGCTGCGTTTTTTCCTCCAGATCTTCCAGAAACTCCAAAGCCCGTTCCGAGTCAATCCCCTAACACCCCTGGACCTTCCACCTTCCCAATTTTGATCGAGACGGAATCTAACATTATCGGGTTTCACTTTCAAAGATGGGATTCTTGCGGAGCTCCGACTTTGCGCGTTTTCTTCAAGTCGTGATGACCGAATTCACTTGAAACAGCGTTTCAACCCAACGTGTGTCTCGGGAGCTCGGTCCGAGCCCTCGGCCCCGTACGTGACCTCGTTTCCGACGAGCAGCGTCAAAGAGAACCAAGCCCACCACGAGGCGGTCGAAATCTGAGGTTAACAGCCCTGTAAGCCCCGGCCTTCGCATCACGGCGACTAGTACTGCATGACGACGGGCCGAGTGCGGCTGTGCCTGTGTTCTGTCTCGACAAAGTCCATGCCCTCGCTCCTTTGGACCGCATAAGGTCGTCCGAGATGTATCTTTGATCGACATGACTTGGGCGTCCATGCGCGTGGGTGCTGCGGGTGAAGTGTCGAGGCGGAGGCTTGGTGCGCCGCCTTCCAAGTCTCGTGCTCCTCTCCCCCCTATCAATGGCTCGGCTAAGCATGCAGCGAAGGGGCACATACAGCTCGACCCCAGCTGGGGGAAGCAGGACGCCTTCTTGGGAACGACGACCCGCGGCATCCACCAACCCCAAACTGCAACCAATTCGTGATTGATCCTCCGCCCCTCGATTGATAAACACCGCGTTTCTGTCCCCTGCGTGCTTCGGGGCCGCAGCTTGACCGGTCTGCGGCCGTGGGGCGGGCGCGGCGGAGCTGTTCCAGAAGAGACGGAACATGCAGTTGGATGACAGATATCGACGGTCCAACGAACTTTGGTGGCTTCTGACGGCGACTGCAGTTGCCTATCATGACTCATTGCGTCCTGGTTCCGCCAATGCGTCGTGCAAACGGCAGCCCCGTTCCTCGCCAACTCGCGCCTGAAGCGTGCTGGCTTGCATGGAGGTATCGAACGCACGTCGGCCATCTCACCTCTCGGGCCGCCGCGGCCAAAGTCCCAACTCGGCAGGGTCTGATCAATGCGGTTACTCGAGCCGCCCTCGTCGACTTTTGAGGCCCGACACTCGTCGGCAATTGCTCCGCCCGAAGGCCCAACTACGTCAGGGAATTAACGGTTAAATCATCAACATATTGCTCCAGTGGCTTGGTCACAGGTCGTCTCCTTGCGGCACCCAGGGCCGTGGAACCCGAAGCCATGGAGGCATCCCAGGCGCCTTCTCACAATCCCCTGGTGATTGTGGAAGGTCCGACAGTTTTCTCGTCTCATAGGACACCGTCATGGTACAGGAAACTGCAGATCGCGCCATTCATCGGGATACGCAACGGACGGGGGTCGCCCAACTGGCAGTGCATCCCAACGGCTCGAGCCATGCTCTACATCCCGTCTACACGGACATTCATTGCCCCCTGCCACAGAAAAGCCGGGGTCGCCCCTCGCGCCTTTTTTGTTGATAGGCTGACGGGCGCTTCATCCGGGCATGCTTGGCCATCGGTCGACGAACTTACAAGAAGCCCTTTTCTCTACACGGTGCAGAGCACTGGTCGCCCAGCGGGCGCCAAAATATGTGGACCGCAGCAGGAGCGGAAGCGGAACACGAACAGTGAGGATGAACAAGGCTCCGGTACAAATTCCCGCAGCATACGCCGGCCTCGTGGGCCGAGACGGTAATACCATAACGACACATCGTCGCTAACGGCACCCATCAGAGCACGGAATTCCGCCGGTTATGTTTAGCGGGGAAGTCGACCGCATTATTCACTATCCATGTCGGGTACCGAGAAGAGAGGCGACAGTGCATGATGCAGGAAGCTGTCAGAAGGGACATCGCTCTGAGGTAACCATGCGCCCCTCGAGGAGCGCAAACCCACGCCTCGTGATATCTCTACTTCCAGGCGAGGTTGACCAAGCACTGCAGATACTACATACGTGGACATCGCTGACTTGGGGATGATGGCTTGCCATGATAGGGCGGCCGGGCAGCGAGGCGTCTTCCGCAGGCGATGCCTCCGCTCATTCTGTGAAACAACAACGGAATGTACATACCTCGCGACTCCCTCTGCCGCGCCTACCCCTGGCCGAGTGGAACTAGGCCGCTCATGGTCTAGACCAGAAGATTTACATGGCGTGTTGGGACGCTCTGTTCACGGTTCGGCCATGTTGGCCTGGTTCATGTCCGAGCAACATAACGGTTTCTAGCCCTGTGCACTCTGTGGGGCAATATGGGCTGAAAAAAAAAAAGAAAAGAAAAACCTCGTCCTCAGGTCGCATGACCTCGAAGATCCAATGCAAGCATTTAGTGCGGTGGTTTGGGAAGTTACCAAAGGAGCACGGGGCAGTGCAACTTGTTCGCTGCAGCAGAAAGGAAGGACTCGGGATCCGCTCTCGAAACACCATGTGCTCCTATGGTCTCGTTGCAAAGCTCCGAGCAGCGCGAGAGAGGAAGAGACCGAGATGTTACCCTAACAAAAGGACCCGGTTGGCTGTGGTGGGGAGGGGAGTAAATGCAAAGGTATAATAACGTGGCCAGATAAGGATGAGAGAGGGGGGAGGTGTAGCTTTGCGTGTGTAGTCCGAATCCTGCGTTGGGCGGGTGGAAGGTTTTCGAGGTCAGAACAAAAGATCCTAGTGTATAAGGCAATAGCAACCCATGGGTTGCATTGCTCGTCACCGGTGACGAGCGGAAGCGGGAAGTGGTTCGCCGGTGTGGGCAAAGCCCCACTTCCCATGGGCTTCCATGCCTGAGCCAAACCCCGCTACGGGTCCCTGAAGGGTGACACAATCGACAACTCCCTCCCCACCATCTTTGAGTCTAATAACTTGCAATCCTTTGTTGCCAATTTTATCGCCGCCGCAACCAGAGACACGCCGCCGCACACCCGACTAGCTGAGTGGCCTGCCAACCAAACTCTTACGCGTAGAAGGACAACACGGCATCAATAAATAGACACACGGGTCAGCAACCGCGATAAGCAGCCATGGCCAGAAAAGGCGGAGCCGAGGGCAACAGCAAGAAGGCTGCGGGCCAAGCCCGCAAGGCCGAGACCGCCGCAAAGAAGGCGGCCCTTGCTGAGGCCGAGAAAGAGGCATCTGAGTCGGCCAAGTGGGACAAAGGAGCGAAAAGCAATTCCAAAAAGTGAGTTTCACCTTGATTGCCGTCGCCTTCGTTTGGGGTTCTCCTCGGTGGAGAGTTGCTGTGCGACCTGCCGCCGGAAGCGCCGTTAGGCTTGCGATTCGAAAGACGGAGGCGGGGGGCGGGGTTTTTGCTGCTGCTGCTGCTGCTGCTGCTGTGTTGAGTCTGTGACACACTCTGCTGTGCTGTCACGTCGATGGGGCGGCGGCATTTGGCCTGCTGCAGGTCCACCCATGATCCCAACCGCAGCCGCGACGCAGACGTTTCGCGCCCAAACCTATGGGCGCAAATCTCACATGGGGTCCCTACCAAGTAGACGGCGGCCGTCTTGACTACCTACCGGATTTGCTCAGTTTTTGGTACACATGCGGGGATGGCTGGGGTGACGAGTGCTGACAATCTGCACGCATAACCAGAGAAGCCGAAGCTGAAAAGAAAGCGGAGCAGGCCCGAAAGAAGGCCGAGCGTGAAGCTCTGCTGGCCGAAGAGGAGAAGAACACGCCGGGGCGATCGGCACCCAAGAATTCCAAGGCGGCCGTCAGGAAGACCAGGGGCCTAGACCTCTCGCAGCTCGACGACGACGGCAGCGGGGGCCTGTCGGCGCTCAACGCATCTGGCATCGACAACGCGCTCGACGCGCTGTCACTGACGTCCAGAACCGATGCCAAGATCGACAGGCATCCCGAAAGGCGTTACAAGGCTGCATATGCAATCTTCGAGGAGCGGCGGCTCGGCGAGATGGACGCGGATGGCAGCGGTGCCGGTCTCCGGATGAATCAGAAAAAGGAGAGGATCAAGAAGGAGTTCGAGCGCAGCCCGGACAATCCGTTCAATCAGCTCACGGCACGTTACGACACCACCAAAGAAGAGCTCGCGCAGCTCAAGGAGCAGGAGAAGTCCAAAATCGAGACCCGACTTGCATCTCCCTGAACGACCGGGCAACAAGGTCCGCTTGGGGAAGAGCCCCGAACAGGGAATGGCAATATACCTCTCTGCTGGGGTCTCATGCGTCCGGCCCGGACGGGAAGGGGCGAGGGTTAGCGAAGGCGTCTCGTCGGGCTGGTCGTCCAATGGTGGGGCGCAACAACCCGACACGATCTTCGGTTTGGGAGTCGTGGGTCAAAAGGACATTGGGCAAAATACATGGGTGACCGCACGAGTCGATGTCCCTTTTGCTTGGTTTTCACATGATGGGGATGAGGTTGTGGACAGCGTAGTATGTGACGACGGGAAGGTCGGAGCTCATAGGTAGCTGCAAAGAAACCGGTGTGATCTAGGTTTCAGCCGAGGATGTTTGCACTGTTTTACAGACCAGTTAAGACCTGGGGTGGCTTAGCAACGTGTCCCGTGTCCGGAGCCTTGTCTCGAGGTTTTTACTGTGAATGTTCCTAATGACACAGACATTCGTTGATAAAGCCCTTTTCGGTCGGGTGCAGACCAGATAAAAGTTACAACCCTAACCCTATAACATAACCCCATCTCACTCAGTGCATGAGCTGAGCTGTGTCAGCTCCGCAACACCACAACACACATCACGAACCTCCTCTCATTCATCAACCCTTGAACTCACTTTTCATAAACCCGTATCATATTTTTTTTTTCGTGAAGTCTCAACCGTGTAACGGGCCGTGCACCTCGGAATACTTTTAAAATGTCATCGTCGAGGGCAATCAAAATGGGCGGTCTGCCCGCCTTCAAACGACAGCATCTCCTCGCCGAGTTGTACGTATTTTTATTTTTATTTTTATTTTTGGGGTCTTATCATCATATCGAAACTAATGATATGCCAGCACCGGCCTCAAACAAGCCTGCCCTCAGGGGATATTTGTCAGCCTCACGCCGGGCGACCCGACCCTTTGGTCTGGCGTGCTATTCGTGCGGAAAGGTACGTCGTTAGTTATCGTCCATTCATCGCATCAGCCATCGCACCTCGCCTATCTCATCCAATCCATCCATCCCCACCACTACCAAACCCCCCTCCCCTCCAAACAAACCCCAACCAAAAAAAACCATCACATTAACACCACCACCACCCGCCAGGCCCCTACGCCCCCGCCATCCTGCGCTTCCAGCTCTCCTTCCCGGACACCTACCCGTCCCTCCCACCCCTCGTCACCTTCTCCACCGACATCTTCCACCCGCTGCTCACCCCGCTGTCCACCTACATGTACTCGACCGACGTGCGTGACGGCGCCACCGCCAGCGCCTCCGACGACGAGCGCCTCCCGCCCGGCGGCTTTAGCCTCCGCCATGGGTTCCCCGCGTGGTTTGGACGAGGGAGTAGGGCGGCGGCGGCGGTGGTGGTGGCTGCTGGTGGTAGTGGTAGTAGTAGTAGTAGTGGTGGTGGTGGTGGTGGTGGTGGTGGTGGTGGTGGTGGGGAGGCGGTTGTCGTGAATGTTGTTGTGAATGATGGGATGGGGGGTGGGGTGGGGCTTGGGGTTAGTAGTGGGGATGGGGATGGGGAGAGGGGGAGAGGAAGGGGGGATGGTCCCGGTTCCAGCGGGGATCAAGGTGAGATGGTCGGGTTGATGACGCCTACGAGGGCTGTGGCTACGGCTACGGGGACAACGCCCGCTTCGGCGACGTCGGCGGCTTCGTCTTCTGCGTCCGTGCCGGGGTATGCGCGGGCCGGGGGTATGAGGGAGGTGTCTACGTACGAGGTGCTGAGGTACATCCGGAGCACGTTTGATGATGAGGATGTGCTGGACTCGGTGCCGCTCGAAGCAGCAGGGAATCCGGGGGCGTGGCATGCGTGGCGGACACATCGGAGGCAATCGGTGGGTAAGCCACTGCCGGTGCCGGGTGGGGCTGAGGTTTCGGGACCGGAGGGTGAGCTTCGGGCGGAAAAAGCGTCGGGCCCGGCAGCGGCCGTACCCGCCGCTACGACACGGCGGCCTGGCGAATGGAATTGGGAGGGGGTTTGGGAAGAGCGAGTAAAGAGGGGCATTGCCGCTAGCTTGTCCGAGGGAGTCCTGTATGGACAAGCTGGAACGACAAATGACGTGGTAGGTTGCTGGTCTCCGTTGCGTTTCCCAACTCGTGCTAATGATTACGTGCAGATCAACTTCCTCAGCATGGATGATACGGAAGTCGAAGGAGCCAAATCCAACCTGCTCCGGACGCTTGGCGCTGCCGCATAGTAAGCTGGTTCGGGACGTCAGACGGCTCTTTCCCCGCAACTCTAACCATGTTGTTGACGGCACAGGTGCTGCTTCCCATGGTACTGTGTAGAAGGGAAGCCCTCTTTCTGGTCCCCGTTGAATGCAACTTTCCGTCAGCGCTCTATCTTGATCCTTCGGTGCTACACAAGCAAGCACTGCGGACTACATCGCCTTGTCGACATGTTAGCGATAGATACCCTTGAATATCGAATCCAGTTCCCCGCCATACTGGAGGATTCCCTCCGGTAGTACAGACTGTTTTGTTTCCGTTCTGCCTGACCAACAACGCATCGAGTTCCAATCAGAGTTTCAGTCCTCCTCTAACATACCTGTACCCGACAGCAACCCAACGACAGAAAATACTGTCACCTGAACATAAACTTCAGGTGGTAATGGCGGGTTGTGCCGACGGGCAACTCCGCCCGGTAGGAACTCACACCCAGTCCAACCACAACCACCCATGGCGTGATATGCCGAGACCGTTGCATATCACGAAGCGATCAGCAGTTGGAAGAGGCAGCGGTGGCTGTGGCTCAGAAAGCGAGACGTCGGACGCCAACATGGGCACCCCCCCGGAATCACTCGGCGAACATCGACCCCTGACGCTCCCAAAGAGGAGAGGAGACCGGGGTACGTGGGCCCTGTATCACCCCGTTGGCTGCACCCGGAGCAAGGGCAGGGAACTCAAGACCACAGGCGGTTAGATCCCACCGTTATCAGGCCGTGTCTGGCGCATTCTGCTTACGCCAGCCAGACAGAGCAGCGATGCCCTTGGCCGACGATGCCACCCCCAAGCACCGACGATCCGCATCATGCACGACAAGCTCACGTCAGTCGAACGACCGTCCCTCGTGCCATTCCTCACTCTCCAATAGGTCAAGTTTGTCGTTATCGGGACCGGAACAAGCCCGTGGTGGGAGCACTAACGTCGAGGGCACCCAGGAAGGGGCCGACCCGGGGCTGCCGCTCACTCCAGAGGTCCTTGAGGAGCCAAACCCGCCGCGCCCAAATTCAGCGAGCAACATCCGCCCGTCGCTGGCATACGAGTCAGACAACGACGCAAGAACTTTGCATCTACCCATATTAACAGACCCCCGTAACCCCACCGGACCTCCTTCGCCCCCACACTTTCAGGACGCCTGTATCCTCGCCCCCAATATTGTTGTAACTCCTGAATACGGAACCGTCGATGAGGGTACTGTAACCGTGTGGGTAGCTGTGCAGTTGTCCACCCGGATATGTCGGGCCCTCACTCTTGATCAAGGGCACGAAAGGGTGACGGATCACCAGTTCTCTCCAGGTTAGCAAGGCGAACAACCGAGCACAACCAATTCATGACACTTTCTAACGAGTAAAAAGATGCACTACGATATGGGTTCCTCTACAATGTTTCGACGGAACTGCTACCCACCGGCAAGAGCACCATTGTCGAGGTGCTAGACGATAAGGCTTGTGCAACGTAGGCCTGCTTCTACCGGCCCTAGTCGCAAAGTAATATCTAACCCCGGCAGGGTACTCTATCCGGGATCCCGGCTGCTTTTTATCGCACATATCCGCCTTGGGCCTGCCGTCCGTTATCGCCCTCGCACCCATATCCGGCAAAAGTCCGATGATCTGATCGAGGACCTCGAGCACGAACTCGGTGGCACTGTGACGGATTACCTCCAAGTCCGTGTGGCATACTGCCACTCTGGGTTTCCCCAGAGACAGAAGCAGGCTGCGACGGCGGTGTGCAGCACAGCCCCAGATGGTATCGCCAGCATCCAGACCACGATCCAGACCACGGCGACGGCAACTATCAAGCGGCATAATCTCACCTCGCCATGGTCGCCACCGCCCAGCACGCCACATCCCAACCCCCTATTCGAGATCATTGCCTCACACTGGGGGCCTGAGAACGCGCATGCCGTGATGCAGCGAGTTATACGCTCCCGGACGGCCCCGTCCAACGCAACAACTCGCCCTTTCAGGGTCCCATCATCTGTCAAGCCCATGATGCCCCGAAAGGCACACGAAATCACTGACGAGCGTCATCAAAACCCTAAAACACAGGAAACAAAGCTCAGAACTAACCAACAGCCCTCCCCACCCAACCCCATCCCACCAGCCAGCGCAGCAGCCCCAGAACTAACGCCAGCACCAGCGCCCCCAGTCCCAAGACGGCAAGCGAGCCTGAGGCGCGTGGCGTCTGCATACCACGACGCAGACCCGGGGCACCCGCGGAGCCACGCCGCCTCCCACCACCACCACCACCACCAGGCACCGCCGCAGCAGAACGCCGCGACGGAAGAAGAGAACGAGACAGAAGCGGCGTCGCCCGCCGCAACAGTCCGACGGCGCAAGAGCTACCGCGACAGTAGCCGTGACTATCAGGGCGAGGGCGGTCGCGCGGCGTCGGGGTTCTACCCCGCGGCTTCGTCCTCTTCCGTGTCGTCTTCTGCGTCTCCTGGCGGCGGGCCGTCTACATCCGCGGCGGGCTATGGTGGCGGCAGTGGTAGTGTTGGGAGTACCGCCAGTGGCAGTTCCCGTTCCCGGGTTATGACGGGGAAGGAGGTGGGTAAGGAGAAGGGGTTGGAGGCGGGGATGAATGGGAGGGGAGGTGGGAGCGTGAAGACGAGGAAAGGGAAGGAGAAGGAGAGAGGGTGGGGATGGTCTAGTTGGTGGCAGTAGCCGATAGATGGATCGATGGGGCATTTTATATACCACTTGCGTGCGCTTGACTGTCGAATATGTATTTAGAGCCATCTTTTATACCATAGAGTTCCCCTTATCGGGCTTTGAACCCTCATGTTGCACCAACAACCCCTCCTTCTTTCCGCCGCCATCTTGTTTCATCACTAAAGGCTCCCCGTCATCGTCAAACTCGGCCCACCGAAAGAACTCGCAGGCCTCCTTCCCCGGCACGTTGCCGGCGTGGCACATCCAGAAATACCGCCCCCAGTTCTCGCGCTTCTTGGTCACGACGCGCAGCACGACGGGCACGCCACAGGGGCAGATCGGGGTGTTGCGCGGGTGGAAGCCGTCGCGGTAGTGGCGGTAGGTGATGTTGATGCGCCGGTTGCCTGCGACGGGGTGCGGGTCGATGGCCTGGGTCGGGGTGATGCTGTGCTTCCACTCTTCTTGCATGTCGGCGTGCATCACTAGGAGGGAGTTGTGCGGGAGGTGGATCGCAATCTGTCCGCCGCGGTCGGGATTGTTGCTGTTGTTGGTGCTGCTGGGGTTTGCGTCGTTGGCGACGGGGTCATCTTGCAGGAGAATGCGGCGGACGCGGAACTCGCGAGTGACGCCGAGCGAGAGGGAGCCGATTACAGCACGTGGACCAAGATAGGTTAAGTGATCGCTATGCTAGGTGAAGAGTTAGTTTTTGAGGTGCTGATACAGGGTGCCCCATGGATGAGGAGGGAGGTGGAAATACCCAACCAACACTCTCCTGTGGCCCATTGTAGCAATTCACGAAGGCCGCGTTGGGATTCCAGGGTTTTGGAGACTGGTACTTGAGCTTTTTTCCTCCGTAATGAGTCTGGATGCGCTCCTGGATCTCTCGGTTAACGGTCTCCTGCACACGAGCCTTGACCCGCTCCAGTTGTGGCGTCAAGGTTCTGACGTCCTGTATGTCTAGTATTAGCGCGCGTTACGGGCGTGCAGTCACGGTAAAGTCTTACCGTCAAACGCGAGCCGTTATACACATACTCATACTTCTGCTCCTGCATCTCCTCGTAGCTGCCCACATAGAAGCTCGAGGTGTGCGGGCTCGAAACAACATTGTCGAACAGTTTGAAGGTGATCTTCTCGAACGACTTCGACTCCTCTATCAGCTCTTTAAGAAGAGCATTGGCTTCCTCGGCAGGCAAAAAATTGTGGATGATGGTACAGGGGGTGTGCTCGCTGATGTCGACGGGGTCGTACAGGTGGAGCGTAGCCCCCTTGCGGGAGAGCAACTTGGCCCGTTTGGGTTGGGAGGGCAATTCCGGGTCGGCTGAGTTGACGGCAAAGGATCGTAGAGACGACTGTGCAGCTACTGTACTCCCCGTCCCCGGTTTCTTGGGCAGACGTGCCTTGAAGGTACGTGAGGTCGCCTCGACATCGCCATCGTGAGCAAGTAGGATGTCTAGGAGTGTCTCCTGGTCGATGGCTGGATGGAGAGATGACAAAATGGCTAGTTTTACGTCGGTAGATTCCTCGTTATTGAATTGGTGGGATGATTCTTCGGTTCCGACTTGTGGTCTTGGTGTTACTGAAACAGAAATACTAGAATCGCTGCATTTCCGTTTCTTCCTCGTCACGAAGGCATCCATCGCGTCAGTCTCAGCGCGTTTATCTTGTCAGGCCGTTGAAATGTAGCATGGTGCAGCCTTCCACGCTGCATGTGCATCTCTGCTGTGATACTGAGCGGCAATGGAATGGAATAATATGCACAGTTTTTGACACGCAGGACACGTCGCTGAGAGCCCAAAGGGCGTGCCGTGTAAAGTGTGGGGTGACTGGTGCGAAAAGGGAACGGTATCACGTGATGCGACAAAGCGAGCGAACAGGGCTGGTCAGCCATGCTGTCTTCCAAGAGTGATCTGATAAATAATCAACCTGGTAAGAAATTCCTAGCAAGAGGATCAAAAATAAGATGAGATCGAGGAATCACCAAGCTACATCTGCAGATGTGAAAAGAGATGGTCGAATTGGTACAAAGTAGGGCTGAGCTGAATGTGGTTAGATCCCCTCCAAGCTATCAAGGTACTTGCCTAAAAAGGAAGAATAGGAGAATGGCGGGGCATCCTCTTTTAACCAACTCTTTTGACACAGGCCAAAAAAGAAAGAGCCGAGGCCTCGGCCCCACCATCGCTCCTCTTCCCGGCAACCAAGTGCGCTGCCGCCGAAACAGGTACGAATAACGGGATACACACCTAAGGGCTCCTTTTCTCCTTTTCTGGCATCACCAGTTGCTGTCAGTCGTTGCGCGCATTGCGCAGCAGTCACCCACCCCCCGGCGACCGGCCATGGCGTCCATGCTCGAATTCCGCACACCGGGCTTCAACCCGTACGCGGTCAAGTACTCGCCCTACTACGACTCCCGCCTCGCCGTTTCTGCCTCTGCCAACTACGGTATAGTCGGTAATGGCCGCCTCTTCGTCCTCGGTCTGGGTCCTGCCGGCATCCAGCTCGAGAAGGGCTTCGACACCAACGATGCCCTCTACGATTTGGCCTGGTCCGAGATCAACGAGAACCAGTTGGTAGTGGCCTGCGGCGATGGTTCGCTCAAGCTGTTCGACCTGACCGCGCCCGGCGATTTCCCCGTCATGAACTTTAACGAGCACAACCGCGAGGCCTTTTCCGTTTGCTGGAACCCCATTGCAAAAGATAGCTTCATCTCAAGCTCCTGGGACGGCACCATCAAAATCGTGAGCGACCCCCCTTCCAACCCCCCACCTACCCGCCGCCTCCCTCCCCCACTCCTGATTTTAACATGCCCTCGCGCGCAACATAGTGGTCCCCCTCACGCCCAACCTCGCTTAAAACCCTCCCCGTCGGCAATTGCACGTACTCGGCCGCCTTCTCGCCCACCAACCCCTCCATAATCTCGTGCGTCTCCTCCGACTCGCACATCCGCATCTTCGACCTGCGCAGCCCAGTATCTGCCAAGTACCACCTCACCACCGTGATCCCGGCGCACGCCCCGCCACAAACCAGCGACCCGACCGCCCCGCTCCCACTCCTCTCAACCGGCCAAACCTTCGCGGGGGCGGTGCCGGCCGAGATCCTGACGCACGACTGGAACAAGTACCGCGACACGGTGATCGCGACGGGGGGCGTGGACCGGCTGATCCGCACCTTCGACCTGCGCAACCCGCGCGCGGGGCCAGCTTCCGTCCTCCCGGGCCACGAGTACGCCGTGCGCCGCCTCGCGTGGAGTCCGCACGCCAGCGACGTGCTCGCCAGCGCCAGCTACGACATGACGGTGCGCGTGTGGTCTGACGGCTCGCCCGCCCACCAGCAGCAGCCCCAGCCCCAGCCCAACACCATCCCCGTCGGCACGCAGCTCGGCGTCATGAACCGCCACGCCGAGTTCGCCACGGGCGTCGACTGGTGCCTGTTTGGCACCGGCGGCTGGCTGGCCTCGGCCGGCTGGGACCAGCGAGTGCTGGTGTGGGACGCCCATACCCTGTTAAGAGGGGGGTGATATGTGATGGGATTTGAGATGGAATCGCATCAAAGCCCCGTCCTGTCGTCTCGTCTTGCCTCCCCGAGCGCTTTGAACGGTTATACACGTCCTTGTATGTGTGTGTGCATGCACGCCTGGTTTTGACGGTCTTGATGGATGGGATGGGTTTGGGTCGCCGGAAACGGAACTGAAGGAGGATCATGTCGGTTTTTTGACGTGTCGGGTAGAGAAAAGAAAGGACAAAGATGATACCCCGTTGGAGAGAAGGAGCAGAGGGAAGGACTTGGCGATAACAATCAATGGGCTTTGGAAACGTCAGGTCAGAGTACGGGCGGACGGCGGTTGGGGAAGACGGGGGCGGTGTCAGACCATAGCAAGAGAGAAGAAATAGATGGCTCGAGAGAGGCAGGAATGGGAAACCATGTAAGAATCGGCGTTTTAAGCAAGACTGGTGATTCGGTTTTTTCTCGAGAACAATGTAAACTAGCAGCGAGTGACAAAACTTCGTACTTCGTTTTCCACGCCGAACAGCAGACCAAACAAGCGCCGCCGAGAAGGACGAGGATCTACCAACCCAGAGACGTCAGCTTCATTACTTCCTAATCATACAGCACTTAAAACTCAAAAAGTCATACCAAAAGGGTGTGTATATGTACAAGACAAAACTGGAGATGAGATGAGAGATGGGTAGCCTGTCACCCGTCAAGATCGGCCTGGCCCAGTGCAAGCAAGAATAAGCAGCCTTCCTAGGAGCCCGACAGAAAACAGAAACCGACAAACGATGCAGAATGCCCCATCTCTAGTCCCGAAAACCGGCAAACTCCCAAGACCATGATATACAACCCCTCCATCCCCTTGTGCCTCGCCTCGCCTCTTCCCCCCCTTCCCCTCCCGGTCTTTATTGTTCGTTCCGCGTCTCATAGGGCAGGGGGGCGGCTTTTTGTTTTTTTGGTCGTCCCAACACGCCTACAAACGCCGTGCGTCGTCCCTCGTGTGACGGGTGGACGGGGAATTAAAACACAAGGCTAGGAATATAGCCATCATACAGATACAACACCTGAAGCCCGCGGCGGGCGTTCAGGCCAAGGACACCAAAGGGCCCTATTCAGGCCCTCGGAGCCTTTAGAAGGATGGCTGAGGACGATTCCTACTCCGCTGACGCGAGCCATCATTGGCGAGCCGTTCCATCATCTCGAACCCATCACGCGGAGGCGGTCTGCTTTCGCGGCCACCACGGAAGCCGCCGCCACTGCGGGCACCGAAACTACCGAAACCACCATCGCGGCCACCACCACGGCCACCGGAACTCCGTTGAGGGATGACGTCGCCAATTCGCAACCCCCTGACACGGCCACCGCCCAACTGGGCAGCGAACCTGTGCGAAACCATCGGGGGCTCATACTGACCCCAAGTATACTTGGACAAGTTGTTGACTTCGTTGACAAGGTCTTGGCGGTTGACGTCTTTGATGGCATGTCCGAGGAGTGAGGTGTAGGCTTCCCTCAGGATGTCCTCGGGGACGGTTTGGGCAGCCTCCTTCAGATCCGTGAAGACGGCGGGAAGCGGGTGAATCTTGGACACGTCGAGCGAGGCGGTTTCAAGGTCAGTGCATCGCTGGATGGGTAGGCCCGGAAGTCGATCCCTCGCACCGGGAATCTCAAGATCCGATGCCAGGAGATAGGCCTCGCCCTGCTTGCCAGCGCGGCCGGTACGTCCGATCCGATGAATGTAGAGGTCGCGGTCCTGGGGGAGATGGATCTGGATGACGTGGGTCACGTTGGGGAAGTCCATGCCTCTGGCTGAAACGTCCGAAGAAAAGAGGATACCCGACGTCAAGGCCCTGAAATCTTCGGCGGCCCGAGTCCGCATGTTTTGCGGCAGCTTGGAATGGATGTCGTAGACTCTGGGGATCGAGCGGTCCTTGGTCCTGAGTCCGCGGAAGAGCCGGGAGTAGCACATGACCGAGGCGGTGGTGGGTAGGAAAACAATGGCCTTGAAGGGCATTCTTTCGGGGTCTGAGAGGGACTTCTGGATTTCGCGGCGCGTCAGCTCCAGCAGAGTAGGACCGATATTCTCGAAGCCGCGGCAAGGAACGATAAACTGTGGCACTCTCTCGTGGGTCGGTGCTTCGTCCGACTTGACGGTCTGAACAAACTCGAAGTTGGTCGGGTTAATGAATTGCCGAGCAATGTTGACCACATTCTTGGGAAGCGTGGCGGAGTACAGGAGGGTTTGGCGGGGCACCTCGTCGCGACGCGGCAGGAACTCGGTGATGCTTTCCAGTTCGGCCTTGAATCCAACATCCAACATACGGTCCGCCTCGTCTAGTACAAGGGCCGCAAGGTTGAGAGCTGCGATTCCGGCGGACCGGTCCGAGAGGAGATCGTGCAAGCGCCCTGGAGTGGCGATCATCAAGTGGCAACCCTCCATGCGTGTTTTGCGAAGCATCATGTTCTTCTGGGTTCCGCCAACAGCGATCTGAACAACGACGCCCAGTTCCCTGGCAAAGCTTCTTTGCCTCGACGCCAATCTGTTCGGCAAGCTCACGGGTAGGCGAGACGACAATGGCGCGAATGTCGTCAGAGCGAGCCCTGCCGCCGCGCGGCATTGCGAGCGCAACGTCGTTGTCGATGATCCTTTGGACGATGGGGACGAGAAAAGCCAGGGTCTTTCCGGTACCGGTTTTCGCCTGGGCAACGCTGAAGTGGTACGTCTTAGCCATCTGGACCTGCGAGACTCAAGGGCAAAGACAAAGAGCAGACTTACACATCTCTCCCAGCAAGCGCAGCATTAATGGTCGAGGATTGGACTTCCGTCATGGTTTCATACTTCATGCCCCGGGTGAGGGAAGCAACGAGTCGCTCATGAACGCCGATCTGCGGGAGGTCTGCGAAACGAGTGATGCGACCCGGACGGGCGCCATCGGTGGTCGCCGGGGCGGCGGATTCGCTCGAGTAAAACCGGAGCAGCGAGCTGGCTGGGCGGTAGACGGCGGGAGAGTTGGGGGAGGAGCGTGAGAAGGGGAGGGCAGTTGATGAAACCCTGAATGCAGCCTGCGCCGGGCGGACGGCGAGAGCGACGCGGGCCGCGGCCGCCTGCCGTAAAAGGCTGGTCTTCATCATATTTGCACGCACTCGCTCAAGCAATGCTCAACAAGCTGATGATATCCCACCGGTCCTCAGGAGGTTGTCGAGATGCACAACAGAGGCCGTCGTCGTGGATGGGCGACGAGGAGGGAGGAGGAATTGTCAAGGTGGTGGGTTGACAATGCAGGTTCCGATTCTGCGTTCTACAGAGGGAAACTTGAGAGAAAATTTCTAGTTGGACAAGGGGGGGCAGCGGCCAATTTCTTATCTTATCGCACCGCACCACACACCACACCACCACACGCGATGGGGCAAGGACAACATTTTTAACTGGCGTGGTGTGAGACCCACTCGCGAGATAAGAAACCCAGCTTTGGTACCTAGGTACCTATGTAACTTTTGTGTCGTAGAACCCATACTCTCAAGCCAACTCAGGTACGAGAAGAAATAAGTTATGAGAAATCAAGGAAACAACAACTAAAAAAGTAAAGAGGTTAAAGACGATTTTTTAGAGGCTTTTCTATTTCTTTCACTTAGTTCCTACGGTCCAAATTCATTCAATGAACGCACTCAAATACCACTTTCAGACTTTCAGTATATTACCTACCTATCAATATGGGAGCGGTTCGTCTTTAGATATTAGCTCACCAACATGATTACCACCGAGATGTGGAGAGGGGGATGACCTTATTTCTCTGTCATGCGACTCTGAATCTCCTGTCCGCCTTGCCCTGTCCGCCTGCCTTTGTAACGCCTAGAGAACTAACTCGCTATTCGGAACCGTTTCGCCGGTGGCCCGCTTTCCAAGGTTAGAGCTTAACTTAGGAGACTTCCACTGCAATGCGATTCAACGTACCTATGTATGACTGTAATTCAATTATATATGTGTTTATAGGCCGAGGGGCCTAGCACCACTGTGGCAACGCTCTACGCCCCAAGGTGGCCTGCGTAGGAATGGAGGGAGCTTGGGTCAGGGGTGGTTGTGAGTTGGCTAGCCCAGGTTAACTTCACCAGTTGGTCTAAACACCAGAATGACAGTAAGGCCTAAACCACGACAGTCTACCCCTCAAGGCAACGGTCACATGGCTGGGAGATCAAAGCATGTCAAGGCGGGCGCACGTGATTGTCATGTGCATTAGGCAATGTAGGCACTTCTTCGAGGTCATGGTCATGTGTATTAGGCATATCTTCTCTTCTCTTCTCGCTTTTTTGTCGCGTCGTTTCTTCTCGTCTTTCCTTCGTCTTAATACTCCTACATCTTCTTCGATCTCGCGTTCATCACCCGCCAGGACCTGAGATATATCGCCATCTTGTGGGGTTTCCTCTTGAAACTATTTAAATTATTAATCAACATGTTTTTTTACTTCGTCGACCAGGCCCGGCAACTGGCCAACACATTGGCTTCGGTGGCCAACCCCGGGGCGCCAGCCCAAACAGAGTGCATGGTAGAAGAAGCTGAGCCCTCCCACAAGCAACGCGCCCTTTTACTTGGGCTCGCCCAAGCAAAGGGGTTCGTATCAATGGTTGCCTCTGAAGCGGCCATCTCGGATCCGCCTGCGGTGGGTTCGAACGTTAACTGGCAGTTCGCCACGAGAGGTGAGTCTAGACACAGATGAGCCCCAACTCCAAGCGAAGGCTGCGAAGCATGGAAGAGCAATAGAAACTGGATAAAGGAAACAAACCCGAACAAGGAAACAAATATGAATAAAAAATCACCAAAATGAAAGCCAACATGAGAACACATAAGAAACATGTACCAACGCACAGTTGATAGCTGACTTTACTCGTTCTAGGGATGGACCTCGTACTCGTCTCGAGCCACGAATTTGCGAGTCGCGGGGATGCCGACCCCGACATCCAGTTCGAGCGGTCAACCTACATCAACGGCGCCCAGAACATCCTCCGCGGAATCCCGCGCAACCTCACCCCAGACGAATCGGCCATGCTGCGCCGGGCCTTGCCGCGCTCGCTCGCCCCGCCCGACACGGGACCCGCCTCCTGGTGGAGAAGACTGAATGGGCAACCCCAAGATGCAGCTCCGGCAGCCGGCGGAGCTGGCGGCCGGGACCAGCAGAATATGGTACAGAGCCTCCTCGCCATTGTTCTGTACTGCATGTACGTCCTTGCTATGCGGTTCGAGAACCTGGGCATCAGAATGCTCGCGGCAGAGCGGCAACACGCCTATGCCTCGCGACTGCTGCTAGCGACCTTCGACCTCGCGTGCCTCGCTGTTCGGATGTTGCGCGTGTGCTCTGAATTTTGGCCCTGCCAGATTCTGTTCGAGATGCTGAAGTACTTCGCCATCGGTGTTTTGGGGGCGTTTGTCGAGGTTTGGGAGAGGGTTGTTGTGGAGGAAGCTGCAAGAGGGGATGCCATTACGGAAGACGAAGCAGAAGAGAACGACGAGCCCGTACTTCTGCTCTCCGCCAACCTCCCTCAGCCATCTAAGACAGTACCTGGCTAGGTACTAACGATATATAATATTGAATATACCGTGGTAGCAAATATAGTATTATTCCATTACCTGGTTCACTTCTCGAACTAGACTGTGCGTAATGATTGCTGTTTTATTCTGTACAACGCACTGCGTGACAGTCTGACGAGCAGCTGATATGGACAACCTATTGATCTCCCTTATGTGGATCGTCTACACACTCCTACGGCCACCACATCCTTTCCTTCACCAGTATGCAACAACTGAACACGGCTCATTTGCCTTGTTTAGCTA
This sequence comes from Chaetomium globosum CBS 148.51, assembly GCF_000143365.1. Taxonomy (NCBI): domain Eukaryota; kingdom Fungi; phylum Ascomycota; class Sordariomycetes; order Sordariales; family Chaetomiaceae; genus Chaetomium; species Chaetomium globosum. Next base: position 2,995,635 of record NT_165979.1, read on the forward strand.
CGTTTCGTAGCCTTTTCCGCAGAGAGCTTGGCCTGCATCTTCCTCCTCGCCTCGAGGATCATTTGATCCCTCCTCTTCTGCAGTAGCGATTGCCTCTCCTCGCGGTTGGTGCTCCACCCTTTCCCACCCTTCCTGATGGCCTCAGCCCCGCTGCTGGGGTCATCCGATTCGCTGTCGGCCGCGATGATCTTGTTTCGCAAATTATACCGCGTAATAAGATCCCGATGGCCCAGTCCCGGCGCAGGCTTTGCCCGTGAAGCGGCATTGTTACTGCCGTTACCGTCGCCAGGGGGCGGCGGGGGCTGGAAAGTTACGGGCGGCTGTCCACGACACCGAATTAGCTCTCACGCTCACGACCGCCACTCAACAACACACCGAGGGCAGTTCCACTCCCAATCTCTCTCCGCACACCCTTAACCCAATGCACGCCCCCCAAAACCCCAAACCCAACCCCCAAACCCACCCAACCAACAAGAAAGGGGAAAAGAACCAAGGCCCAAAAAACTCACCGTCTCCAACCTCCCCGCCAGAATCCGCTCCGTCGTCGCCGCCACACTCCCCCCCGACCGCTGCAGATCCCACAGCGCCGCCCGGCGGTCCACCTGCGGGAACATCTGCTGGATATGTTCGACGGCGGCCTCCCGGGCGCGCAGCTGCGCGCCCGGGTCGCGCGACGACGCTGTTGCTGCTGCACCTGTACCCGCGCCCGCACTGCCGCGCGCCCCGTTTGGCGGCCCGAGGGGGAAGTGAAGAAGAGGTAGCGTATTATGAGGACCGGAGACGACGAGGATGGCGACGAGAGAGGGGGAGGTTGATTTGTTGGTCGCCGGCGTCGGCCATGGCGGTTGTTGTTGTTGTTGTTGTTGTTGTTGTGGCGGTGGTGGTTGGTGGTGGTGGCTGTTGTGGTGTGTTGTGTGTTTCGTTCCCGCGGGTTTGGGTCGGCTGTTTGTGGGGTGGGGGATCCGCGATTCAGAGTGTGTGGGATTGAAGGGCGGATGTGTCACGTCGGGTGGATGGATATCTAATCGTGCGAGGTCCGTGGATGATGATAGAATCGTGAATTGGCTGACCCGCTACTTCGCAGGTGAGAAGGGGGAGAATTGGCCGTTGTTGATTATTGGGGGTCGTGAAGAGTTCGCGGCGGATGGGTGGAATTAGAAACCGGCACTCAAAATGTAAGGATACTGGAAGACGGGAGATGATTCCGCGACCGCAGAAAGAAGCTGAGCAGAGTTTTGGCGTTGGCGGTGATGATTCGAAGTTGGAATAGTGACACGACTTGTGTCGATGGCGTCGTTTGGGCTTTGGTGGAGGTCGCTCGAATCCACCTTGATAAGTCGCCAAGCATTTGGCCGTTACGCACTGAGTGGGCCAGTCGCGTGCCACGTTACACGGGCGGGCTCGGTAATATGTAATATGCAGATAGGTGCTTGTGGTGCCTCGTACGTATCTGTTTCACTCTCGCCACTCTACACACTTGCAGTTTGCCACAGCACATAAAAGCTACACAGTTGTCCCTGAAAGCCACCCCGGAGCCCGAGAAGGCCTCAATTCATATTGCGCCAATTCCTCCGTCATAGTCCCCGTCCGCACAAAGGGATAAGACTCGCCGCTTAGTTACTACACACCCCAAAACCCGCATCCCGCATTCTCTGCTCACGGGTCCTCCTGTGATACTCCACCCTCAGGGGAAAGCTTAAGCCGGTATGTTCTGCAGCCCAGCAGGGGCTGTAGTTTCGAGATCCCCGTAATGCAGCATCAGTTCGCGCTGCGAAATAGTCAGTAATGGACCTCATTGAATAGCTCCGAGGGTTTTTCATCACGTACCCTATCCTTGCGCCAGTTAACCGTGTCCCAGACGACATAGTAGCCGCGTTCGTGGGCCGGGCCCAGTGCCTGCGGCACCATGAGGTCATCCTTTGTTAACCACATCTGCATTTTCTTGTGCCACCTCCAGTTGCGGTTGTTGAGCTCCATCGCAGCCATCTGCTGCTTGATATCCCGCGGACAGCTGTAGAACATCAACATCAAAGTTTCTTCGTTGAAGCTCGAGATCTTGGCCTCGATCGGCTGGACGTTCTTGACTTGGTAGCAGTCAGGCAGCCGAAACTTTGGTACCGGTGACCGAGGCGCAACATCCTCAAACAGCGAGTAGACCTTTGTGGACAAGGTTCTAGGAAGAATTAGCAGCCAGATCCGAATCAAAATATGTGCTAACCGCTTACTCTGTCGAGCGCATATCCACACCTAGCGCTGCCGGGTCCATGCCGCATGTCAAGGCATTGTAATCGGGGAAGTTATTCATCAGCGTCCGAATGCCCTTCAGACCCCATTTATCGATGGGCGCCATTCCCTCTAACGGATCTTGCACCTGGATGGCAGGTGACCTCTCCTCCTCCTTGCCTTTGCCGGTTGGAGGGTCGTTGCCGATTGCGCCGAGAGGGTTTCTCCCACCCACCGAATCCACTGAGCCCTCACGGTACCCTGGTGGCTTTTGGTGGGGTTCATCCTCGACCGGACTGCGAGGATCTTGAGGTCGACCGATCGCCGTCGGCGAGCGGGTATCCCCGGTCCTCGAAGTCGCCGACAGCGCGCTCAACAAGCCGTTCCCTGTCCGAGTCGCATGCATGGACGTTCCAGCCGAGCCCTGGGCGCCAAACCCGAGGGTCGACATCAAGTTTGCTCCTCGGTCTTGCCCCCCCATCTCGCCATTCGCAGATCGGTTTAACGGCGGAAATTCCTCAGCCACGCCAGGTTGCCCTTGCGCTGGCTGGGAAGCGCTCCCTTGGTTGCCGAACCTAAATGAACCTTGGGCAGACGGTAAACGCGAAGCAAACAAGTCGTCTGGGTTCTGTTGCGACGAGACCGGAGTTCCGCCGCCCCGGTGAGCCCCTCCGCCGAGGTTTCGGGGTCCTTGTGCCGACCACATGGATGATTGATTCGCCGAGTTGAGTTGGGATGTATTGGACAAGGATGGGAATTCCCTGCATCGAGCCGTCGGTTAGCATTACTTCCCCTGTCAGGTGAGCGTCGCAAAATAGACTGGGGTTCGCAGGAGTGATAAAGACGGGGAATAGATCCGCAGTACCCCTTCACGATTAATGCGTAGGGAAGCCCTTCGGCCGGTTTCTGGGATTCTTGAGCGAGACTCGTCTCCTTCGATTTGATGGAGAGTTTGGGTTTGTGATGGTGAGATTGTGCCATTCCGATCGCCGGCTTCGACGAGCAGCTAAGAAAACTGAGGTGTGAAGGTGGGTAGACGCCCCGATCTAAGTTGGGGAAGGGGAAGAAATTCGGCGTCTTCTTTGTGCGATCGACTACCCCAAAACAAGAAGCGACGCGTAAACGGGTTGCTCAGAAATAGAAACAGAAGCCGAAGGGATCCACTGGGTCGAGATGAGCTGAGAGGCAGTTTGCGACGGAAGAGATGGTCGAAACATGAGAACAGCTAGACCGAGATATGGGACGAGGGTTCCGAAACTCGACACTTCACAAAACCCAACACGAAGAAGAAAAAGCCACTTACGATGGGTCCAATGGTGTTGCCGGTTGCTGGGATCCCGCCAAGCTCTGAGCAAAGCTGATATTTCCTCCTATTTGCCGTGCTGTCGCCGCTGCGGGCGCGTTTCCACTCCCCCCCATGGGCATGCCGCCGAAGCCCCATCCTGACGCGTTTCCTCCAGGCCCTATAAGCGCGTGTTAACCGTCGTCGGGATGTTGGGACGTCTTGAACGCCAAGAGCGTGACTGTACTGGGGGCCTCCTCACCTATCTTCCCATTCGGTAACCTGTTCGAGACGGCGCGACCTGATTGTTGCGGCGGTTGCTGTTGCGGTTGCTGCTGCTGCTGCTGCTGCTGACCCCCAAACCCCCCGGGCATGCCGCGGAGCGTTTGTGGTATGGGCCCTGGTATCCCAAAGCGCGTTAGCACGTTTGGTTCATGTCATCGCGTTTTTGATGTGATGCGAGCGGAGGGTTGGCGAGACAGAGGGACGCCCTGGGCTGTTTAGTATGTATTGCGCCACCCCAACCGTGCGGAAGGGTAAATTCCAGCTCAATAAGTGAATAACGAGCGGAGGCCAGTGCCCAGGAATTTATTTCCCTGTTGTATTTCCCACGGTAGAGCGCTCCGGAACCCTGAAGGATGTTGGAGACTATGACACAGTCGAAGGCTCGAGGGGCGCGCTACGACAGTCATGATCCCCCGCCTCCACACTCTCACTCCCAAGTTATTGGCCTTTTCCTATTTATAACCCATCTCAAGGCAGACTCGGGCCCGAACTTCTTGAGTCGCGGAGACCGGGGTAGGAAGTCAAGGTCGATACCGGGACGGGGCAACAGCGGGGCACACGAGGGCTCGGGATTTGGGATTCGCAGGAAGGACTGGGGCGTTGGCACCATACCTTGTCGGTTCATCATGGAAGCTGCGCGTGTGCGCTCGGCGGCTGTTGGGCTGGCGGGATCCCGTATGAAGCGAATGGCTTCACTCGTCTGGTTTCGTCGTTGGATGTTGATGGCAGTGGGACCTTGCCTTCCTTCCAAGACGGGGCTGTGGGGGCCACCAAAAACATTTAACCAAGGCCCGTGCCCGTTGTAATTACCCACCTTTACGACGGTAACTATTTCCATGGACGACCCTGCCTGCCTGCGTTCCATGTATGTAAGAAATCAGCAAACATCAATTCCAACATACACCAATCTCAAATCGGCTCGGGGACACTTATTTGTTCACTACGAGTCTAACACTAACTAAACTACTCTGGAAGTTTGCCCGAGGAATACCAAAATTTTAATAAATGGAAAACTTTGCAAAATGTTAAATATTCGGGTCGTTGAGCCCAGCTGGGTTGTTGCCCCAAACACCGTACTCGTAGCCCGGCGACCTGGTCGCCACCGCCACCCACATACCGCCTAGTGTAAGTCGCCCTCCCTGCATACGTATCTAATTACCGGGCTGGCCGGGCAAGCCAGATAGTTCGCATATTCTGATATAAACACAGATCACATTGACCGCCACGTCTAAAGCGACCCGGTGCCTGGTATGAAACTACATTCATCTTATAACAGCTTGGCACTGTCCAGAGCATTCTCCAAACTCTTCCGGAAATCGAAGCTATCCAGATGGCGCCCGATCAGCACCATCTTACCTGCTTGCCCATCCGAATCTTGTTGCTGCGAAGGGCTGTCGAAGATATCAAAGATCTCTCGCACTCCTTGGATGATCCTTTCTTTCCCCTCATCGCTAAAAAAGCGGCCTTTTAAACGGTGGATGTCGTATGCCGGACCATCTGTTAGTTTATGGCCTGGGGAGTACATTTTCCCACAAAACCGATCGCAGCCAGGCATCCAAAGATGACTGCTGCGTCTCAGTTTACCCTAGGCAGCGGAATCGATATGGTCGAAATTGTCTGTCAAGTCAGCGTTGATTTGGCAACTGAGCCACGGCCAATGGAGCTCTTACCTTGTCGAGGTGGACTATGGCCGAGCTCTGCACGGTCAAGCTCCTCAACCCTATCATATGCGTGTAGATCCAGGAGAAACCCTTCGAGTTTCGGCACCACACTCTGACTGGTGACGAAGATCTTGGCGAGCCCGTTGATGGACACAATCCTGTCCTTCACGGCCTGCAACTCCGGTTCGCTAACTAGGTCCGATTTGTTGATGACGATGACGTCTGCGTGGGAAATTTGCACGTGGGCGGTTGTCATGACCGGCCCATGTGCGTCATCGCTTTCCTCGTGGCCTTCGACTTTGCCGGCGGGGTCATCTAGGCTGCGCAGGATGTTCTTGGCGTCGACGAGGGTTACGATGCCGTCCAGGTAGATGGTGCTGCCGAGTCCGTCGTCCATCCAAAACAGCGGGGCAATGTTTCCAGGATCTGCGAGGCCCGTGGTTTCGAGAAGGATGTAGTCAAACTTGCCCTTCTTCTCCATCAACGATTCGATGGCGTTGACACCAGTATCCCTGCGGACTCATGTTAATACGGATGCCGAGCTTAGACCCAGGGTTCCAGCTCACTTGACAGAGCAGCATATGCATCCATTACCCACGTCCATCCACTCTTCGACCGACTCGCCATCCTTGTTGATGGTCAAGGACTTTTCAATATCCAGGGCTATCCGTCATGTCAACTCAATGCTAGCTTTGGCTGACATAAAGATGGCTTACAGTCACCAAACTCTGCATATCCCGGTCAGCGAGTCAAAATACATAGGCATGGGCATCATTCAACCTTACCGTTCATGATCACAGCGATCTTCTTCCCGTGCTCCGCAGTCAAGATGTAGTTTAGAAGTGTGGTTTTCCCCGCCCCCAAGTATCCTAAATTTCATATCAGACTTTGAACTCAACGAGAAAACATGGAACACTATCAACAAAACAAGAATGAAAGAAGGGCAACGATTACACACCAGTAATCAAGGTAATGGGTACTTTCACTGGCTTCTCCTCGGGTTCCAGCTCGGTGCCTGTGACGACCAGCTCCGGTGGTGCATCATCATCCAAGTCCATTTTGCCTGCAAGAAGTCACACTCTGCCGAACTCCGATAACTGTGGTGTCGTGGGATGATAACAAGATGCCTTGTCTTTTTGATGCTGGTAGTTACATGCAGGTAAGGAGGTTGAGATGGCGGGGCAACTTTGGCTTTTAAGTGCATCGGCTTAATTACAGAGCACATACAATACACGGCACGGAGTTGTTGTTACGGTATTACGTAAAGTATCAGCCAGGGGTTGCCAACCATCAGGCACATCATCCAGTGCAGGGGTAGCTGCAGCCTCAGCTTCAGCGCTGCTGCTAAACACTACCAAAATCTGAGAACTAAGCGCCCAGAAATCTCGACTGGGAACCAGCCTTCCGATACCTTGCCGAGTCACAACTTCACGACTTCGGATGATTTGGGACGACAACCCTCCAGGCTAGCAGTTAGGGACCTCGCCGAAGAAAACATAGGTACATACATTGGGACGAACAGCTCGGAAGGGTCAACTCCACCCGGTCAACGAGGAGATCGCGGGCTAGGTCACATTTGACAGCGGGGCGCGTCGACACTCAACGGCCAGAAGCCCAAGCAATACTGTCTCCTTGGGGCGTGTCATTATTCATTTTCATTCCAATTTCGAGACGTCATGTCGCTGCCGCCGAGTTCGCCTCGGCTACCCAGTCCGCCCCCTCCGGCCGAGATTCAACGAACACCGAAGTCGCCGCTGATGGGTCCCAATGCAGCGCGCCAGGCTGCCCAAATCGAACAGACGGCGATCGATACAAATGCCAAACGGCGCATCCACCCGGGTACGAAGTCGGCCGACATGGCTGCTGGCCCTCCACTCGTCCCGTTGCATGAGGTACATTAGGTCCCTTTCTACATCATCAGTAGTTGACCGGGCTGACCTGGGCGCTGGGCGCACGAACAGCTTGACTCGGCCTTCCAACTTCAGGAACACCTAGCAGCCTTGCATTATCACCATACCTCGAGCCACACGACGCCTATCAGCCGCGATACTGCAAAGCTGCTAGCAACCCCGCCGCCCGGCATCGACAAGACACTATGGTTGTACGAGCTCTGTCGCTTCCTGATCGCGCAGTGCAACACCCTGATTGTTGGCTTCCTGTTCGATACTCCGCCATGCAGCGCCGCCACTTGCCCCGAGATGCGGGCGGGTGAGTGGCAGTTCCTATGCGCCGTGCACGACGCCCCTAAGAGCTGCTGCGCCATCGATTATTGCTGTCACACCCTCGACTGGGCCACCAACATCGTGACGAACCCCAAGATCTTTCCGAGCCGTTTCGTCGTTGACGCCCACGACAAGAACACGGCCCTCAAGAACCTCGTTAATGTGTTTCGCCGCCTGCACCGCATCTTCGCGCACGCCTGGTTTCAGCACCGCGGCGTGTTCTGGTCCGTAGAGGGCCAAGGCGGTCTCTATGTCTTCTTCAAGACCGTGTGTGATGTTTACGACCTCCTACCGGCGGAGAACTACAAGTTGCCACCCGAAGCGGAAGGCTTAGACAGCAACTCGGGCGCGGCGGACCTCGGGGACCGAGGTGACAGGAGACAGCAGCAACAACAACCACAGCTGTTAGGCCCCATCTCAATCGCGAAACCTCCATCTCAGCGTGATGGCGAGGACGGGGATTACTCTTCCGTGAGCCGCACCAACACGAGGAGACACATTAAGAGCAGTCCCTCGACGGGAAGCGCCGTTACGACGGTGCCTGAGGCAGACGAGGACGACGGCTCCGACCTCTCCCACAGGCTACGCGGAATGCGCATCTCAGCGCCCCCATCGGTGGCCGAAGACGAAAGGGAGTCGGCTACCATCCCAGTGATAGTGGAGCACAAACCCTTAACCGCGGCCGAACACCCAATCCGACCGCCCAGTGTAATTCCGCCACCGGGGGCAGAAACAGGCGGAAGCCAAGTGAAACAAGAGCCAGCGCCGGACGTCGCCATGCAAGAGGCAGACACACCGGGGCCAGAACACGATTTTGCCACGGAGCCCGAAGCCCCAGCTCAAACCCTCCCCGACTCTACTACCTCCGAACCAAAACCGGAACACCAGCCCGAACCCGAATCCACAGCAGAGCCTCAGCTGGAAGAAGCCCAATCAGCGACGCCAGCCAAAGAACCCAGCACCACCACTGCCGCTGCTGAGGAGCCCGCGCCGGAAACCAAACCGGAACCCGAGGAGGAGGCAAGCGGAAAGCCCGAGTCGGATGCAGTGACTGCCGAAAAGCCAGACGCAGGGGATGCGCCCTCCTATCTCCCACTGACGGACGACAAGAAGGCGAAAAGCAAGGACGAGCAAACGACAGAGTCAGAATCCGCTGCCGGGCTTGACACCGAGTCACAAGCTACTGCCGCTGTTGATTCAGAGGAGGATGCCGAGACGGCTACGGTTGTCGGAGCGGATGAGGCTGGCGAGGGGGCACCGGCTGATGATGCCAGGAGCGAAGCAGACACCGTGGTAGGGGAGGATAAGAAGGGCGACGAGGAGAAGCCGGCGGAGGCGGAGCCGACCGAGGAGAAGAAACCTGCTGGAGAGAAGGGTGACCAGGATTAAATTTCCGTCGAGGCTCTCTGACGCCTGGCTAATACCCCAGGATTCTATTCTGCATACTGTGTTTGTAATAATATCAGTACTTTTGGAACGATACCAGATAGGCAGGCGTGTTGTCTGTTGAGTACCATCCTTGTCAGGTCGAGTGTTATCGAGATGATGGAGCAGTTGGAACGAACTGGGTATGAATGATTTAGATTCATTAAATTGTCTTTGTACAGTACTTAATACATTATAAGAACGCTCAATGCTCGTATTCCCACTTCCGACTCACTCAGATAGATGCAACCGCCCCCCTTTTGTCCACCGTCACGACTGGGTATATCCCCAAGTTCAATGATCCTCCACCAATACACACCTCATGGTACAATCACCATACCGTCCCGTCCGTCCGGTCTTTGCGCCCCTTCGCCCTGCGATCTCGCCCACACCACTTGATGCCCCCAGGCGATCACGATTCACCCGAGTATAGCCGTTGCCCGCCCTTAATTATGCATGCGTTTTGTGTATATCCATCCGTCCCTCTCTGCTTTCTCTATTTTGCAGGTCTCGCATTGCCCGCATATTAGTAGCAATGCGTCTGTCTTTCTTTCTGTGTGTGCCAACTCGGAAAAGTATCAACGACAAAACGGTGAAGACGAAAAATGATTAAGGTTGTAGGCAGAAAGAAGGAAGTGCTATGAATGAGGGTGCCCAAACTAAGAGACAAAAATGTGATGATGTTGAAGTATTGGACAATGAAGAAGGGGACTGAGACCAAAGGTGTGTAGAAAAACAACAAAAATAAACAAATGGGTAAATACACGAAGAGAAAGTGAAACTAGCCCAAGATTGAAGGATTGTCGTGCCGGGCGAGAGAAAGGTGGCGATGAGGGCTGGAGGCGGAATATGCCGAGGTCGAGGTTGAAATCGTGGTCGTGGGATGTGAAGCTGGGCCATGGGTCGATCAGCCAAGCCCGGAAAACAGCCGCATTGCGAATACGAAGCGGAGGAAGCAGGGGAGATGCAGGCCTGGCGGCTTTCCTCGCCGATTTCCCCGGTCCTCAGGGGGTAGCGTGGGTGTGGCCGTAGTGTCGTCCCAAGTGGGCGAGTTGGGATGACGGCACCCGGTTTTCCGAGAAGAATTGGCGCTGTGTGGGAACCAGTTCATCCGATAACAACTAGGGTGTTTTTTGGCCGGGCGTTGCGCCGGAGTTGCTAGCTTCCCAGCTTTCCAGCGGGTGGTTGGGGGGGATCGTGTGGGGTGGTGAGATCCCGAGTGCCGAAAGTGTGTTTCAGATCTTCAAAAACGGTTCAAGGGGCGACCCAAGCGTCGGCCCCTGCATTAGCATCGAGATTTTGACGTCGCAGGGCCGCATTATCGGGTCCCAGGAAATTGTCCAGGGACCACATGGGCCACCCACGGCAAAGGGAGCCGCATCATGAGCCGCCTAGAAGCCCCAACGTCAACCCTTCCCGCTCATCATTGGGGTTCCCACGTTCCACGTCCCACACCCCACGAGGTCCCAGTCCCACACCTGCGCCGTCCAGGTCTCTGTCCAGGTCTCCGAATCCAGGGATGCTGCTTGGAAGCGCTCGGATGGTCGGAATGCGGAACGATCATGATGTCGAGGGCCCCATGAAGCTCTGGCCTCCTGCAATCTATTCCGCTGCTTGTCCGGTCGTGCGCGTTGGCGGCGAAGACTCCATTGGGCAGACAGACCTGTGCATGCAATCCCCAACGCCCCGACCTTTCCTCCCTCCCTTGTTTAGGCCTCCGGGTGCTTCCTCTTTGCCCCTGCATGTGCACTGTCGTTGTCCTCGGCGTACTCCTGTGCAATCTGCATCCTTGAGAATACATGGCGAATCTGCTGCAGGTTCTCCCTTTGAGTTGACGCCGCCATCTCGTTGCGCTCGTCCGCAATGGCCCGGACATTTTGGAGCAAGGGGCTAAACCCCTCGTCGTTGGGGAGCCACCATCGGATGCAGCTTTCGTCATTAAAAAGTTCGGCCATGCGTGTGCGCATTGTGATGGGGGATATGTATCTTTACTTTGGTTAGCACAAGTTGTTACGCGCAAGATTGGATCAAGGCATGCAAGCTCATTCAGTCTCCGGACAGATATCCTGTCGAACACAGCTCTGGAAGCCAGACTCACCCCATTGTCTCGAGTAAAGCGAACTTCCTCCTGATCCACATGTGATGCTTCGGATCCCGTCGCAAATAAAGTGCTGCGATACCAAGACAGGATTGCAGGACCAACAAGCTCCCTGGCGGGCTGTGAGGCCAGAGCTCTACCGTTTCGGCGATCCTGCATATCGCATATGCGTGCTCCATCAACTTCGCCTGGTCCTCATCTGTGAGTGCTGTCGCGCTCTGGCTGGCGTGCATGAGTGAAGTCGAGTGATATTCGCACGCCATCAACGTCGAGGCAAAGAGCGGCGGCCGGAAGAGAACCCCAGGCGCGAACGGGTTGACAATGTCCTCAGCGTCGGGCGTCTGGTCGGCGGGGAAGTCGGTCACCAGATACGCCGGATCATTAAGAGTAGCGTCGAACGTGGTTTTCCACTCCTCCCACGAGGCAGACAACCTTCGATGCTCGGCAGCGTACTCCTCATCCGTAAACTCCTGCTTTGCCCCCTTGGCGAAAAGCTCCGACATTTCCTGGGAGATCAGCCGCACTCGCGCCGAGGAGACCTCGATTTTCCAAGTCAAGTTTTGGGGTTCTGCTACCACCCTTGAGTTATAATATTTCATGGATGCTGCGAACCAATCTTGGGACAGCGAAGTCCCAAAACTCCCCATGATGCCGATAAAAATGTCGAACCGAGCGTACCACATTAGAGCAACACGGCCCACGGGTGTTTGCATCACCGTCTGCGGCGTAAATAGCTTGTTCATGACCTCGAAAGCTGCTTTTTGGTGGCCCATGAGGTTGACCCAGTCGCCCAGGTATTCCTTTCCTTGGTATTAGTACGTCGAGATGCCGTCACATCCAGAGTTGCGTGTCACCTACCTCGATCGTGGCAAGCTGCAGTATCGTCAATAGCGTCCCTACCGTATGCTTTTCCTTCTTCAGGGAGTCCAAAAGCAACGTGACGCTACGGCTGTAATACTGAAGAAATTCGTGGATCTTCCCATTTGGGTTCTTCATCGAGTGGTGGTAGGCGGAAAAGCCCGCTACCGCATAGAGCAGCGCCTCATCGCGGATCGCCAACCCCGGCAGGATGGTCCGAAAAAAGTCGTCGGCGTCGTTCACTACACAGTAGTGATAGTGTGTTATGTTCTCTTGGAAATAGCTGAGGTAGAATTGTAGATCGTGTGGGAGGAATGTCCAGTCAGGACGGGAGGCGGTCGCGGCGGTCGATCCATCAGGGAAATGAAGCCCAGAAGGCGTATGAGTGCTGGTGACGCCGGACGACAAGGCTGGGGACGAGTCCTTGTATTCGTCGTAGGAAGGGGTTTCCGATCCCTGACGGTGGCCTACGGGGACACGCTGACGCCCGAATGAGGATGCGGTACTGGATCTCCGGAGCGGGAAATTCGGCGCCGAGGTTTGGGATGTCGCGCTCTCCGGTTCGTCTTCGTCTTCGTCCATGATCGGGTCCAACTTCGTATCTTGCTCGGCCTCGTCTTCATCATCGCCAGGGGAGGAACTTGGACTCGCTTGCCGGCTTGCCCCGGCCGAGTCTTTGGGATTTGCGGCGCCCGATCCCTTCGAGGGCGGGGGTTCCGGATAGATACATTCCCTCTTTCCCTTCCTGCATCCTGTAGCGGTCCAGTTAGCGATGGCTTCCGTAGTATTTGAGGTTTCAGCAACACCAAGACGTACTTTCGCAGACAGGACGTGTTTCGTCGCACTGCAACGTTGTTAGCGCGGCGTCTGGAAGCGGGGAGGTGGGGGGAGGGGGGGGGGGGGTTGCGGGGTGATACCTTCACTCGCCGGCTGCGGCAAGTGTAGCAGCCAGATCTTGTGCGGCGATGCTTGATGTGATCGAGGCCCGGTGCCGACTTCCTTCTGCTTCTTTGCGCCTTCGGCGCATTGAACATGATGGGCTCCGGAAAACCTGTGAAATACCCCAGGCTTTGGTAAGGGTTGGGTGCCGAAGAGACGCCCATCGGCATGACCTGAGGTTGTGACATCTGTCCGGCACCATCAAGCTGGTTGGGGTTGGGCTGCCCCCCAACTCCTACCATGGAGGATAGGAAGTGGTGGTAATAGTCGCTCATGGCGGTTTTTTCGACGACGCTCGCTTTCTGTGGTCGTCGTAGTAAGCGGCGCCGGCTATCTACAACATCGAGCGGCTCGTGGATGAGAGGTGGCGTAGGCCTGGCGCGTCCGTCGTCACACGAGGGCGGTCCAGATATGTGCGCTGGTGCCGAAGCAACGTCAACACAGACTAATCGGATAGGCCGACCGACCCTTAGGGGCAAGTGATTTAAGTTTGCGCAGCCCTCGGCCCAGAATTCCGAGGCCGGCGGCTCTCTCGTGTCGGTCTGTCGGAGGGGGAGAGGGTTCGAAGGAGACAATAACAAATCCAAACCAAACAGCGTTGAGAAAAACAGGCCCTTGTCAGATGCTTGCGTTCAGTGCTGAATTAAATGCCATTATAGAAGTATCCCCGGTCAATAGTGGATGCCGGTGTTTGTGAAAAAGGAGCCGGCTGGGGTGGGCGACAACTCAAACCCCGGCGTTGATCGGAGGGCAAGGTCAAGCAGCCTCAGGGGGGCAGCCAAAGAGGGTGATTGTAGTGTACAGAATCTCCGCACTACGTTGGTTAGGAAAAGGCCAACCAGCTACAAGTGGCAACCTCTTCGCGGGACTGGGGCTTCTCTGGGGCTCTCTGTGGAACAAGGGGACTGGGCGGATCGCTGGCAGTTCCGTCAATCTTCCGGGTGCCAAAAGAGCCGGCGCTTCTGGGTCGAAATGGGATGCTTGCGGGCGGGACGCCAGGATGTGATCTGCTGTGATGTTGGACGATTCTTGGTACGAACGTGGGTATGCAGGCGGGATACCACTGTGACTGAACACAATCGCTGGCTCGATGCTCCAGCCAAGATAACCCTACCCTACCCTGGAAGCTCACCCCTCAGGGGGACAGGCAGCGTCAATACTGGTGCGGATACAGCCGTGGGCGGCCCAACTGTACGAATACAGATAGGCGTTAGGTGAGTGAGGAACCTTCCGAACGAGGGTCAGGGTGGCAAATAGCGGAGGATGATGTCCTCGGGCTGCCAAGACGAGTCATCAACCCTGATGCGGGATGCTACCGTCCCCTGAGGAGCGAGGGACAGGGGAGATGGCGCGCGGGAATCGAAGAAGTATCTTGTCTGGTGACTGGGGACCAGGTGGGAACCACAACGGTTGGTGGGTTACCGGGATAGGGGTGCTCTGTACGAAACTGGAGGTTGTGAAGGCGTTGGACCACGGGGCGTGGCGCGGGAAAGACCGAGGTTGGCCGTGGGAGAAAGGGAGGGGGGGTGAACCGACTGCGGCCAGCAACTTATAAATGTAACCGTGGCCAGCTTCCTCCTGGAGAAGGAATGTGGTATGAGAATGAAGTCCGTTGTAAAGAAGAGACGGAGGTCCGATATTGAAGGTAGATCGTTGATCAGAGATATTAGAAAGGCGAGTAAGAAAGCGGGTGAGAGATCATTCAGCTCGATCTTATTAGTCGATCAGTCAACAGCAGAGACCCAACTCGAACGCCGGGGCGTGTCGTCTAGGATTAGCTGACCCCGGGCCGGCGTGCTGGTGGGGGTGCCCAGTCAATGGCGGCCCCTGGCCCAAGTCCATTGCTTGGTGCGCGTCTCGCTGTCACAGGCCATTGAACCTCCCCGGATTCATTGCTCGAGCCTTGGTACGCTTCAGCGCCGCCAAGGTACACAGTCGGTTTCTCAAGATCAACGCCATGATAACGCAAAGTCAGTGGGCGTTCATATTCCACGCCCCGCTTAATGTGGTGAGCCATCAACATTACTGTGTAGGTTTCCAAGAGGTGGTCACGATAATCAGTGAGCGCTCCTAGAACTGCACCTGCTGGACTCGTGGGTCCACCTGCTTGAGGCTCTCGCGGCTTGTTTTCCGCATCCCGTCCTGGATGGGGCCCGGGCTCGAAGGTGATCTTGATCCTACCAGCTTGCCAGTTATGTGTAGTCGATGCTCCGAGATCCTAGGGCAGAGTGAGCTTCTCCAAGGCTAGGACCCCTGAACGGGTTCCGGTCCAAGGCGGCAGAAGTTTCTGCATGTGGCAATGTGAGGCTAGTTGGGTAGCGCAATTCGTCTGACAAGGGTTGCTAGATGTACCCCAAGTCTCACGGAGCTGCGTGGGAACGGCAGAGCAGAAAAGAGCAGCAATGCAACGCGCCCACAAAGGCAACCTGCATGCCCAGGCCTCGACGCGGTTTGAAAGCAGTTAGCTAGTTAGTTATTCTTTGTAGTGATGCATGCTGCATGGACATGAGGTAGTCAAGCCAAGAAGCATCAGAGACATGCTTAACTAACGGTAGAACTCGAACTGCTTCGAGAGTTTGATCGGCACGCGGCGGCTGAGGTTGACGGTTCATCTGATGTGCCGCGGCGCGAGAACCGTTCCACAACGGCCGTTGGTACCTCGCATGGGTGCTGGTTGCTGGGGGGTTTGCCGGGGTCGAGAGCTGGATCCCCTGCCAGCGTTCTGCTCCACCTGGGCGCCATTCTGGTGGAACCTTGTGCTTGACTGAGACATGGCCCCGATGGCGCGCCAGGCCACATGTGCTAAACACATGGCTTCCATGCTGGAAGAGACGGCGCCCGCGGAGCCAAGATGCCATCTGTGTCCTCTCCTTTTCAGAAGGAGCCGTATCGTCGGCGCGCACGGTGATCTTTGGGGCAAGCGCCGCCGGCTTCCAGCCCTGGTTGGAGCTCCTGGGTTGACATCGCACCCATGCAACTAGAAAGCGCGCCAATCCGTAAGCAGCCAGTCCGATGCAGGGCCCGCGAACATCGGGCCTGCACTCCCAAGCCCTGCCAGGGTCAATGTCCATTGTCCAGGGAATTGAAGCTGGCACGGGCCTGGTCCGCGGCAATGGTGAAAGCGATCCGATCCCGAACTGTGCAAGATGTCAGGATGCAGCGAGGGAGGAGGCGCCGCTCCAACCGTCGTGCCGGCGCCGTACAGATCTTACAGTATTTCCCCGCCGACCTCGAGAACATTGCCTGTTGTCGACCAGTAACGCGCGGCGGAGATTTAGGTGTGTGTCACACAAGCCCGCAGCTGAAGGCCTAAGCTGCATTGTCAGAAATACCACACTTTCAATTCTTATGTATGTACGAAGTACGTTTCCACGGTAGTACACACCTTAACCCCTCACCTCCCGCGATGACTTCTCAGACTTCGTACTGTGTACATGGCAACCCTGAACCAAGACGATCGATGTCGCATCCACGTCCCAGTTGCCCAGATTGCCCATCATCTTGCCAAATTCATTTGAACGTCAGCCGGGGCAGCGAGCCGGGATTAGCAAGGGAGGTGCCTCCAACTTGCAGCTTCGACCAGCCATCTATCTTTCCCGTCGTTCATGGGATGTGGTGAAGGACGATATTTGATCTCGGTGGGAGTGGAATTGCGCTAGGTGGGAGTGGTGTGGCGCTATCGTCAGACGGGCCATCGCCGGACCCTCCATTGCATCTTGGCCAAGTCGGATCTTAAGTCGCTTGGTTTTTTTTTCCTTCGGCGCTTCACGATTGTATTGGCGCGTAATACGGTCGAGGATCGACATGAAAGGGACGCAATTACGGACCCGGAGAAGTTCCATTGCGTCAATTAACAGGGAGGAAAAAATGGAAGACCTTGGTACGTGACTGATTAGGATTGGGAGGGGAAATCTTCCATCTCTTGCAGCAAGAGCTCCATATCGGCGGAAAGAGCTCCCCTAAACCCTGCCTATAAGCCAGGCAATTAATGTTATGAGAGCAATACTTGACGGCAATCATTAATTGGCACGTGCAATTCAGTTTAACCTGTTTCCCTTGCCAATCACGGCATGGTCATCCGTGAGTTATCCAGGACCCCGGTCTTCCACCAACAAAAGTCGTCAGTTGCTACACCGTTACATCTTCTGTAAAGTGAATGAGGTACGAATACCTCTACCTCTATCAGGGTCTTCAAAGATGAGACCAACTCCTTCCGTTTTGACTCACGCTGTGTGTGTCAACATCAAGCCATCGACACAGGCTCACAGGCAATCCTACTAATCGCCAATCGTCCATGATGCGAAAGCATCGTCGCATTTTCGAGACCCACGCGGGGGAGAATGCTGCACATCCTGGTTGAGCAGGCATGTCTCACAGACCCCTGCCGAGGCAGTGCCCGTTTTCTCGGGAATGAGTTGACAAGGGAGAATTTCTATCGGGCTTCTAGTTACTGCTGGAATGAACAGATCGAAATTAATATTGGCTGTTAGGAATGGGCCAAATTCATGCAACACCAAACCCGGACGCCGGGAGTGGTGATCTTCTGTTGGTGGCAGCCCCCGCGGGGACCACGCTCACGGCCGAACTTCCTCCAACGGCGATGAGCGGAGCGGCTGTGCCACGCCGGCCCGGCTCCCAGGCTCAGGGGCCGCTTCGCTAGCGGCATCTTAAACTGGATCGCATGAATCTGCAGGGCCCACTGCGCTCAGCCTTCGATGCGCAGCACACGAATCTCTCGAGGTCGTCTCACCGAGTCCTCTCAACGACGCTGTGTCGAGCTTCAACACGAGTATCTCCGACTCCTCTTGCGTATCGATACCTCTGTGGAGGCACACCAGCCAGCGCATGTGATCACTTAAGACGCCGGGATGCATTAATGCAATCTCGGGTCGTGTCGGCGACAATCTCTGTTCCATGAACCTTCATCCTCAACCTCGCACAAAGCAGGGACCTTGTGGATCAGATTGTATCCAAGACGCACCTTGTATGACCACTATACGTCATTCCAGAGCTTGCTATTCATTGCAAGGCGACAGGGTGGCCGAGTCGAACATGGCGAGATCCCCGCCTTCCGGTATTCCTTCCACCCTTATCCTGACATGACCCCTGGGGTATTACAGATGATATCCATAATGACCTACCAGCCGCTTCACTCTTCAACTGCCGGGACCGGGCAGGTTGTGGTCGGTGATGCCGATTCCACCACAACAACCTTTATGGGCGTGGGCCTATGTTAATACCAACGGTGTTCCCGCTACTGGCCGTCTAACGGACCGCTTTTACTTACACGAATGAAGGATATATACACGCTCCAGTGCGGTTCTCACCGAAAATTCCTTGCCGCCGCAAGATTGACAAAACATGTGCTATGGCGGAGCTTGGTTAATATAGCCTCATCTCGGCCATGACGCGTGTGCGTCTGAATCGGGCGACACACCCGTGGTCCATCATCAGCTCGTTGTTGGGTCCCCCAGACCCAGACGATCGGTCATGATGACCTGAGCAGACCTGGCCATGGCGAATTCCGGGGATCACGGAAGTCCAAACCATTCACCAATTCAAGGCTGGCCCGAAAGCTGAATATGAGGCGGATGGCAGCATTCATCCTCCCCACCCTCGGCTTGCTCCCCAGATGCCCAGTCGTCTGCATAGCATATTCCCCTGCCTATAATACACACAGCAGCAAACGCACTCGGTGCAGCGAGGGTCCTTTTCTTACACAGTGCAGTCAAAGAGCCGAAGACCATGTCGCCATCTCAGCTTAACGGAGGTTGACGAAACAACAGTCTCATTTCTGACCCGACAGCCACAATACCCCGAGCTCCGTGCCGTCGGGTATCATCTCAACACTGTGGTATCCCGGCTGTCACTTACATGTAATGCTACAGTTGCCTCGTACCAATGAGACGGGAGAGGCGACCCGTTTTTGGCCGGCCTGCAAGTCGCTCCCGTGTGTGCGCTACCTCCCCATCGGGAATGTGGTTGCAGCTCACCCGTCTCTGCTTCTCTGCTGACTGCTGCCGCCGTTGCACCTTCGCGCACTAGTGGCCGAGCCACCGACGCACGCCCGAAGCAGAGAAGCACATGAGGCCTGTGTCACGCACTCTTGTGCAGATAACGCTACCTGAACCACTCATACCTACAAAGTGGTCGGGGAATTAATAACACATCGCATATATGCCCGTGCACCCGGCCCAAGCATTCGCCCTCCCCGGCGCGCTGTGATTGACGGCTCCGGCCGCTTCTTCGGGACGGCATCCCGGGCGTGGCGCTTGGGAGGCGCTGATTCGGACCCGGTCCGGAGAACCCAAGACTCGAAAACCCCCAATCACCTCCATTTGTTGTGGCAGATCGCGCGCGGCAACAAATCGGGTCGGCGGGGCTAAAGGCCAATCCACGCAGCCCTACGCCAAATTTGCCGGATCAATTGGGGGCCACATCCGCCGGAAGTTCTTGAGGTGCATGTTGCCTGCAGTGCAGGAGTCTTCGGGCTGGTTTGCATGGGCTTTGACGTCCATGTACACATTTTCTGAGTGGCGTCGTTTCAACTTGACAGACCTGTTATGTAGGTTTGGATCCTTCAGCCGCGGAACACTTCCGGGGATGACAGTCCGAGTTCTCAGGGGACCGAGACTACCTAGGTTGTTGTTCCTCTAATTGATTGCTATCATTGGGAGTTGTTGACGTTTCCAAAAGACCCGATCTTGTTAGTTAGCTCAAGTTCAACAACAATCCCAGAAATGGGGAAGTATGTACATAGACGTTAAAAAGCTCAGTCATGCCAGCGCAACGTCGGTAATTGCATCAATGTGCCAGTACCAGCAGATGCCGGATTGCGGGACGGAAGAGCTTGTTTTCGCCATCTGATAATTGATACTTCGTAGGCTGGACTCATCCCTGATGCTTTCCCATTTCAGTCTTCGTTGATTCCTTCTTACGCAAATTTTTATTTTTATTTTCCTTTATCCTTCACACATCCTCTGAGAACCCGTTTACTCACCTCAATAAGGCAGACCGTCTTTTTTTCCCTCATCATCACGCAGTTTTCTATAGTACGAATATAGAATACAGGGCTCGGTCCCTGGTAGCGAGGCTGGGTGTGTAAGTGGCCTGGTTACGTAATGTATACAATCCGACGGTACTGCTGCGTAACTTCACATACTTTTACTTTGCGAATTTACGCCAATTTCTGTATGAGCTGTACGATCCACCGAGTGCTTCACAATCTGAAACACGACCTCGCCATTCCAGCTTTGGTGACAGGTCAAGTCCGCTTGTCATTCTCGGCTGGTAACCACTCACAAACATAACCGCGGCCGCAGTCGCACCAACACGGGAAGAGTCAAATCGTCAATGGACGGGAGCACGGTGCCGCCACGCGGCCCGGCAATCGATGCCTCGAGCGCCTTCATACTTCTCATCACCATCTTTGCCTTTTTCTTGCCCATCCTCCTCTACTTCCCGCCAGTGCCCCCATCCAAACGCGATGCCCTCCTTGAAACACACACTCAAGTCGGCCTCAGCCCCTCAGAATCCGGCCTAAAAGGACACCACTCCAAAGCCAATAACAGCAACGGCAGTGACAACAACCCAACCTCCAAAATCCGCAGCCTCTTTATCTACCCCCTCAAATCCTGCCGCGGCATCGAGGTCCGCCAAAGCAAGGTCCTACCCACGGGCCTAGAATTCGACCGCCTCTACACCTTCGCCCAGCTCAAGAGCCCCTTCCCCCTCGCCCTCCCCTCCCCCAGCCAGGACCAGGACCAGGACAAGTCCACGGAAAAGGAAAAAGAAGCCCACACCTGGCACTTCATCACGCAGCGCCAATTCCCGCTCCTCGCCACCATCCGAGTCGACCTCTTCACCCCGGACCCGCTCAAAACCCGCGTCGTCGGCACGACACCACCACCACCACCACCATCAGCATCAGCATCCGCATCCGCATCCGCACCCTTCCTCCTCGTCCGCTTCCCCTGGCGCGAGCGCGGCCTGCGGGGCTTGCTCGGCTGGGTGGGCGCGAAGCTGGCGCGGGGGTGGCGCGCGCAGCCCGAGCGCGAGTTCGTGCTGCCCGTGGCGTATCCGACGGCGGAGGAGATCGCGGCGCGCGGGTACGGCGAGGGGGAGGAGGTCGTGGTGTGGCGGGAGACGGTGCGTGCGTTGGATATGGGGGTCGAGGTGCCGGAGGAGTTGGCGCTGTATTTGGGGGTGAGCAATCGGTTGGGGCTGTTTCGCGTGGATCCCGGGAGGCTGAGGGAGGTGTTTCGGTGTGCGCCGAGGAGGGGGGAGGCTGGGTATCAGCCGGTGACGGGGTTTCAGGATGCGGTGAGTGGTTGTGCTTTTCTTCCTTTTTTCTTTTTTCTTTTCTTTTTCTTTTTTGCTGGTTGGTGATGCTGTGGTTTCCCTGTGTTTATTGTGCGATTTCTCTGGGAGTGATATGTACTAGGAGATGGATGTTGCGTGCTTTCTTGACCTTGAGCTGTATTCGTGGAGAGGAATGGGTTCGGAGGCTAACTACGGATGGTCGTGTGCACAGTATCCGCTGCACCTCTTGAACCTGACCAGCGTTCGAGATTTCGAGGCCAAGATCGAAAAGGACGAGGCCCTCCGGGAGCTGGACCCCAGGAGGTTTCGGGCTAATATCATCGGTAAGTGCTGTATATGTTCAAGACGGTGCGAAGGGATACCTGCGTTGCCGTATCTGGCACCGCAAACAAACCCCTTCCTACCAGGGTACAGCCGCATCTCGTACCCCACCGTGACTGACGCTTAGATAGTGGACGGCGATGACAGCCCCTACGACGAAGAGACGTGGAAGAGGATCCGGTTCAGACCGGGGCCCAGCAGTAAGCGTGACGCTTCGGAGTTCCATGTGTCTTGCCGAACCGTCCGGTGAGTTAACCCGCATCTTGGATCATCGTCGCCTGTCTACACCGCTGACAACCTCCTAGCTGCAAGCTGCCCAATGTCGACCAGGATACTGGCTCTCGGCATCCTATGCAGCCAGACAGGGCTCTGAGGAAGTTCAGAGAGGTTGACGAAGGTGCAAAACACATGGGTTGTCTGGGCATGCAGGTCACGCCCTTATTTCCCAAGACTAGCTCGTCCGAGGATCTAGAGAGCTGGGTCGAGGTTGGAATGTCGGTTGAAGTCCTCGAGCGAGGTGAGCATGTGTACATCCCACAATAGACTTGGGCCGCGCCGGCGCGGGGGCAGAAGGAGTATTGTTGGTGCCAACAGCGGTGGAGGTTGCTGCGGCTGGAGGGGCTATAGTGTGGGTGGTTTGTGTAGGTTGGGAGAAGAGTGGTTGTATCTATATCCCATACAATCGGAGCAATACCTTGTATATTTATTCCTAGAATGGTTGTACATTGTTAGTTAAGCAAGATAAACCGTAACTATGTTTATATAGTAACAGCCAAAAATATAGGGAAAAAAGAACAACAGAAAAAAGAAAACAAAAGGCGGGCAGCGCTGGAACGGGGGGTCTTCTAAATTAGGTACTATCCAGTGCTTCTACCGCTCTGAAAACAAGCGCTGTTTCCCGAAGGCGAAAGTGATTGCTTGCGGTCTTTCTTAGGAGTAACCCGCCATACGCAAAGAGCGAGCACGAGCTCCCACTTGGGCTGAGAGGACCCGAAGGGCGGTCGCAAGCAACGCCACGGGGTAGGGTCCCTTCAAGCTTCGCGTATTCACGTACATCAATGCATGGTGCAGTATAGAGACACGGGAGAATGGGGTCAAATACACCAGACAGCGAGCGCGCTACCCACACGCAAACGTCATAGCTAGAGTCGTGTTCGTGACAACGTCATAACACATCCCGCCGGCGAGCACCTCACACCAAGTGTCCTGCCGGCATCGACAAGCAGCCCAAATCAGATGTGTCCTTCCACCTGCCCCTCTACCGACCCAACCCAACTCCAACAGCCCCTTCTCTCATGAAACCACCCAACCAGTCAACCTCCCCCCCTCCACATCTCGATACACAGGCACCCCACAGATAACACACACGACACGAAACAAAAATAAAACAAATCACCTCAAATCCGCGGGCGTGAGCGCCTGGACCATGCTGGTGCCCTCGCTGAAGCGGGTGCGGAAGATGCGGTTCGCGTTCTGGAACATGCCGTCCTTGAGGGAGACGACGATGAACTGGGAGCCCTTGAAGCGCGTCTTGATGAGGCGGCCGATGTTTTGCGTGTGCGACAGGTCCAGCGCCGCGTCCACCTCGTCCAGGATGTACA
The DNA here is from genome assembly GCF_000143365.1 of Chaetomium globosum CBS 148.51. Lineage (NCBI taxonomy): Eukaryota > Fungi > Ascomycota > Sordariomycetes > Sordariales > Chaetomiaceae > Chaetomium > Chaetomium globosum. The sequence goes on from NT_165979.1 coordinate 3,018,872, forward strand.
TGGGCGCCGGCTTGAACTGGAGCAGCGCCATGATCAGGGAGAGGGCGATTAGGGAGCTGTAGAGAAGGAGGTTTGTTAGTTGGGGGTTGGAAATGAAATGGGCGGGGGAGGGTGATAAAGGGGGCGCCTTACCGTTGACCGCCGCTCAGCTCGGTGAGAGACTGTTTCCAGACTTTGCCTAGGGACACCTTGACCTCAAGGCCATCCGAGATGGTCTTGCCCTCGGGCGGATCTAACTTGGCGAAGCTGCCCGGGAGCAGCTCGGCAAAGATCTGGCCAAAATCGCCGTTCACCTTCTCCCATGTCTCATGCAGCGCCTTCTTCTTGTAGTCGTCTAGGCTGATGATGGTCTCCTCGATCTTGCGCTTGTCGCGGATGACGGTGCGCATCATGTGCTTGAGCGAGACCTCCTTCTTCTCGACGCTGTCGATCATGTTCATGACTTTGGGATTGATCTTCTTGCGCAAGCCCTGGCTGCGCTCCAGCAGGTTCTTGTGCGTCGCCTTGCACTCGGCGATGTTTTGGCCCTTGAAGTCATATGGCGTCCCCGTGCGCCCGAACTGGTCGCGCGCGTCGGCGATCCACTCGTGTTCCTGCTCCATACGGGACACGCTCTGCGCCGCAGCCTGCTGCTCCTTGTTGAACTTCTCGACCTGATGGCCGAGCTTTTGCTTCTCTAGGCCCTCCTCGGTGATACGTGCGTTCTTGGACCGCATGGCTTGCTCAAGGGCACGTAGCTCGTCGTCGTAAACGTGGAGCTTGGTGCGCTCCTCTTCGAGCTGCGCCTGCGCGGTGTCGTGCGTCTCCTTGATCTCCTGCTGCTTCTTGATGAGCTCCTCGACCTCCTCCTTCTGCGCCTTGAGGGCGAGGTCAATCTCTTGCAGTTGTTCGCGTGCTGCGGCTAGGTCGCCAGATACCTGCTCCGAGTCGAGCTGTGCGTTTTGGAGCTCCTTTTGGAGACCCTTGTTCGACGCCGTCATCTTCTCGACGGCAACACGGAGTTTATCAACCGAAGCCTGAAGCTCAATGAGCTTGGCGTCCTTGTTGTTGTCGAAGTCCTTCATGTCCTTCTCGATCCTCTTGACATCAGCGCTAGCCTCAGCTTGCCGCTTCTTAGCCTCCACAACCGACTCCTTGAGCTGCGCAATCGTTTCCTTCATCTTCTGTACCTCTTGAAGAATAGATGAGGAGGAGTTGCCGCCAATCTGTTCCTCGGCAAGCTTGATCTCGTGCGACTTGAGATCGAGCTCCTGCTTTATCTTCTTCGCCTGGTCAAGCCTGGACTTCTCTCGCGCGATTTGGGATTGCAACTGGCCCAGTGATGCCTCGGCTTCCCTTAACTGCCTTGTAAGCTCATTGAGCTTTTGTAACGTGACCAGCACACCGCTTGAGTTCGGCGCACTGCCACCAGAGAGAGTACCCGAGGGATCGTAGGCATCACCTTCTAGTGTAATACTCCGCATCCGTACGTTGGGGTCAAAGGTAACCCGCTTGGCTGTCTCACCATCTGCGCACACCAGAGTATTGCCAAAGACATACTCCATGGCCGCCGAAACCTCGTTGTCATAGCCGACAAGGGACAGTGCCAGATCAACTTTCCCTGGTGCGACCCTTTGAGCGGTGGCAACGGTTTGCGCAGATGCCCTGAAGGTGGCGATCTTGTTAAGGGGAATAATGGTCACCCGCTTTCGCAGTCTTCCTCCTTGCAAGAGCTGCGTGCCGGTGACTTCTGTGTCCACAACAACGTTGTATAACCGCCCGCCCGCGCAGATTTCAAGCGCTGTAGCTGCTTGTGTGAACTGTTTGTCGAGAGAGAACAGCTGAGCTACTAGACCCTTGACCTTGGACCGGTCAAAATTGGGTACAGGGTCGGCGTAATTGAAGTCGATGTTGGCTACCTTACGCTTGAGAGCGTCGGATTCTTGCCGCAGATTCCGGATGGTTTGTTGGAGTTGGCTCTCTTGCTTATACATCTCCTGTTCCGTGCCAGGTTGAAACCCAAGCTTACCAAGCTCCTTCTCTAACCTCTGAGCCTGATGCTTGAGCCCCTCGAGATCTTTGAGAAGCCCGGCGTTTTGGTCTTTCGCCCTCACCGCGCGCGGCTCTTCTTCCTTTATCCGCTTTTCGAGATGGGCCATTTTGATTTTGGCCTGCTCTTGCTCTGTCACGGCTGCTGTGACTCGGTTCCTAGCGTCTTGTAGCTGTCCCTGATACCCGTTCTCCTGGCCTTCCTTGGATGCGACACCGGTTTGCAGGGTCTGGAGCAGTTCTTCTTTCGACTCCGCCTCCTGAGCCTGCTTCTCGGCCGCTTCTTTTGCAGAGTCGTACTTGGCCTTGATTTTTTCGTACGCCTTGGTCTTCTCCTTCAGGGTTGCCTCCAGCTCGGCGACGGTCTTCTCGCAACCTGTCCTCCTCTCTTGCTCCTCCGCCATGCTGCTGCGCTTGAGATCGGCAACGGTAGCCAGGCGGACCAGTTCATTGGAATGCTTCTTTACCGCATCTTCGAGGGCTTGCGCCTTGCCGCCCTTCCCGTAATTCCTTGTCCCTCTGCTCCTTGACCCTCTTCACATCTTCCTCCAAATGCGAAATTTCGCTCTTGAGGCGTGTGGCCGATTCCTCCAAATCCTTTTCACGTTGCTTCTTTGCTTCGAGATCCGAGGCAGACTGCTCTAGCTTTTCCTGGCACCGGACGTAGTCGTGAGCGACAACAACTCTGGTCAACCCGCTCGAGATCGTTTTGTGTTTGCTGAAAGTCGAGGAAGGCGCGCTTCTCAGTGCGGAGTTTCTCGAGCTTTGGTTCGATTTCGTCGCGGAGTAGTTCTGTGATTTCCTGGAGCTTCATTTCCTTTTTCCCCATCGTCTTGATCGCCTTGTCTCTCCTATCCTCGAACATCCTCGTTCCTGCTGCCTCCTCAATCATGGCCAGGATTTCGACGGCCTTCATGTTTAGCACTTTGGTGATGCGACCCTGCATGATCAGGAAGTTCGGGTTGTTGATGTTGAGCTGGACCGACTGGAACAGGTTCTGGACGGTCTGCTGCTGTGCTCGATGACCATTGATTAGGTATTTTGTTGTCCCGCCGAGAACGATCTGGCGCGTCACGCTAATGGTCGTGTATTCCTCAAACCCGATGGGCGAGCGCCTCTTGTCCTTGTTGTCGAACACGATGGTGACGCTAGCCTTGGTGACGCCTGCTTGGCCGCGTTTGTAGATGAGGTCCTGTCGGCAGAAACGGGAGAGTCAGCTCGGGACTTTAGAAATTCCCAAATTCTTATCTCACCTGTAGATTCTGAGCGCGGACTGTGGACATGTTGGTGATGCCGAGGACAAAGCAGATGGCATCCAGGATGTTGGACTTGCCACTGCCATTGAGGCCGGTGATCGAGTTGAAGCTCTCGTCCCTGCACCAACTGTCAGCAGCCTTTCAACCCCTCAAAATCGTCCTGCAGTACCATCCTGATATCACGGTACGCACGGCGTACGACTTGAAGCCCTGTTTGCGTGGGTCAGTTGCTGTCTGGAAAAAAGCGGAAGGGTCGGTCTGCGCCTACGTCGATGATTAGTTCCGTCACCCTCATGGCGGCGTTGTCGAAAAAGCCCCCTTTATCTCGTTGGTTGTCGATCGGCCTGGGGGGGTATGGGGGGTATGGGGGGTTAAGAAGGCGCGTAAAGTCCCAAAACCGATTTCCAAGACACGCGGCACCCCTCCTTGCAGCTTCGGTATTTGTTTACTTTGCTTGGTTGTCGCCCCGCAGCATGCGGGCCTGTGCGCTGGTCTCAAAGTCACCCGCAATGGCGTGGTATTTTATCGGACGAGTAGTTACGTATCTTACGGTATTGATACATATCCGTTCGATGTGGAATGTCAGCCCACTTGCTCCACCCCGACAATCGCATTCATCCGAGGATCGTAATCCCAAACATGCCAGGCTCGGGAGTTTTGTATGCGATGATGTTGGGTCCGCGTTTCTTCTATTCTCACCCTAAAATTGCTCTTGCACTGTGATTTTTTGACACCATCTTCTATCCCTAAACTAGTATTATCCAAATTCAAATCCAGCTTTTTTTCTATTTTTGTTACCTTGAAATCACCGCACTAGAATATTACCCTGAATCGGGCAGTTTGAAGTTGCATCAGCAGCGCTTGTTCAGGTTACTGGGCGGCCATTGGCCACCTTGTCAGAACAAGCGGCCTGGGCAGGGGTTCCCGACCGTTGCCCCCAACTTGGAACCGGGCGCTCGGAGGGGAGACGTACGTCGGCCTTGTCCCTCCATGACAGGCTGGAACCCTCGAACGCATCTTGATATTTAATGCTTTGCGTGCATTTCAGCCCAATACATACGGTGGCCCGGTTTCCCGGATGCGCCCGCCCCTGATCAGCAACCCTTAGCCGCCTGTACTTTGCGATTGCTGTGCAGGTCGGTCGAACACTGCCGTCCAGGACAGGCCATCGCCACAACAAACATCCCAACCTCTGCGAATTTGGCGAGGACTGAACAGCTATCCGACCAACCCATATAGCCGACGCAGCCCAGATCTGCAAATAAAAGTGCACCAACATATCATCGAATCGGCCACGATCTGATGCCAATCCGTTCTAGTCGCTATCGCCATATGACGAGGCCCCGGGCCCTTTTGGGAGGATGCCCGAGGCAATGATTCCCTCGCGGACCTCCTCCTCGAGTACCCTTTTGCCCACTTCACGAGAGTCGGACACAGCCTCTATTCGCCCACGCAACCGTCGCCTTCTTACCACACAAGACGGTACCGGGTCTCCTTCGGCATTCTCGAGCCCGAGTCGAACTCCTAGCCGGGGCGCTTCGCCGATACCGTCAGCGCATATTGGTTCTGTTACAGGGAGGAACAATGCTGGGACCGACGTTGTGCCTGGCACAGCCCCGTGGAAAGAGTCCCGGTGCCGGCCGTCGGACTCCTCGACGGCTCGTGGACCTCGAGCTGGGCCTCTGTCCAGGAATTGGCGTCATCGCTACTCACGGGCGGGGGACCGGGGGTTGGTCGGTGAATTGCATCGCCCGGGCAGCAGGGATGGAAGCAGAGCGAGGAAGCCGACCAGGCAGTCCAGTTACCGGGCGGAGAATAGGATTGAGACCTGGGGTCCGCAGCCCCCAAACGAGGGAAGGCCGAGTGCAGGCGACATTGCTGCTGGATCACGCGCAGAGAGGGAGGCCACCTTGAAAGCTATGCGCACGGCAAGCGTGTTGGAAAGCCACGAGGGTGTTAACGGAGGATTGGACGTCGCGAGAAGGTTTAAGAAACGAAGCTCGGATGAGGACCTGAGGAACACCTCGCAGAATCATCAGGAGACGGAAGCGTATTTGGCCTACATCCATCACGTACAGGCCACAGACACCTATGCAGGTGTCGTGCTGAAGTACAGGTGCCGGGAGGACGCATTTCGGAAGGCCAACGGGCTGTGGTCGCGGGATAATATCCAGGTGCGGAAGTGGTTGGCAATGCCGGTGGATGCATGTGAGGTGAGGGGCCGACCTTGCGATCCACCAACCAACCCATCCTCACGAGTCGACCTGCTGGCCCGGACCCCAGATGGAACCGACCCCTTCGGCCGAGACGATCAAAAACAGGACTTTTTCTCGAACCCCTCAAACGGGCAGTCATCAGATCAGAACCAGGCCGGCGACAACGACAGACCATGGGACCCGCGTAAGATGGGTGTCGATAGACTCGCACCCGCATCCGATCGAGGTCGCACGGGTTCCCCGAAAAGCCCTTGGTTATTTTCCCCCGCGCCGGAAGAAAAGCGTCTCCACGGTCTCCACCCCCCGAGCCTCGATGGATCACCCCAACGCCCCGGCCTCCGAATCAGCCGTCGACAGCCCCGGAAGCAGTTCTTCCCGCCGCCCTAGCCTCCTCACATCCCGACGCCCGTCCAACAGCACCACCACCTCACCCGCCAACCGGCGCCGCATAAACAGCACCGGCAGCGGCACCAGCGCCAGCGCCGACGACCCCCGCCCAGCCTGGATGCGCCGACCCGGCGGCGTCGGCTCCCTCGGACGCAACGTGCGCGCCCCGGGGCCAGAGCGTGACTACTTCAACACGTGGACCAACAAGCACCTCCCAGGACTCAACATCGACTCGCTCCCATCCATGTCGGTTATGGGCTCCGAGATGGCGCGCTTCGGCTTCCTGCGCGCCGCCGACAACCCCTCGGTTGCCATCGCCGAGAGCCCCATCGAGGACGGACGCGACGCCACCTCGCACACCACACAGCAACCGCAGCACCAGCAGGGCACGAGCCTCGACAAAGGCCGCCGCCACCGTCGAGACGTGGCTCAGGGGCGCCTTTGAGCGCGCTAGGCAGGGGCGTGACCGCTCACGCCTGTTCTCGGCCCCAGGGGTAGGAGCCGGCGGCGGCGGTGGCGGCGGCGTGGGGCTGCCTGAGGTGGGTGGGATGGGGGTGATCTGATCGAGCTGGCGGATACAGGGCAGCGATGATGGGAGGCATGATGGGGCGCCGAGGGATGCCGGGGGCCTGCTTAGCTCGCCGTCTGGTTCGACGGCGGCTTCGGGGAGCAGGCCGGGCCAGTGGACGCCGGGTGTGAGGGGGAGGGGGAGGGGTGGCCCTGGGGTTGGGCTGGATAAGAAATCGGATTAGGGGTTGGGTGATGAAAGTGGGGAGGGGAGGGAGATACGGGGACGCTGTTTATCTACAGATGGTGGTCGTATGGCGACTGATATGGATTGTTGCTGTGGGGTATCTTAGCATTGCGGTGCAGGCGTTGTATTGTTTTAGCGGTGGCGATGTTGACCGCGGCCATGGCCTCTTTTTTTGTATATAGTAGCAGGCAATTAGATCATGGCATGTCGGCTTGGGTTTTGTCTCATCTGAAGTAAACCTCTTGAATTTGGAATGTTGCATGTTTCTCCTTGATACAGGAACCTAATGCCATAGACGAAACAAACTATAAGTTTAGGTGAAAAATTCTGCATCGAGACACATAATACGTAGCTCTCGAGTTTGTTAAACTATCATTTGATAATTGTTGCAAAGTGATCTCTACTGTGTAAGACCGAACCTTGTTGATTTGCGCCAAGAATAGCCTGCCTTCAGCAGCTTGTCATGCATCGCCGATAAGGAACCTTATCGCCGGACCCGAAAGTCGGAATCGCGGGCTGCGACCGCGACACCTTCGCAACACTCTCCCTTTTGCGCCGGCGTACCTCATTTTACGAATACACTATCCAATTTACCGACTGTATACGTACGCCTTCCGTCCCAAAACGACCGACTTCGTCCCACTCCGAGCGAACATCCCGCGCCGCGAAATGCCACGACCGTCACAATGCCGATTTGTATAGAATGTCGGCACCCCGTCAAGACACTCTGGCGCGAGGGCGGCGGCGACAAGTCGGGCGGGCACAACATCCGTTTGACAGTATGCAAAAACTGCGGCCGCTTCTGCGACAAATACGTCGAGCACGATTTCGTGGTGTTGTTTATTGATCTGGTCTTGATCAAGCCACAGGTACGGCAGCAGTCGGGACTGGGACGCAGGACAAGGGGACTAATACAAAAGGGGGGATTAGGTGTACAGGCATTTGCTACATAACACATTGATGAAAGAGGAGGACCAGTTTGCGGTAGGTTATTATCCGCGTTACAATGGCCCGTGTATATCAAGCAAGGACGAAGAGAGGACTAACGAGCCCCCCCTAGCCCTCGATCATCCGCCTCGGCGTTCTCCTTTTGCTCTTCGACGTCTATCTCACCTGGGCACGTATCGAGCGCCAATCCGCACCAGCCGACCCTCCCGATATAACCGACAATGAAAATAACTTTGGCCGACTTGCCCAACAACCCATAGTCTTCCAATACATGTTTTTCCGTACGCCTCCCCCCAGACCCATTCACCATCCCCCCCCACCACACACCACCCATCATCCCAAACCAACCAACCCACTAACCAACCTTGGCGGACACACACATACACAGTAATCCTCTGCACGCTCTCCACAATCGCCTTCCACGGCTCCATCCGCTTCCTCACCTCATCACGCTACTCCCCACTCGCCGCGCTCGGCCTGTTACCACGGTACTCGCGGCCTAACTCAGTCTCCACGGCGCTGCTCGTGTCGTCGTCGACCAAGCTGTTCCCGATCCTGATGGTGATCTGGGAATACGACGTGCCCGCGGCGGCGCGGTCGCTCGGGTGGGCCGTGGTGGCCAACAACGTGGAGGCGCTCAAGATCCTGCTGGACTGCGGGTACGGCGTCGCCGCGCTGCTGGCCATGGCCGGTGCGGTCAGTCGGTGGGCGATGGGCCGGGCGGTGCTGTGGGCGGCTGGGTTGGAAGGGGTGGACTCAGCGGGCGAGTCCGGGGTTGCGGAGGACGGGCGCGCCTTTGTCGCGATGCTGATGTACGCGAGGGAATGGGCGGGCAGGCTGGCTGTTGGTTAGGTGCCGCGCAGCGCGAGCTTGAGTGTTCCCGTTCCCGTTGTGCGTTAAGCCTTTGTTTTCTTATCCGAACTGTTCTGCAAAGTTGTCATGAGATGAGTGATTTCTTCCTTCTTGACATGATGCAACTGTGTTGTATTGGCCCGCCTCTGTTCTGCCAGGGGGGCTGTCTGTTGGATGTACAAGTCCAAAGCCAACCCAAATGTGAAATATCAAAAACCCGTTATATGCCCGCCTCGCGCCCAAAACGCCGCCCCGCATCTGTATGGAATGCCGTGGGTATTCGTACAACGAGCCGCTGAATATGGTCCCGCCTCGCGCCCGTCTTGCCGCCCGTCTGGCCGCCCCCGGAAATCCATCTTAGTGGTGGATGTACTCCTTGCGTAGGTCCGACCGTCGCGGCTCGATGAGCGGGTGGAGCTGGGCGAGGAATGTAACAGCCCACATGAGGAAGCAGCTGGCAATGGAGAGGATGATGGAGGAGCGCCAGAGCCTGGAGAGAGATGAAGTCAGTACAACATCATCAAATGACGGGCGTGGGAGTTAGGGAAAACATACACTTGATTCTCGCCCTTGGGAGAGAAGAACCATGCTGCAAGAGCCATGGCAACAACTATCACGAAGCCAATGATGACACTCCACCTGCAAGACTCGGTGTTAGCCAGGAGCGGACGGTTCTATGGTGGTGTGCAGGGCTGTCGCGTACCCGTTGGCCATTTTGCCGGTCTATTATGCGGGATGATTTGACTGCTTCGATTGACCCCGGCGGACGTAGTGTTGTTGAGTGCGAAACGGTTTGTTGGCGGCCGAGAGAAGCGGCGTTGCTTATTCGGTGGTTGGTTGCGCGGCGTTGGAGGTTGGCGGAAGCTCACGCCGCAGCAACAAGGCAAGCTGCGGACCTTGGCGACTGCCCTTAGTCATCCGACTGACCTACCTTGTAAGATTACCTTACACCTTACGAACATAACATTACGACTTCAACATTTCAACCCACCTCATACTTCCGAATGCCGAACAACAAAGCAGCAATTAATAGAGGTGTTGAGGTGTCAATAGGTGCTTAGGTAGTACGATCCTGACTCTGGCTAAGTAATACTTTCGAACCCCGACTTCCATCACGAGACCGATTTAATCAATCAGTTATTCTCATACTTCAACCCCGACTCCTGCCGGATGGCGCCGTAAATTCCGGCGATGTCCCCCTTCGCCCCGTCGTGTTCCTTCACCTCGGCCAGATGCGCATCCGCCACTTCGAGGTTCCTCATCCGCACGCCACAGGCCTTGGCCAGACTAAGGGCATGCCTCGCGTCCTTCCTTGCAAGGTCAACGGGAAAGAGTGGGTAGTCCATCTGGTGGTACGCCCCCGACAGGATGCGAGTCGAATAATCCGCAAACGGACCGGGGAAGAGACTCTCGATTAAGTCATGCATGTATTGTGTTCCGAGCCCAGACTTCTCCGACAGGACCAGGGTCTCAGAAATCTGCTCGACCATGTTTGCGATGAAGGTGTTGCCGATCAGCTTCAGCTGGAGCGCTTTCTCATAGGGCTGGTCGCTCATGTCGATCTCGCTTTTGGCCATGACACCTTTGAAGTACTGTCGAGCCTTTTGGACCGAGGCCTTGGGGCCTGCAAGGACACCGATGAGCTGCCCGATCTCGCCCTTGGCAGGCGCTCCAAACACCGGGGCGGCGACGAACTCAGCACCGCGGTCATGGAAGAGCTTGGCGACGCGTACTGTGGTGTCCGGGTGGATGGTGGAGCACTCTACGAAGAGCTTGCCCTTGACGTCGACAGCTTCGAGGATCTCGGCTGCCACGCTTTCCACCACATCGTCCTTGGCGAGGATCGTGAAGATGATATCTGCCTTGGCAACGCCCGCAGTGACCGAGTCGATAATTTCGACCTGGCCAGTCGTAAACTTCTCGCTGAACTCGACGGACTTCTGCTTGGTGCGGTTGTAAATAAGAACGGGGTGTTCGACATCTCCCTTCTGTACGACGTTTTTGCACATCCCCTGGCCATGTTAGAACTCCTTCTTCGCATGGTCGGCAATCTGTGCACTTACCCGGCCCATGTTCCCCAGGCCAATCCACAAGACTTTCGGCGCCATGTTTAAGGGAATTAATACGTAGGTTTCTAATGTCCGTGCTTACAAAATGTTCAAAATACCAGGAGGTTGCGGATGGGGCAGATGGTGTTGACAAGCGGTTGTGTTGGGGAATTCGTTGTGTGTCACTTCTAGGTTTTATCAAGGGCCTTCCCTCCCTTATAAGTCGGGTAATGGACCGGGCCACTTCGCGGGGAAACGCTTTCCCCTCTCGCCATAACCTTGGGAACAACCTCGGAAGGAAAGGCTTACAAATGGCAACCACGAGTTGCCCATGCAAGGTCGGAATCACCTCTCTAGTGAGAATCAAAATGAGCCTTGCCTTCCCACATTGGGGTGGGTGGCTTTGAGTTGCTGCTTTCCTGTCGCCGGGTCATCTATACTATACAGTACGACCCCAAAATTATTCCATCATCGAACCGCGGGATAACTTGGAACCTGAATCAAGTGCGGGGCAGCAGACTTCAGCTCCTGCTGTTGCTGGTTGCGTAACCTGTGGTCAGTTAATAAACGCGGCTAGCACCTGCGGGGTTCTTTCCGCCATGGAAGCATCACGGATGCTTCTCGTGAAGGTCCAATTGCCCAATCATTCATCAATGTGAGTTGCCGTCAAGAGGGACCTTGCCGACCGGGACATCTGCTGGCCCACTCTAGACTTCCTGGTTGCCGCTGGTTGCCAAGAATGTCAGTCAGTTCCACTTTCCATTTGTTATCTGATGATCTGATAATTTTGCTTGGGGAGGTGAAAGAACAAGGGTTGTTAGTCGGTGGGTTTTCTCCTTCCTTGACTCACCATCATCGCGTTCTTTTCATCCTGCATTCCGCTCCCCAAAACGTAATGCTTGCCACCTGTATCTGAGAGCTGATTCATTAGCCGGGTCACCTCGAAAAGGGACCCCGGGAAACTTCCTTGCGCGCTTTTAAAATTCGCATGGCAATGTTCGCCAACTGTGGTGGCGCTTGGAAGAGAGCATCCTTAGTGGCCCAGGTGAGGCAGAGATATTCTGTTGTTCTTTTAACTCAATTACCTCTCGTCTGACGTCCAATCAGGCTTCTATCCGCAGGGAGAAAGGGTGTCACTTATCGACTGCTGAGAATGGCGCTCGATCTGGAAGGACGAGCGCTGGTGGTGCGTCTGAGAATCGACATCCGTCTGCTACAGAGGGAAAACAGAAAAGAGAGTCGGACAGGGTTAGCGACGCCAATACCTCAAGTACCTCGAACCCTACTAACCGTGGACAGCAATTTCTAATCTCTGTGCTTGAATCATCCGCTACCAAACGCGATGCCAAGGCGTATATTCAGACTTTTGGCTCGTCCCCAGGCTCGAGCCTAAAGAAGACGCCAGCTTTTACAACTGTCTTGAATGACGGCCTTCGTGGCCAGAGCGATGTTCCGCGCTTTGTCCAAGGCCCCGTGAAAGCTTCCGCGACAGATACTAACGAGGTGCCGCATATTGCCATCGTGAAGCTCATGCACCCACAAACTTGGGACGACGCTCTGCATGATGGCGTAGCCAAGACACTTACTCAACTACGGGACCTCGGTCTACGGAGCGTTATTGTTCTCGACTGTGACCTGGGGGAGCGCGATGGCACACAGCAACAGGAAGTCACTTCTGAACAAACGGACCGCATCATCCGAGCCATTGGCCGGCACGGCTCTCCAGGGGCGGAGCTAGTAAGCTCAACCATCTGGAAGACCAGGGGGGTGTCGGAAAACACGTCTCTAGTACGCCCTACGGATCTCTTTGTCGGATTCGGACGAGGTTTCACCACACCCCTGAGACACGGCCATATTGTAGTCGTGCCACCTCGCGCTCTCTGCGAAGAGACTTTGACATTTACAAAGGCTGACGCAGACGATGTTGTCTTTGCGTTGGCGCACTATTTTTCGGGCCTGCAGTTCGATAAGGGGACGCTGACGGAGGGGAAGGTTGAGAGCAGTTCTGGCCATGTACGGAACGCTTTAGTGGATCGAATCATCGTCATTGACCCCCTGGGCGGTATCCCGGCGAGCGGCCATGGAGACGGTGCACGGGTATTTGTGAACTTGGAAGAAGAGTTCGACAGACTCCAGGCCGCCCTTATTTCTAAAGGAGCAAGCCGATCCACAAGCGAGCACCATAGACCGGTCAAACGACCTCAAGGCCAGGCATGCGAGGAATCTGAAACTTGTCAAGAGAGCATTGGCGATACTCCCCTCGACTGCCTCGGCCGTTATCACCAGTCCGACCGAGGCGGCAAACCTACGAGCCCGACCCCTCCCGGCAAACGAGGCCACCGTCGGGCAAATTGCTGGTGAGGTGAAGACGAGGAGGTGGCAGAATCCGATCATCCACAACTTGATCACTGACAGGCCGATCTACTCTGCCTCTCTCCCCATCGGCAGAGTTAAACCCACAAGGGGCAATGATGAAAGGTCGCGGGGCCAAATGCCAACAACAACCCTCGCAAAGAAGGGCCTACCAGTTACAATCTTTCCTCATACACACACAGGGCGTTGGACACCCCCCAAACCAGGCGGGAGCCGACTTAAACTCACAGATACCTGTATCGACCTGCCACGGCTTGTCCACCTCATCAACGATTCATTCGGCCGGAAACTCGACGTCGAGCACTACCTGCGCCGGGTCGAAGATAGCCTCGCAGGCATTATCATTGCGGGCGAATACGAAGGAGGGGCCATTTTGACCTGGGAGCGACCCTTGGGCATGGACGAGGCGACGGCCCACGCCACCGGCCGGTTGGTCCCCTATCTTGACAAGTTCGCGGTGCTTAAGAGAAGTCAGGGTGCCGGTGGCGTGGCCGACATCGTGTTCAACGCCATGGTGCGTGATTGTTTCCCCGGCGGGGTGTGCTGGCGGAGCAGGAAAAACAATCCGGTCAATAAGTGGTACTTTGAGAGGTCGTGCGGCGTTAGGAAGCTGCCTGAGAGCAATTGGGCCATGTTCTGGACGACGCCGGAGGCAGCGACGAGCCGGCAGCTCATGGGGGATTACGAGGATGTGTGTAGGAATGTGGTGCCGTCTTGGGAGGATACGAAACCGGCGGATTAGGATGAAGGCATGTTTGCGGGATGAGACTTTTGAATCTGTACATACAATCAAGCATATGGATTTCGTGACCTGAAACCGTTGTTTGCCAAGCAAGGGGCTGCTGCAGGAAGTGCACATGTGGCTGAGCATTTGTGTTGACGACAGATGAAAGCGGTCACCCCGGGCATAATGACGCGGCCAATCATCCAAGCTTTTGTCTCGATGCAGCAGGGATTGGCAGGTCTCAAGTGTGGGGGCTTTGTTCCCTGCAGCTTGGCCCCCGAACGGCTTGCAAGGCAGAAGAGACCCAAACTGCATCACAACCAGAAACCTTCCTTTCCCACATCAACCTGCTAACAACGAAAGCTTGTTGTCGCACATTTTTGAACAATAGATCGCAAGCCTACCACGAACCGCCAAGATGGATGCGTTCAAGGGATTCCAGAAAAGCCTCACGTACGAATACCCAACAATCGAGGGGTATGGACGATTCGAGGGACAACAACATAACTGACACCGAGGCAGCTCGCTGGGTGGGCAAATCACCCCATTTGCCTCGCGCACCTTTCAGTACACAAAGGAGCAGCTGGGCCAAGCTGAGGACAAGGTTCGCGACACTTGAAGATTTTCCCCGGTTTAGAGGCAGTGGCTAACACCAGAACCCACAGACCCAGCTCCCGCCCGACTACATTGACCTCGAGAAGCGGGTCGATGCGCTCAAGGCAGTTCACTCGAAGATGCTTGCTGTGACGTGGGTTTTCCGATTCGTGTCCGGTTTCGCAGATAAAAGGTTGGGCTAACGACTTCGAAACAGCTCCCAGTACTCGAACGAGGCGTACGACTACCCGCCCAACATCAAGGAGACCTTTCAGGACCTTGGCCGCACCGTCAGCGAGAAGGTCACGCTCCTCTCGAGCGCCACCTCCCCTGCCGAGGCGCAGGCCGCCCTCACGGCGCCGCCCAGCGCCAAACCGCAGCCCAAGACGTTCCACCATGCGATGGCACGCGCCTCGCTGGCGGGTAGCCAGACTCTGCACCAGCAGCACACGGGCGCGGGCGAGGACCCGTTGGCGACGGCCCTCGAGAAGTACGCGCTAGCCATGGAGCGTGTCGGTGAGGCCCGCCTCGCCCAGGATGCCCAGGTCCAGAGCCGCTTTTTGGCGGGTTGGAACACCACCCTCAACACCAACATCCTGTTCGCCACGCGCGCCCGCCGCGCCGTCGAGAAGGCCCGTCTTACGCTCGACGCCGTCAAGGCCCGCGTCAAGGGCACCACCTGGAAGATGGCTGGTGCGGGGCCCGCGTCGCCCCGCTCGGCAGAGCCGCATGATGATCATGAGCTGAGCCCCGAGGCGCAGGAGGAGATCGAGAAGGCCGAGGACGAGTTTGTCACCCAGACGGAGGAGGCCGTGGGGGTTATGAAGAATGTGAGTTTCCCTTTGTGCCCCCCCCCCCCCTTTAATTTGTTGGATTCCATCACTGATATGTGCCTGCCCAGGTCCTCGACACCCCCGAGCCGCTGCGCAACCTGGCTGAGCTGATCGCGGCGCAAATGGAGTTCCACAAGAAGGCCCACGAGATTCTGAGCGAGTTGGCGCCCATCGTCGATGGGCTGCAGGTCGAACAGGAGGCAAGTCGCGCTTCGGCCTACGCGTTGCATTGAGAAGGGAGAGACAAGTGAAGAAGGCCATTGTTGCTGACACGCCAGCTTCCTCACTTCAGGCGAGCTATCGCAAGAGCCGAGAGAGCGCCTCCTAGGCGGGGCGCGACGGAGACACCGGGGGGGTTCAGCGCTGGACTGAGATGCCAAGCCACAGCAGAGCATCGTGTGCGAGGTCGGGTTTGTTTGCACAAGGGTTCCGTGGTATGGGGATTACCCCGCGGGGTTGTTGTTCTATCTATAAATACGCAGTTTGGTTGACCCGATGTGGTTGGTTTTATTCTTCTGGCCGGGCCGTTTTATCTTATCCTTCTCGATTTTGGAGGTGATCGCTGTAGATCCAGACTCGCCCAATCTTAGCCCAATTTTAGCCCGCTGTGTAGACCACATTCTGTCTACTCCTGTGCTTGTTGTGACGAGAGGAAGCCAAGAGCACAACCAAGATCATTCTTATCACAATGAGCTTTTGAGCTTTCACAATGAGCTTATTTCCCCGGGGCAATCGCCGCGGGGTCGGCATGCGCACCACGATAGGCGTCTACCCCGCCTTAGCCATTCATTCAATTACGGGCGTGTGGCTCAGTTGGTAGAGCGTTCGCTTAGCATACTACTCTGTATGCGAAAGGTCCTGGGTTCGATTCCCAGCTCGTCCACAGCTAATCTTTTGCTGGATAGCCATAGTATCTTTTTTCTTGTGACTGTTATTTTCATGCCTTTTGAGTCTGAGATTGACTTGGAAAAGGGTTTAGACGGATGTTTTACCTATAAAAGTTGAGTTCTCCTCCTTGAACTGTAGCGTTTTCCTATTTGAACTGTAGTGGTCCGTGCGCAACACTGCAAAACGTCGGCTAATTAGTTCTGCCGCTTGATGCCTGCCACACAGCATCACAGCATAACACCCGAAGCAACGTTACGATTCCACAACGGCGCAGTGAGAATACCCTCATTTGGGCATCGAGAATGGATTATTTAAGTGCTAATTTTTTGATTTCAGGTTTTCTTATTAAATATATGTCATTGCGCAGTCTGCAGGACATGGAGGAGTTACCGGCTTCACTCCAACCAGAGGCTGTCTTGACAGGGTCTCCTTATGGTGCACCTGCACCACCAAGCATCCCGCCAGGCCACCGTCTCCTCACTGGCCCGGCTTACGCCTCCTGCAACGAGCTCTTGCTTGATCTGAACTTTTAGGGGAAGTCCTATGGTCTGGGATTTGTGAAGAGGCGAGCTTCGAATTGAGAGTTTTGCGTATTTTCCTGAATCAGGGCTTGAAGAACTTCTTGGTATTCGTGCGTTCTGCTGGATGAAAATGGTGACTATTGGAGCGAAGTTCCATGATTTGTCTCCAAAGTAGGGCTCCGAATCATGCAGCTCACCGCCTTCCCGTTTTGGCTGACGCACGGACCACTACAGTTCAAATAGGAAAACGCTACAGTTCAAGGAGGAGAACTCTAAAAGTTGGAAGAACAAAGGTCTGCTTGATAGTTCAATATTACGCTTCGTCAGAGGTTTGGTGTCTCACATCCCTTGTAAATTACGGCCTTGGCGACACCCCACCTCAGCCTCGTCTCAAGTGGGACCGCCACTGATTGCACCGCTCCCAAATCCCTGCAGCCTGAGGTCATCCACCTGACAGTGCGCGCCTCGGAGCTCCCTTCAAGATCTGCCCACTCTCTGTACCGTCCAGCGACCCGACAAGCCATCCACCCGCACACAGCGCTGGAAGGCAGAACACATTCAATATGGTATGTTTCCCTACCGCTTTCTATTCTATTTGGTACGAAATGAAAGCAAACAAAGCGCTAACCTGCCCAACTTTTCTTGCAGCTGCCCCTCGGGCTTCTCAACGCGGCGCAAGGCCACCCCATGCTAGTCGAGCTCAAGAACGGCGAAACACTCAACGGCCACCTCGTGCTGTGCGATACATGGATGAACCTGACCCTACGCGAGGTCGTGCAGACCAGTCCGGTGCGTTTTATCGGCTCCTTCCGACCCCTCGATACTCCGATGGTGGATAGTTCGATGGACTACTTGCTGACTGGATGCGGTGGTAATAGGAAGGCGATAAGTTCGTGCGGCTGCCTGAGGTTTACGTCAAGGGGAATAATGTGGGTTTGGATTCTTCTGATATCCTGGCTGGCTGGGGCGGGTTGCTGACTCAACGGCGAACAGATCAAGTACCTGCGGGTTCCGGACGATATTATCGATGTTGTTAGGGACCAACAGAGCCAACAGGGCGGCGGTTACCGCGGTGGGCGTGGTGGTCAAGGGAGAGGAGATCACGGTGGTCGGGGTGGCGATAGGGGGCGTGGTGGGAGAGGGCGAGGAGGTGGAAGGGGTGGAAGGGGCAGAGGGTCATGAGGGGATCTTTGGGCGTCCTAATGTTTGATGAAGCGTAGATGAGGAAGATGAGGAACCGGCACTACTTCCGTTTCCGAGTCAGGATGGGGGTTGGTTTAGAAGCTGAAACGGGTTGGGAATCCGCCATGGGCGACGGTAACCACCAGCTTCGTGATGGGTATTAGTGGATGCGACGACATGCGGCGGATCATAAGTCCTCGCTTCTCGGTCCAGAAGTTGCTATTCCTCGCAGCTAGCGACCGGTTGCACCCCGTAGCCCGGAGGAGTAGCGGAGGAGAAATGAATGCCATGAGACTTACCATGATCCACGTGACCTGTATTGTCTCTAAGCCGGTGGCAGGGGTGCCCGTCTGACTGACACCGCCTTATTTTTTCATCCCGGCAGAATCTTTTGACCGAATTGATAAACTGACAGAAATGGATTTTTGATGGACTGATCGCCGTGAATATTCAACGTAGATACGAAGGTCCCCAAATTCGTAAACGCTGATGAGCACCGACTTCATACATGTCTTCGAAAAGGAATACCCAATTGTTGGCATTTTTATAGCACGGTCTCTATCCACGCAACCCCTTCCTTCGGGCCCGTCACCAACTCGTACCCCTCGCCCGCCTCATCCGCCTCATGTCGGCAAAACGTGTAACCGTCGACGCGCTCTCGCGGGCTTTATGCCCGTCAATTGACGGAAACCTACTACCACAAGCCATCTCCCTACCCGCACTATCTGCCAAACGCGGCCGAGTGACCCACGGGCAACATGATGCCGGGTTGGGCTCAGGCTGTCGAGCCAGCCAGGGGCGTGGCATACACACCAGCAGGCCCATGGGGCAAATCCCTAAACGAGAAAAGTTTCCGCAATGGGCCACCGCTCCTAGACCGCGACCGCAAAAGCGTGTGACGGAGGAAAAGCCACGGGCTGCGCCTGTGTTTGAGCCGTTTCCCAAATGGTCTGCAGCAGAGGTGGCGTCCTTATTTCCAGATGGGGAGTCTACAATTATGCCGCAGGACGCTCCCGAGTCAACAGCAAGCCGTTCGAAGACCGACTCTCCACAAGAGGCAGGCCAAGCAACCGCAGAGAAAGACCGCGACACCACAGGCCAGGTGCCTAAGGATACACGCAAACCCAGGTCCAGCCTCGAAGCCCTCCGACACAAGCCGTGTGAGCGCATCCACCTTATGCCAGTCAACTTCAACTTTCCCGCCGGAAACGGTCTACGCTACAACGCCGACTATATATGAGGCACTCCGCAACCTACGCAGCTGGCCGCACCAGGGGCAAGCCCAAAAGATACGGCGCCTCGTCAAGTACTTGGTGGAAAACCGTGGGGAGCGGCCCAACGTCTTTCTGTACGAAGCGCTGGTCGCGGCGAACTGGGACCCGGCAACAGGGTCGGCGGACGAACTGGCGGAAATCTACAAGGAGATGCGGACGGCGAACATACAGCCATCGCAGGCGTGGTACCATAGCGCGCTGAGGGTATGTTTGGAGGAGGGACGAGTTGGTTCGGAGAACGCCACTAACCTGGCCGCCAGCTGCTTGCAATTCATCCGAACTATCTCACCAGGAAGACCTACCTGCTGAAGTTGGAGGAACAAGAGATGGAACTCACTGACGATGGCAAGGCGAGCGTCGCTCTGGGACTGCTGCGCGACGGCCAGAATGAAATGGCTCTGGACTATTGGGACAACATGCGCAGCGCGGGGACCCAGATCCCTGAATGGTTGTCGGCTACTTTTGTCTACGTTCTGGTCTTACGGGGATTCATGGACGAGGCGGTCCAGTTATTTCGCCAGGTACTCGAGATGGCAAAGGGCAATTCCAACGGTGTACCTCTTTCCTTCTGGTCCTATATTCTGGACGAATGCAGTAGGGCCCTTCACTACGAGGGCACAAAGCTGGTATGGGACGAGATGGTTTCGCCGGGGAAGCTCAACCCTGCCGACGGCATCGCGCTTAATGTCCTCAACACAGCCGGCCGCCACGGCGATACGGTGCTCGCCACGGCCGTCGTCGAACTCCTCTCGGCCCGCGACGTCAAGCTCGGGTACCACCACTACGAACCGCTCCTCGAAAGCTACGTGCACGCCGGGAATATGGAGTTCGCGTTCCGTGTCCTCGGCATCATGAACGACGCGGGCATCCAGCCAGACCAGCCCAGCACCCGCGCCATCTTCTCCGTCCTGAAGGACTCCGCCCGGCGCCACAGAGGAAGCCATCCGGATCATCCACAGCCTGGGGCGCGTACCGGTGGCGGCGGTCAACGTGGTGCTCGAAGCTGTCATCGCGGCGAGCGACATGGCCAAGACACTGGACGTATACCGAGAGGTGTGCGACCTGTGCCAATCCGGGCCGAACCACCAGACGTTTGCGCTGCTGCTGGCCCAGTGCCGGCGCGCGGAGCAGGCCGTGTTCTTGGTGGCCGAGATGGACCGCTTCTCGGTGCGCCCGTCCCCGCCCATTCTCGACAGCCTGGTCCGCTGCTTCGCGCGCGACGGCAACCTCGGCGTCGCCCTATTGTACCTTGACGAGATGAGCCGCTACGCTACCGCGACTGCTACCGCGACTACCACCGCCGCCACTGCCCCCGGCTCGGCTTCGTCCTCGTCATCGTCGTTGTCTCCATCTTCATCCCCGCCTCCGTCCACCTGGGTTAGCGAGGCCACTCTGATCACCGTGCTCCGCCGGTGTTACCGCGAGAAGGATGAGCGGGCGTTTGCGCTTGTTGCTGAGGCACAGAAGAGGGGCATGTCGGTGAATATGGATATGGTGCGCAGGCTGGAACAGTCGTCGCAGGGGAAGTTTGAGGATGAGCTCGATGTGTAATGGCTGGTGATGTCGAGGTGCCGCTGTATACTCCCTGTATATCTATTGTAATGTACAACATCCAGTCTCCCTCGAATATACTCAAATTCTGAATATTTGTACCATATTTTCGACCTGAAGCTGTGGTTGCTCAACCTTGTGACGAATAACAATAAACAATAAAAGACGGCCCCTTATTTCCGGCACTATTGGGTATATAATATGCTTGATTACGTGGGGGTTGTAATCCGGTGGTTGTGAGACCCGACTGCCGACAGCCCCGGAGAGATTGTGCGTCACCTTGCATCATCTTCGGGGACGGCCCAACCAGTGAACCAAGCGTGTGCTGGCACTCGAAAGTGGCCGAGCATCATCATCCTGACCCAACCCCCGATTGCACTGGGCATCTGTCGTCCCATCAATGCGCACACGCAGTCCTCTTATCATGATCAGGGCAATGCGGTGCAATGCTTAGGTGCATCTAGATTTTACTATTCTCGGAGTTGGGACGCGGCGGAGCAGTGAGCAAACAAATGTTGAGACCAGTCGAAGCTTTAAAGGATTCAAATAATCCATGCCAGGCGGTTGTCCTCCCCCGGATCGTCTGAGCCACGCACCAGCTTCCCGAGCCGTTTAGCCACTCCGTCGTGGTTCATTACAGGGGTGTTGGCCCTTGCAGGAAGGGCACCATTGTGCTGGAACGTCGCCCTGATGTTAATTGGGTATGGTGCTCCCGGAGTTGCCCACTTACGTCCTCCATGGTCTCAAGTCCGATTCCTTTATCTTACCATCTCTCCCCCGTCGCAGCCGGAATTAAGGATGGCCTCGATGCGCGCTCGACTTTTCCGAGGGTAGTCTCTCGCCATTGTTCCCGTCGTAACGAAACTGCCTTGGGTCGGCCTCGGCGCTTACAAACCCGACTTCACAGTGTATTTACCAAAGTAAAGCAGCGCTCCCTTACTTAGGGTACCTAATCAGGGAGTTAGCACCGGCTCCATTCTTCACTCAATTGACCCGTCATTTTCATCGGATATTGTTCCCCGCCTCTTACTTTCCATCGCTTTGCATCCAAATTCACGGCGAGGAAGGTTTTGGTTTTTTTGAAGTCTAAATTGAGGAGTGCGGCATCTCGGGCTCGCTATCTTACATCGTGGAACATGACGTCGACCGAGGGGTGGGACGGGTCTGATTCGTCCGGCGCCAGGAGGAGGACCGACGGTTCAGAAAACGGATACCTAGCTGATGTAGGGGAAACCACCAGCCTGCTGGGCGCCGGCGCTCGCAGCAGCAGCAACCATGGGTCCCCCGACGAGACGAATGCTCCCAATCAGGACGGCAGTTGGGTAGGCCGTGAGGACTTTGCTGGGTTGCCGTGGTGGAAGACACCTTCGGTATGTTGAACGCATATTCACCGTCTTCAGGGCGATGCCATGATCCTCAGGTGTTAGAGGTTGACTATGGTGTAGGTCTGGTTCTTGCTAGCTCCATATGCCGTCTTCACGCTCGCATTTGGTGGCTCTGTCGTTCCAAGACTGAACCTGTAAGCGTCCTTGCCCTTCCCTCCTCTTAGACGCCAACTCCCTCTGACCTTGCTCAGCATTATCGACCTCGTCTGCAAGCACTACTTTGCCGACCGGTCAGCCACCGACCCGGACTTCACATTCGCCCCGGTGATTCCAGGGGGCAACAACCGGCAGTGCTTCATCCCGGAGGTGCAGCGGTCCGTGGCCACCTTCACACTGGTGCTCAACGTCACCATCGGCATGCTCAGTTCTCTCACGGCGCCCAAGCTTGGGTCACTGTCAGACCGCTATGGCCGGAAGCGCATGATGATCATCTGTTCCATGGGCGGCATCATGTCCGAGATCATCACCATTATTGCTGCCAAGTACCCCGAGACGATCGGCCACCAGTGGCTGCTACTTGGTGGTTTTTTCGACGGACTCACGGGCTCCTTCACCGCAGGGAGCGTCCTGAGCCACGCATATACGAGCGACTGCACTCCGCCGTCGAAGCGCGGCGTCGCTATCGGTTACCTCCACTCGTGTCTCTTCACGGGCCTCGCCATCGGCCCCCTCATCGCCGGCTACCTCGTCGAGTGGACCGGTTCTCTGCTGTCCATCTTCTACATCCTACTCGGATGCCACATCTCCTTCGTCCTCTTCATGGCCTTCGTCATCCCCGAGTCCCTCTCGAGGAAACAGCAGCTTCTGGCGCGCGAGAAGCACGCGCGCGCAAAGGAAGCCCTCGTCCCAACTCCTGAATGCACCGGACTCGCCCGGTCGCGGGTCCCACTCGGACGGCAGATCAGCCGCTTAGCACGCTCCATCTGGACGACGAACCCCCTCGCGCCGCTCGACATCCTCTTCCCGACGGGCCCCGGCACCGGCCAACTACGGCGCAACTTCCTCATCCTCGCCTTCATCGACATGGTGGTGCTCGGCACGGCCATGAGCGCAGGCACTGTCATCGTCATGTACGTCGAGTACATGTTCGAGTGGGGCAACCTCGAGAGCTCCCGCTTCGTCTCCATGACCTCGATGGTGCGCGTCATCGTCCTGGTCGGCATCCTGCCCCTCATCAACTACCTCTTCCGCAAGCGCCCCGCCGCGCGCCGCCGCCGCGAGGCCCTCGCCCACGACCCCACCAGCCCACCCCCGCGCGAAAAGAACCACGGCGCCGACAAACTTGACCTCTGGATCCTGCGCGTCGCCCTCGTCTCGGACGTCATCGGCATCACGGGCTACGTGTTTGCGCGGTCCAGCGCGGCCTTTGTCGCGTGCGCCATCGTCATGGCCTTTGGCGGCCTCGGGTCTGCCACCATCCAGGCCGCCGTCACCAAGCATGTCCCGCCCCAACGCGTCGGCCAGATGCTCGGCGCCATCGGCCTGCTGCACTCGCTCGCGCGCATCGGCGCCCCCATCGTCTTTAATCAGCTGTATGCCGCCACGGTGGAGGGGTTCCCGCAGGCGTTTTTTGTGATGTGGGCGAGCATGTTTGCGTTGGCGTTGGGCGCGTCGTTCTTTTTGAAGCCGAATGGTATGTTAGGTCCCCCCCCCCCTCTTTTTTGTTATTTTGTGTGTGTGTTTGTGTGTTGTTTGGGTTGAGTTTGTTTGGGACTTTGCTGACTGAGTGACCGCGGGGTTAGTTTACATGGCTGCGGACGATGAAGTATCTCCTTCTCCTCCCGCCCGCCCGAGCAGCAGTGCGAACGCTGTGCGGCGGGATGCGCTGGAGGATGATGCGCTTTTGCCTTGATGGGTATGTGCAGGGTCGATAGGTACGTGCGTGGGTCCTAGATGGGATAGGGGTTTGTAGAGGGAGGTTCAACCTGCATGAATAGATTACATGGCATTGCATACAAGAAGGGGTGGTGCATGGGTTTGGGGAAGGCGGTTTGAGGCGGCACGGAGATGGATGTTTGGGTGGCGATTCAACGGGCGGCTTATATATATACCCTGCATTGAGTTTATTTACTATTCATATTTGTCAATTCTGGAGTTTACTGATTCCCTCTGCCGGCGGTGTCCAACTTGGAAGTTGGTTGTTTCCAAGCTGTTGTTTGATACACTGTGCTTCGTATCCTTACAAGTCGTTACGCGTGCGTAGCAATGATAATGCCATGCTTATTTATCAGCCTGAGCCTTCTTATCCTTTTGTCTATGAGGAAACTCAGGCAATAAGATGAGATTTGATACATAAATCCCATCTCTCCAATGTCAGATGTTGAGACGAAGCCCGGGACTTAGGATTTGACTGACATGAGCGAAAGTGAGCGCTTTGTAATTCATTCTCGGACCACTTCCCTGTTTTCAACACTTTACATCACTCAACATCTCAAAACGCACCTCTTGAGTAGCACGCCATGATTTAGCCGACACAACCTAGAAACCACTTTATTCCCTATCTTAGGGGCATGATCCCGCTCCGAAAGTCCTGGTATCAAATCGCCCGCCCATCATTACCATTGTTCACTCCAATTCCGTCACCACGATTACGGGCACAAGTCTTCACGAGAATGAGCAGCAGCAACACCCCATCCCCAGCGCAGCCACCCGCGCAGCAAAAACAACACCAAAAGCCCATCCACTTTGGTCCCTTTGAAGTCACCAACCAAGTAAGCTCCCCCCATTTCAGGTGCAAAGCCGAAACCAAAATTCTACACCAACCAGATTGCTGACCATACCACCTTGACATGACAGGTCTTCCTCACCACCCCCCACTCCTTCGCTCTCGTCAACCTCAAACCGCTCCTCCCAGGCCACGTCCTCGTCTGCCCGCTCCAGCCCCACCGCCGCCTAACCGACCTCTCCGCCGCCGAGCTAACCGACCTCTTCACCGCCGTCCAGCGCGTGCAGCACATGCTCGCCCGGCATTACTTCCTCCTCCCTCCCCCCTCCCCCACCACCAACACCACCACCACCAACACCACCAACGAAGCAACAGACACAACCACCACCACCCAATCCCAACCCGCTCTCCCCCTCCCCACCGCAGGCGCCTTCAACATCGCCATCCAAGACGGCGCCGAGGCCGGCCAGACCGTGGCCCACGTGCACGTACACGTGATCCCGCGCATCCGCGGCGCCACGGCCAAGCCGGCGTCGACGCCGTCCGACGCCGTGTATGACCAGATGGCGGCGGAGGAGGGGAATGTCGGGGGGGGGTTGTGGGATCGGAGGTTGGGGAGGGGGAGGGATGGGGGTGGTGGTGAGGACGGTGGTGGTGAGGGCTATGGGTTTGGTGGTGGTGTTGGGGGAGAGAGGGAGGTGGGTGGGGTGATGGTGGATGGGGAGGGGCGGCCTGTTCCCGGGGGGGAGTTTTCCCCAGTATTGAGGATGCGGCGAGGGTGGAGAGGGGGATGCGGGAGATGGAGGAGGAGGCAGCGGTTTATAAGCTGGTATTGAAGGGGATGGAGAGGGATGGGTTGTAGCTCCGGCCTACCTAGTACGTACCTTGCTTGGTTTGGGAGGGAGGTGTAATGTAGAAGAGCTGGGCGAGACTTGCTGTGTGCTGTGTACGTGCAAAGAGAGGTTGATGAGCTTTCGGCCGGGATACCTGCATACCAGACCTGGGATGCATCGGAACTATGATCAAATAGACGGGGTCTAGAATAGAGGTGTTGGACCGCAAAAGTCTGGTATATACGCGCCAAGTATAATCGCCCGGCGTAAAATCACAAATACAAAGACAACGACCTGCCGCTTTCCGCATTCCAACCCGAGATGCTACCAACCAACCCATATAATCGCCCGCCGTACATGTATTCCATGCCCGAAACACCATAACCGAACCGTCACATGTCCCTACCGATACAAGCGCGCTGCCTCAATAACGCCTAATCTAACCCGGACAGGTGGTCCAGGCTGTCCATCCCGAGCGAGTCAAATCCCCCTGTGTCCATTTCGTTCATATTGACCCCCCGAAACACAAACATGGACGGATCATTGATCCCTGGGTTCCTGTTGCGGTCGTTCGGGGCTGGGGGCTGACTGGCGCCAGCGCCGAGCCCCCATGTCTGGAAATTCTGTTGCCAATTCACACCGTCCTTCAGGTACCAGTCTTGCCCGTCGATGGCGTACAGAGAGCTGGGCGACACTTGGCGGCCCCCGGAGCGAGAGGCCGGCGACTGGCCTATTGTGGCGTGCGCGTGGATGGGCGCAAAGGCCTGCGTGTAACTGGGCATGGTCCGCGTCCCCGGCGAGACGGCCCACGAGCTGATGTTCGACAGCGGATCGCCCATGGACATGGATGTGGCCACGAGCGGTTGCGCCGTCTGCCGCGGGTCTCGGTTCTGCATGTTCGGCAAGTTTGTGGGCATCCCGACGCCGGCCATGTTGTTCATCATGCCGGTGGGCATGCTTGCGGGAACGTCAAGAGCCATCGCTTGGGATTCCGGGTTGCTGTACTGATTCGGCGGCGTGTACTGTTCTTGGCCGTTGGTCGTCGGCGACTGTGCGATGGTGTCCGGGTGGGATCGCGGCGACCGTGTAGAAGGCCCCGACCCGTTGGGTGAAGGAACATCGGAGATGCTGACGGTCCCGTACTTCTCATCGGCCCGCTGCAGCACAAGCGCAGCCTCTTCGGGCAGCTCGACCTTCCACTTCCGCGCAAGCACGCTCAAGGTGCTCAGTGCCCTCCTCGCGCACAGCCAATCCTCAGATATCTCCTCTAAATGCTTCACCCCGTGGATAATGTCCCGCTTGGCCGTCTTCTCTGGCAGGTGCAGGATATGTATCGTACAAGCAGTCTGCACCATATACACGGCAATGTTGCAGATCTGCCTGAGGTCATACAGCTTTTTGTACAGGCGCATGAGCTTGGAGATAGCCCCAGCGTTGGCACCGCACATCCGCCACGGCGAGACGTGTGACGGCAATGGCGATGTCGCTGGGGTGTACTTGAGGAACGCTTTGAAGAGGTGGATGTACTGCAGATGGAAAAACATGCTGTCATGTGTCAGCCGGCCAGCCCTCGTCAGGCCTCCCCGGTTTACTTACTGCATAAGAATGACGTGCGGTAGCTGGCCATCCTTTGGTTCGAATTCGTTCGGCAGTTCCTTTTTCCACTCCTCTAGCCGGCGGTGGAGCTCGCTGAGCTTCTTGACCTCGATGTTTCTGCCGGTTGACCGCCCGATATGGTTGGGGTGGTAAAAGAAGAGCAGCAGATCGCTGCTGATCTCGCAGAGCTGACTCAAATGCAGCCCGACCGCCCGCGTCCGGGAAGGTTGCTTCGATGACTGGTCGAATCCGTTCTCCGTGTACGGCGACCACAAGTTTGCATCTTCGTCGGGGAATACGTCGTATTTGGGGACATTGTAAGTGTTCTTGGGGATCTGCGGTAACCGGCCGAGATAGTTGGACCAGCATTTGTCGAAGAGGAAGCAGCCCCAGAACGTGATCCTGCGCGCGTCCACTTCTTGCTCGTCGAGCGAACCCTTATCCTTTGCCGTCCCCCCGAGGTTGAGGTTCAGCCCAATATCCTGTGCCATTCGGAAACTCATGCCGCTGTACACCCACCCATTGGCCTCTCGCCCGCACCCGGCCTCGCGAACCGACATGAGCGCCAGCGCTTGCACCGTGGCGAGCTTGGGCTTCGCATACTCGTCATTCTCAACGATTAAGCGCTTCGCCTCATTAAAGAAGTGGTCGCCCTTGGTCCTACTGTCCCCCGGAACAGCAAAGGCGCCGGTGGCGCTGGTGAAGTGACAACCGAGGGCCAGGATAACATTGACAAGCAACGGCGTGCAATACACAGTCGTCCTGGGCTGCCCTTGTGGTTTGCCTTTGAGGAAGTCCCTGTAAAATAGGGATTTGGAGAGGGTGGCAAAGTAGGGGTAGTGCCAGTTGAAGTACAGATTGATCAAGTGGATGATCAATTGCGTGTCCTTGGTGACTTCGGTCCAGCTGGTCGTTGGCTCTTCAATTGAGAGGTAGCCATCGGATTCCGGCTCATCGAGATCGTCCGACTGGTCGCCTAGATAAATCAAATGTGACGTGCCGCCGATATAGCGAACAGAGCCATTCTCAAGACGAAGCTCCCCCATCTTTCGCGCAAGCTCCCTCTCGCCCTCCACCGGCTGGTTTGCGGCATATTCATCGTCGGTGCCGCCGTCCACTCCGTCAGAGTCCCCGCCGTCGACCTCGTTTCTGAGTATGGATTCTGCTACGGCGTCGAGGCTGTCGCATGTGCGTATCTTTTTTACTATCGCTGGCACGTCGTCCTCGGAGGCGTTCAGAATGGCCTCGATCAGCACCTGGAGAGTCGAGTTCCGGGCTTTCATGCTATCTGTCTTTTCGCGGTACACACCCTTCCTGCGGTGGTCCGAGTTCGGGTCGTAAACACACTCGGTGCCGTAGACGCTGGCACAGGCCGCGCAGCTGGGGACGGCGCCATCGCATTTGGACTTTCTCTTCCGGCAGGCGATACAAGCCGTGCTGACGCATCGCCGCTTCTGGTTGGCGGGGTCGGCGGCGCGTCGTGTCTTCTTCTTGGAGGACGACGGAGTTGCTCGGGTTGGTTCGGCGAAGGCGCCGTAGTCGTCCTGTCCGCCCGGGTGGAGAGGAACCGGGGGTGTATCGTGGCCGGCCATTGCGGCTGCGGGCGGTGCATCCGGCTTTCGAGGCGGCGGCGATTGTTGGCGCAATTCAGGGGAGCCCCGCGAATCCGGAATCCGGGGTTGGTGGGGAAATCGGCGGTGTTCCTGGCTAACTTGGGGTTGACACCTCGCGCTCTTTTTCGGACGAAATGTGAGCGAAGGTCCAGCTCAACCAGCAACTCCTGACGGCCTGCAGGCAGTTGCTTTTCGGTAGATCGGAATGCGGGGGCCAAATCAGGAACAATGGCTGGGGGTCGTGCTGGTCTGGTTCTAGTGGCCCACTTGTAACAGTCTAGGGCCGAAAAGAGGTATTATCGTAGGTAATTGTTACCTAGTCACGTTTAGGCGAACGCGGGCGACGGGAGCAACCAAACAAGAAGGGTTTCCAATCGCCCTTTTATCTGGTCGGTTCGCCCTGCAGACAGCCTTGGCAGCATGCGGGTAATCAATTAATGCTGGCAACGATGGCGAAAGGAAGGGGGAGTGGTCCACGGGCCCTGACTCGATTGTCAAGGTCCCGCCGGTCGACATTCAGCAGCCATCGATGCCATTGCTCACACTATATACCTGTACGCAGTCGGTACGATGGGCGCACGTGCGGTAGCCGCTGGTTTGGCTTTGTACACCGCTTTGTAGCATCGGGATCTCGCTGTGGACGGGATTCGGAATGAAAAAGGCGGGGTGGGACTGCGGCTTTTCCAGGTTCCAAAATATCTCCGGATGCTCTGGGGCCGCAGCCCGCAGGGCAGGGCAGGGCACCTCGAGCCCGCTTTCCATGGCATGCATGGGTGGCGAGCCCACGGGCGATTTGGCCTGAACTAAGGTGTGCGGCGGTAATTCGAGCCCGGGGGACATGGAAGGGTTGCGAAAAGGTGCAATTCAACTGGCTGTCGAAGCATGTAACATGCAACGATAAGCCGAGAATTGGCGGGTGAGGTGCTTCTGTCTGCGCTGCCCTGGAGCAGAAACCGCTCACGTGCCGATTGGACTTTTGGTGTCCTCCCTGCTCGAGATGAAAAGAAAGTCAGTGTCCGATATCACGATATGAAACTTGCGTGGAACAACCTATACTTCGACCAAAACTTCCGACCTTTCTCAGAGCTCCGCGGCGAGTTCGACGGCCCACGGCAACCTAGCCCTAACTCGTTCGTGATAACCTAAAAGGTTGCGTCACCTGGGCGAGACTTATGCTGCCAAGACTGGGGCACAAGACGGATGGAAGGATCGGCGGGGGCTGGACCCAGCGTGGGGGCGCTGAGACAAGTCAAGAAATGCCAAGAGTACAATACCCGGTACTCGCATAGCTGCTCACCTTCTCTTGTACAGAGATCCCGAATATGCCCCGGCTAAGTGCCATAC
The DNA here is from genome assembly GCF_000143365.1 of Chaetomium globosum CBS 148.51. Classification (NCBI taxonomy): domain Eukaryota; kingdom Fungi; phylum Ascomycota; class Sordariomycetes; order Sordariales; family Chaetomiaceae; genus Chaetomium; species Chaetomium globosum. Next base: position 3,048,737 of record NT_165979.1, read on the forward strand.
CCAGTACCTACATGCTTTGATACTCCCTGGCCTGCCGGGTTACCGAGTTGAACATCACCAAAGGTCACTCTACTGAGCGGGATCCGAAGCACCATGGCCGCGAAACAATCAATTTGTTGGATCCCATGATTTATAGCATGGATGCGGTTGATATGGTCGTTCGATATCTGACCAAAACAAATTGCTAAGGTTGGAAGGTGATAATTACAACACACTTTCTCGTTTTTTTTTTTTCGCTCCGCAGCGTGCTCAAGCCGAGCACGCTGCGGCGAAATCCTGTTCTTGCCGCCATGGGCTCTGCAACCCCCCCAGTTGTCCCCACTTACGCGCTCCCTTCCTAATAATTAATCCAACATGTACTCACTCTTCTTAGGCATCTCTGGAGGAAAGTCGCACGGTCTTGACGGGAGTTATGGGCCCCTGCCTTGTCCAATGGACTCAAGAAGTCTCCCTGTCACCGGCTTGGGCTAGGGATGCAGAGACAAGCTATGGCATATTCGTATGCTCTGTTCTGACCAGCTCCTAGTCTCACTAGCTACCGGGAATGAAACCAATTCAGCAACTTCATCTCTCGAGCTGACGCGTTTTCGCCGGTAGCGGCCATCGTGCCAGGGCACACCCCCAGGCTAGGAGAGGGGAAACACCAGGGAGGCCGAGTGGCGCTGGGATTACAGACACGGGCCCTCTGCGGTAGCCAGGGCTTTACGGGCTCCTCGCAGGCACCACGGCAGTCACGGCAGTGACAGCAGCCCATCAACCGCCCCCCCTAACCGGTCCAGGCCCTACGACACTCCCTGCCTGTGACACCATCGCTGCAGCCAGTCTTATCGTGCTCACTCATGCAGCGACTACTATGACTACTATCACGACTAAAGCTGTCGGCGATCGTGCTATGGATGCAGTCATCCTCATCGCTCGCCGTGACCGGAACGGATCCCACAGCGAATGCTACCTCTACGGCGGATGCCGACACAGCTGCCGACTGATCCGGGGGCCAGCATTGCTGTTGTCGACGCTACCGCTCCTCCGAAAACAGCTACGGTTACAGCGACGCGCATTACACGGGGAGTTGGGATTGGCCACCCGCTATTCGTAGCTGCCCCTCTCGTCGTGATCGCGCGGGCGACTCATTCCGGAAGGGCACTAGGGAAACGGCATCGGGCCGTCCCCCTTTCAAACGTGGAGCTCTTAGCGGTCAAGCCCATGCTAAGGCTTTTGGTCCCGCGCTCGGCGGTAGGCTACTCCCGAGCGGATAAGTCCAAGGTGGTCGTGAAGAGAAAGGGTGGGAATTGTTGGTATTATGGTTTTGGGACAAGCGATACAGTTCTTTCTATCTGAACACCAATAGGTCGAAACAATTTCTCCCAGATCATGACTGCGTGGTGGGACAAGCCGGAGTTCCTCACATCCCCAGTTAGACTGGAGGAGCGAGAGGGGCTTCCTAAAGAGTGTGGAATCAGTATTCCTTTCAGGGGGAGGGGGGGTGGTTGCCAAAATGTACCACTAACAGACCAGCTTATCGCCAATTAATCAGCCCGGTTAGTCCCATTTGTTCCCGTTGTTCCCGGCCGTCGGCTACCTACCCCGAATTCGTTCTCCCCCCAGGTCTTCTGGCCAGGTTGTTAGCAAGCCGCCTGCAGCAGCGAATCGAGAATGGGCCAGAAAACGTCAAGTCAAGCATTTCCGCCAAGATCCCTCATGCAAGAACCGAACAGGGGAATAAATGTCGTGCAGCATGAGGCAATCTTGGCATTTACGAGGTCAATTTTCTCAACGGGGCTCAAACATCCGGTCGCCAGGTCCTATAACTGGCCACGGGCCCAATAGCTTGCTTGACCTCGGCTTGATCCGGGGCGAGACGGGCTGGGTGAGGGGCTACACAGGAAACCATTTCATGTGTTGTGGCACCACACCATGTTCGATGTGTGCGCCTCCGCGGGGCCGCACCTTGACCCAAAACCGACGACAGCAACTTATAGGTAACGTTATGATGGAGGCTGAACGGGGCGCGCTCTATTTTTATTTTATTTCTCGAGACTCCAAAGCAACCTTTTTCAAGCTGGCTGTCGGCACATCAGCAAACCGCGATAGTTGTACATTTTCCACCCCTTTAACTGCATTTCCACCCCCTTGACAGCATCAGCGGCCCACTTATATTTGCTGGCTCGCAAAGAACTTCTTCGACTCGGCACACCTCTCGCTCTTGCAGCCCGGACACCTCAGGCCCATCTGCGTCGAGCACGCGATCCCGCTGGTGAGGTGTGACTTCGCCAGGTCAGCGAGCGCCTGGATGAATACCGGGCTGCCGTTCAGGCTCTCCACGCGCTTGACTGTGTCGGCATGACCTGATTCGCCGATGACTTCTTCGTCGAGCTCGTAGAGGGTTTCAATGTGGTCGGACGTGAAGGCGATCGGGATGAGAAGGAGGTCCTTCTGTCCCTTTGCGATGTAGTCTTCCACCGAGCTGGATGTCTGCGGGCCGAGCCAGGGCTGAGGGCCGACCTGGGATTGCCAGCACAGCCGATAGGGGTTAACGTTCTTCAACCGGTTCATCACAGCGTGGACGGTCGCAGCCACTTCGGCGGGGTAGGGGTCGCCTGTGACCGTGTTAGTGTCGTAAAGCGAAGCGGCCATCAGCGGGAATGCTTACCCCTGTTCACCACGGTCATGGGCAAACTGTGCGCCGAGAACAGCAGCACAACCTTGTCCCGCTTCTCCGCCGGGTACTCTAGCAACTTGGCTTCGATGTTCTGGGCAAACGCCTCGACCAAGCCCGAATGCGCCGGCCAACGGTCAATGACGCTCCACTTAATGGTCCCATCGCTCCCGTCGTCCAACGGCCCGGCCTTGCCCTCCAGCCTCTGCCGCCACTTCCACAGCTCGTTCAGGCTGCTCCCCGTTGTCGAGCACGAGTACTGCGGGTACTGTGTGAAGGCGACTGCGCGGCCGCCGCGGCCATTGCCGAACCCATCGGCCAACATCTGCCGGTACATGTCCTCGGTGAGCGGGTTCGCGTAGCGGAAGGCCACGTAGGGCTTGTGCGGCGCAGTCTCGGGGCAGATCTTGTCGAGAATCTTACACATCTCGGCGCATTGATGCTCGGACCACTTGCGGATGGGCGAACCGCCGCCGATGGCCGCATATTGTTTCTGGATCTTGGGCGTGCGCCGCTTGGAGAGGAGCGGGCCGATGTAGCCTTGGAGCCGGCCAAGGGGGATGAGGTCGCCGTCCGACTATGTGCAAGTTAGCGGCGTGAAGTTGGTGAATCGCATTGGAGAACACTGGTCTACCCACGAATAGCCTACTGAGGAAGTCGCCCACTTCGTCGGTCGTTGACGGCCCGCCCATGTTGAGGAAGACCATGGCCGTCCCGCGCCCAGAGTCCCGAGTGACTGGGTGAGCCGGCGTTGCAAGCCATCGCACTTGGTGCGCCGACGGTTTTGTGAGTCCAAAGGTCCGGAGGGGCCGCATCGCGGCGGGGAGTCGGAGGGCCATATCGGAGCAGACACAGAGAACCCGAGGCAACTTGGGCGGAAGGAAGAGGGAAGCCAACGTGCGAAAAGGAAAATAAGAATAGTAACAAAAAAACAAAAGGACAATCACACAACCAGGCTAGGAAAGTCCAATTGACTCGCAAAACGGAATCCGATACCTTTTTGGAACGGTGGTGGCGAAGGCAGAAAGGAAGGCCAGATAACTCTCCACTCCTACTCTCCGGGCCCGTCGGCGACGGCAAGATCAAAGACCGACAACTTGCCTTCTTGGCATCGCCCATGACGTTGCAGATCCGCGGGGATGTTGTGGCCAATCGAGCCAATCAACATTTATCAATTGCAGTTTGCGCTGAGAGCCAGCTCAAAGTCGTCACATGTTCTGGCGTTAGGCAGGCGTGTCAGCCTAGAATCCAGTCGCGTTGTGACTGCACTTATCCGTCTTTCACCCAACCTTTTGCGCCGCCTTTAAAATTGAACACGACAACACACAGCAAACAACCCCAACTCTCAAACACGAATCGCGCATACATTGAAACACCTCAATCAGGCTTCTGAAGTCTCAATTATTTAACCATGGCATGGGGAGGCGATGACGACAGGCGACCAGATGCAGATGAGGGAGAGGAAGAGTTGGATGAGACTGTGGGATTCCCCAATCATATCTTCTGGATGGTTTTTCTAACATTTTTCAGGATTACAAAACACAAAAAGATGCCGTGTTGTTTGCGATTGATGTCAGCTCGTCGATGCTCCAACAACCCCCTGCTACGGATAAGAAGAGGGCCGATAAGGACTCGGCCATTGCTGCAGCCCTGAAATGCGCCTATCAATTCATGCAGCAGCGCATCATTGCGCAACCTAAGGATATGATGGGGATTCTCCTCTTTGGCACAGAAAAGTCAAGGTTCCGCGACGAGGTTGGGGGGCGCAGCTCTGGGTATCCTCACTGCTACCTCTTCACGGATCTTGACGTCCCCGCTGCTGAAGATGTCAAGAGTCTGAAGGCATTGGTGGAAGAAGGCGAAGACCCAGACGAGGTGCTCGTCCCGGCCAAGGAGCCCGCTTCCATGGCCAATGTGCTCTTCTGTGCCAACCAGGTGTTCACCACCAATGCAGCAAATTTTGGCTCCCGAAGGCTGTTCATCATTACGGATAACGATGCTCCACATGGAAAGGACAAGGCGGCAAAGTCTGCGGCAGCGGTACGGGCGAAGGATCTTTACGACCTTGGTGTTGTCATTGAGCTTTTTCCCGTTAGCCACGAAGGCAAAGCCTTTGATGTGTCCAAGTTCTATGACGTGGGTTACCCCTGGTGGTCGACTTGACGCATGCTGACCTTTTGTTTGATTAGGATATCATCTATCGCGACCCGGCCACTGAGGCTATTTCAGACGAGGTCAAGACCTCCAAATCAGGCGATGGCTTGAGTCTCCTCAACTCCCTAATATCCAACATCAATTCGAAACAAACACCGAAACGGGCGTATTTCTCGAATTTGCACTTCGAACTTGCGCCCAATGTCACAATATCAGTGAAGGGTTACATGCCTCTTCATCGCCAACAACCCGCACGCACGTGCTACGTTTGGCTTGGGGGGGAGCAAGCACAACTTGCTCAGTCCGAGACCATCAAGGTTGACTCAGCCACTCGGACTGTCGATAAGTCCGAGGTGAAGAAGGCGTACAAATTCGGTGGGGAGTACATTCATTTCAAACCCGAGGAAGCCGCATCCTTGAAGAACCTCGGAGGCAAGGTCCTTCGAGTTATTGGGTTTAAGCCGCGCTCTCTGTTGCCGACGTGGGCCTCGGTGAAGAAATCTATCTTCATTTTCCCCAGCGAAGAGCATTTTGTCGGTTCCACCCGTGTATTCTCCGCGTTAGTGGCAGAAATTGCTCGACTCGGACAAGGTCAGAATCGCATGGTTTGTAGCCCGTGAGAACGCGAACCCGATCATGGTGGCCATCATCCCTTCTAGAGCGATGGATGATGAAACATCAGAGACGCCATATCTCCCAGCGGGACTCTGGCTGTATCCTCTGCCCTTTGCAGATGACGTCAGGAACGTGGACTTGGCGGCACCGCCAAGGCCTGCCGACGAGCTCACAGACAAGATGCGGGAGATCGTGCAGAACCTCCAGCTACCAAAGGCCATGTACAACCCGCTCAAGTACCCCAACCCGTCATTGCAATGGCATTACAAGGTCCTGCAGGCCATGGCGCTGGACGAGGATGTGCCAGAGGCCTTGGATGACGCGACGATCCCGAAATATAGACAAATCGACAAGCGGGTTGGCGGATATTTGGCTGAGTGGAAGGAAGCACTCACGGAGAAGGCTGGCGGGCTCATGAAGAGCAGAGCAATGAAGCGCGAGGCGGAGGACGAGGACGTCAGTCGGCCGCTAGCGAAACGCACGAAGCCCGCCGCGCCTAAGGAAGCAGCGGGGGGGCATATGAGCAATGCACAGCTCAAGGCTGCTCTTGAACAAGACACACTCAAGAAGATGACGGTGGCAGAGCTGAAAGATGTGCTGGCGAGCAAGGGGGTCAGTGCGGTTGGGAAAAAGGCCGAGCTGGTCGATAAGTTGGAGCAATGGATCGAGGAGAATGTTTGAGCTCAGGGGAGGATCTTAGTTGGCCTCGGCTGTTCCGATGGGTCAGACTTATGGTATTGCAGTCGAGAGACATAAAAATGCCCATGTACCGTCTGCTTCACAAACGCGATCTCGTGATGTCTTGAGTGTTTTTTAAACCTAGAGGTGAAATTTATGAAAACCGCCGAAGTAACTAATACATTTATAAATCTGTCGATTGGTTCCCATTCCAATGTATATGCATCTCGATGCCTCAGTTATGGATACGGAATCGGCTCTTTCCTGCATCTCTAAAAAAGGCCCCACTGACCCCACTATATATATCTTCTTCCCGCTCTGACTGGTGCTCTATCACACGCAAGCACGCGGCTACACGTTCTGAGCTTCAACATTCCCGCGTCCACAAGGCGACTCGATTTTCCGGCGTCGGCACTTGCAACGTATCACGCCCTACCACGAACAAGAATCCCGGCATCGCATTAGTTACCGATCCAAGTTCATGGGCACCGCCCCTTCTTTTTAGCCCAAATGGGGGCACATCGCACAGTCTGATCGAAAAAGGCGACCGACAATGGAGGCGCTGCTGGGCGCTGGCCAGTCGAACCCGGCCTGCGGCTCCGTAGCCGATCTCCAAGTGCAACTACGCGATCTCCTTCACAACCGCGTCACCGAAACGCGTGCCGACCACACCTCGGTGACGTTCAAAATTCGGGCGACTGCGATTTTCGACCTTCCCGTTACCGAGACGGAAAATGAGACTCCCGACGGCGTGTCGAACGCCGATCCGCTGCTGGGGTCGACCGCTGTGCCCGCGAACGGGAATCCAGGCCAACCGACGAGACGAGTCAATGCCATGGATGCCCTCGTCAACCAACCAGTTGACGACCCGGCCCTACAGACCACAATTGCAAGGCATATCATCTTGTCGCTGAAAGCGGTGGATTCGAGCAATTGGACGGTGCGTCAGGTCTCGCGCACCGAGCAGGGTTGGACGTTCACCTACATTTGCAAGGACTCGTGGCAGGCGTGGAACCGTCAGGCCTCCAAGACCCCTGCGAAGACGGCCATTGGAGAATGGAGTGAGAAGGGTGGACAAGATCCGGTTCATTTGGGTAAGTCTGCCCGCGCTTTTGTTGCGGTACCAGTTGTTACTAACTGGGCCTTCTCAGCTCGTCCGGCCTTCGATTGTCGAGGTTCCGTTAAGATCGCCTTTTCCAAATCGGCCAAGACCATTGATGTGAAATATGAACATACCCCAATCCACAAGACTGTTGCGCAGCTGATAGAACTGCTTGCGCCGCCACCCGCCGCACCGATCGTCAGGACCCCAGCGAAGAAGGCCAAGGAACCGAAGGCACCAAAAGAGCCGAAACCACCGAAGGAACCCAAACCGAAGACACCGAGGCCCTCGAAGAAGCGGGCGGGAGAGAATGGTATCGCGGAAGGAGAGGGCTCGCAACCTAAAAGGAGTCGCAAGAAGAAGGACTCCCTCGCGCCAGTCGCGCCGCATGGCGCTGTTCTGCCCCCAGAAATGCCGGGTGCCCTCCCAGTGGGCGATTCATCAGCGCGCCAGCTCTATAGCACTCATACGGGAACTTCCGATGATCCGCAACCCGGCGGCTCGGGAAGTTACCCAGAGGGGCTTGTGAACGTTGCACACGATGCTGCCGCGGCATCCATAAATAGTGAGGTTCATACGCATTCAATCCTCAGTCTGCCTCTGGACGAGGCCGCAAGGCGGCGGGAGGTGGCGTTAAAGCTGCTCAGTGACAATAATCTTGACCCAAAAACTTTATCAGCCGAGCAGTTCAACATCTTTGCCAACCAGTCGCCTGATTTGCAAAGCGACTCTCTGGCGATGTTGCTAGAATATGGTGCCGAGAGATTGCGTATAGTTCATCCCACGAAGGATGCATCAAACTCCGGGCAGTCGACTCCTAACAATGCCAACAATCCTAGCCCAGCAGCAGCAGTGACTCCGCAGCCGGTGAATCCGAAGAAATCGCGGAAGAAATCAGAGATAGAAGGTGCGGGAGCGGGCGAACCCCAGAGGTCCAAGGCCGGCGAAGGGAGGCAGAGGCGTATCTGCGATAACTGCCGCATTGAAAAGTACAAGGGCAAGGTTCGTAGTTCGCTTTCTTGTCTACTCAATATCAAACTAACAACCATGCAGTGTGACAAGGCAAAGCCATCTTGCCCAATGTGCGTCGGTGAGGGTGTCGCATGCGTCTACCCTCCTTCAAAACCAAGGCAAAGCAAAGCGGCCGAGGCAATTCCGGGAGCTGCCGAGCAGACCGGCGCGGAGATTCCGAACGGCGAGCCGGATGGTGTGGGGTCAAGTCTTGATACTGCGCCAGTGGTCCAGCCGGCCGAGGAGCCAGCGCCGGTTGATGAGCTAGCTCCGGTCCAAGAACACTACGATGGTCATCTCCACCCAGCAGTGAACGTGCAGGTCCCCGAATCAGCAGTTCATGAGGCTGAGACGCCGTCGGATGTGTTCAACCAGGTTCATAGCATTTATCAACACCCCTCCGGACTAAGCTTTCCGCAAGTCAGCGCCACTAGCTCTACGGAACTCACCCAATCCAATATTCAGCCGGCGGCAGAACAAGGTTACATGTCAAACCCAGGGCCGGAAGTTCCTGAGGCCTCATTGCACGGCTACACACAGCCTCGACCACCAGCAGCTCATCAAAAGCCAGCCCCTGCGGTTGGCCGGGGCAGGCGTGGAAGCTCGGGAACCCAGGCTGCAGCACCAAGGCGCAGTCTCCCGGCCGGCCAGCCTGCCAATGAACGTAACGCGAGCGCTACAACGGACAGTCAGAATGTATGGCAATCAATATTTAGCACACCTGTCCAAGCAACGACGGCCTCGCCGAGGCAAGCCAGGGCTAAGAAACCTGCGCCTGTATCACAAGCATACGACGACTCCCGGCAACAACCGGCGTCAGCTTGGGGAAGTGCTGGCCAGTCCGTCGTAACACAACCGAGCCGCAACTCCCCGATCCAGGCCGCGGTTCAGCCTGCTCGCGTCACTTCGCGTCAGAACAATCGTTCTCCTCCCACCGCGGCCCAGCCTAGTTCAGTTCAGTCTAACACGGCTCAAGATTACAGCTATAACCAATATCAAAATGGCAACACCCAAGCCGAGCCCTCCGGTGAGCGCGTGTCGTACCAGCCGTATTCTAGCCAAACCTCCCATCGGCCGAGCTCGTACTCGACTGACGGTTATGATATTCGAATTCCCAACACAACATCCTCCACGTACCCTGCGACAGCATCGCAAATCGTGGCTTCATCGTACTCTTCCCACCCGGCAGCAACGACAAGCACGGCTCAATGGACGTCAACCCCTCAATCCAGGAATACACATGCGTACAACGCGGCTTCCAACCCCCCGCAGTCACAAGCATTGCAAGACTTCAACGTGCGCCCGCCGCCGACTCGACCTAGGGCCTCCTCGAGCGCGTATAGCCAACAACTGCAGCAACAGCAAAAACAGCAGCACGGGCAGCAGCACTCCCAACAACAGCCGGGGTACAACGGGTACACCAACAACTTAAGCCAGCATCAACAGCCGCAGCAACAAGCCAGTGGCAACTAGCAAAATCGGGGATACGGCTTCGGGGCAACAGCTAACAACGCGGCTCCTGGCTACAACCCGACGACGGTGGGGAGTGGGAACAATTCCTATCCCGCCGCGGCCAGCACCTCACATAGGCGCGGGCACTTGGGTCGTGGTAGCCACGGTCACCAGGCACAACAACAAAGGTCGATGAACCTGTCGAGCCACACCTACAGCAGCATGGACGGCGAACAATCACTGTATGACTTGCTCAGGACCAACCCGGCCGGATAGGATCTGGGGTCGGATTCGATCTGATTGACGTCCACGTCCGTGGGGGCGGCTGTCACTGGTTTGGTCCTAGTTACTCCGCCTCCACCCCCAGAGGTGTGTTTTGGGCGCACTATTACGGCTTATGCTCTGCGTCCATGATTTTTCTAGGAGGGCCAGGGCTATCAGTTGCACCTCGGTGCTCCATTCAGCGAAGAGCTCTCCTGGTCTTGTAGAGTCTTGTTGGTTTATATAAGAGCGATCCTTGTGGATTACAATCGGATTCCCCGGCTTGCTCATCCGCCACCAACCTAGCCGGGTTTTACTATGAATTCCATCAGCGATGACCCCCGTCAACCCGCTCACTCCATCGGGTTACACTCCGACAGCGTAACAACTGGGGTCGCCCTCTATTCCGGAGACCTTGGCCAGTAGCGCGGCCGTTTCTCGGTAAGCTGGAAGCCACCACGCCATCGCTCAGCGACATCTCTTCGCTAACTGAATCAACAGATGCGTTGGCATGCGCGCTGCTCTGCGAAGTGGATCCCCTTTCCATCGCACCTTAAGGGGCAAGCCCAGCGAATTGTCGACGGAGCTGGCATGCGAGGAAGCGGTGGTGGGTTGGTTTTCTAGTCATGGCTTATTCAGGCGTCACGGTTTGTTTTTTGAGGTGATACCCAAAATACCTTCGGGGCCAGGAAGATGGCGGACGGGAAAGACAGGGTTCGTGTAAACCTATTGTAAGTAATATAGATATCACTAGCTAGCGCCATGGCAAGAGGGGAGCAATGGCCGCCAAAAAAATCACAAATAAGAACTTACCCCAAACATGTCACGAACAACAACCAAGGCTATGATGATGTGGTGTGTGGCAAGTGACAACCCTCTAGTGAAAATAAATTTTAGAAAACAAACCAGCCGAAAAACGCCGTCCAGATGTCGGATAATTTACAACTAAGCCCAACAGCTCAATCGGACGCCCCAACCAACCAACCAATCATGGATGTGTCGAAGGAGAGGGATCAAAATAGCATCCCATGTCCTATCCCCTCCTTCCTTGAGCTTGTTGTTTTTGCTTTTTGTTTGCCCGTTCTTATCGAATGACTCGGACAGAAACTCCGCACCCCCCTATTGCGCCGCAACAGCTTCCGGCTTGCTATCGACCTTCTTCGCCGGGGGCGCCTCGCCGCTGTCATCCTCGCGGGCCCGCTTGCCGTTGGTGTCGCCGTTCTTGGTGGCGGTGGATTGAATGGTAGGCATCTGGACACTAGAGGGTTGTTAGTAAGATAGTGACAGAGTGTTGTAATGGGTGATGCGGGGACTTACTCGTTGGTGTTCTGCCGGGTCTCCTCGCTCTTCTTCTCGTCACGGTCCCGGTTGTTGTTGTCCCGGCCACGGCCGCCACCACGGCCACCGCGAAAACCACGCCCGCCCCTCCCTCCCCTGCCACGGCCCCGCCCGCCCTTGAAGCCGTTCCTGTGGCCGTTCTCACCTCCCTCTGACTTGCCCTCGCGGCCGTTGCGGTCGTCACGACCCCAGCCACCCCGGCCCCCGCGCCCGCGGCGATCGGACCCACGGTCCTTGCCTTCGAAGAAAGCGTTGCGCCGGTTGGTGTTGGGCTCGATCTCGCCCGCCTTGATCTGCCTGTTCTTCTCGTCCAGGTACTCCTTCTTCTTCATGATCAAGAGGTCGTGGCCCTTCCAGGTGGGCTTGGGGTCCAGCTTGACGAAGGCGTCGGCCTCCTCGGCTGTCCCGAACTCGACGAAAACGGAGCCCTTGAAGAGCTCCTCGGCGGTGCGCCGCAGCTTGACGTGCTTGACGTGGCCGTGGGGTGGAGAAGAAAGCCTCGATGTCGAACTGGGTAGACGCCTCCTCGTCCCCGAAGCCCTTCGCATAGACAGACGCGGCCACGCGGGCCCGCTGGGCGTCGTTGGATGACACGTAGGGCGTCTTGCGCTTGAGCGTCTCCTCGCCCTCCTCGCCTTCGATATCGAGGAAGGTGCTTTCGCGCAAGGCGGCAACGACGGCGCTGTAGGGCTGGAACTGGCGCATGCGCTTGAAGCTGGCGATGGTCTTGAGCGGCATGGGCTTGTTCTCCTCGCCGCCGGTGCTCTCCCACATGAACTTGTCGGTCGGCAGGTTGCTATCGCTGAAGTAGAATTCAACCTAAAGAACAGGGTCAGTCGGAGCGCGGTCGCGTAAAGAATTCCTGTTGCTGGGGCGCATGACATACCTGGGCGCGGATCTTGACGGGATCATCCGACACGGGCTGGGTGGTCGGGTCGTACTTCCGATTCTGCTTAAAATCCTTGTGGTTGATTCTGGCGGTCGTCTTCAGAATGCCTTCGGCCTTCTTGTCCTCGCCATTCTTCGCGTCTTGCACACCATCGTCGGCTTTTTCGACGGCGGTGGCCGTCTCCTCCACAGGCTGCACTTCAGCGGCCGCAGTGACAGCCTCGGTCTGCTCCTTGATGGCGGCGTCGCTCATGACGACGAGTGGTTATGCGCCAGACGAGAGGTGATGGAAATGAGAGTAGAAGCGGGATTGAGCAATTGACAGTTGATGGAGATCTACCTGAAGATTTCGAGTAGAAAAATGGTTGAAGGGAAAGAGATTTAGTTGATCTGCGTAGAAGCGAAAAGTCTGTGAACAGTTGAAGAAAGTTGGGTGCATGTGCCCTTGGAGAGAGCAGCTGCACAAAATTGTTGGTGGGGTAGCGTCGAGGTTGTTCAGCGCCGCAGCAGAGTCACAGGGGTGTACCGGCTTTGAAAGAGTCACCGGAGTCGGGAACGGAAACAGTCAAAACAGTCAATCGTGAGTAAAAATCAATCTTGTTGCCTGGTGGTTCGGCGATAGCATCCGTCAATATCTCTTCGGTTCTTTGCACGAGATCAAGAACCGCCAGGAGCCAATCTCTACTTCTGACATTAGAGTCCCCGATCCATTGGCGCGACCTGAAGAGGGCCTGTCCATTGACGAGCGCGTCTGCAAAAACCAAGCCGGCAACCCCACACTGCGATTGTCGCCTCTGTGTCGCTCAATTGGAGATTTTCAGCTCGCCGCCCCTCACCGCCCGCTCTCCCGCTCAAGCAGCAGATGCGCCAAGATTGTCTCCGCAACGGTAAAAGCCGCACGGGAGTGGGTCCGTAATAAGAGGTAGTGTAAATACCGTATAACTAACACATTTTTAGGTATCTGGAGGACTCCGTCAAAGTGAAAATAAAATACAGTGAAGTTTCACCCAGGAACCAGACCCCTGACCCTCACGTGAGCCGCTGCGTCGGGTCGAATTGGAGAGCGGGAAACTTTTTCGGGCGATTGCAGCTGTTCGTGGGAGAGCAACACCGCGGAGCCAAACTCCCCTAGCCCACTCGCCATTGAGGTGTCCGGATTTTTGGTGAATTGTCTGGCAGCTTGGCCCGTTACATGACAAGGCAGGGCCGGTCCTACACGACGGCGGGGGCCACAACAATCCCACGGCAATAGCATCCTCCAACCTCGGGAAAGGCACAAACGACGACTACGACGACCACGACGCAGCCCTAATAGACAGATAGACAAATAGACGGTTCCGACAAACCACCCATTATGAAGCAACGCAGGTTGTTGAGGTTTCACGGCCTAAAGCGCCCCGTGGGTTCACACTCCCCTCCCCCACCATTCCCTCAACCACTCCCCCACCTGTCGACTGACCTCGTTTGGCCCTTGTAGCGTATCCGCCAAACATGGAACAAATATAATCTGTTCAACCTTGCGCGCTCCCGAACGCCCTTCTTCCAGCCCAAAACATTCTTCCAGCAGAAATGGATATCCAAATCCCTGACCCGCGGCTACCACGGCGAGCACATCAAAGAATACCAGTGGGAGCGCATGTTTACCCGCCGCTCTCTCGCCGCCATCAATATGGACCCGGCTTATATGGCCAGGCACGATGGCAGCGAGCAAGCCACCGGTCGTGGCTCCGGTCAGAAATCGAGGAAAGGCCTGGATGTTTCAGACGTGCGGAACAAAGGCAACTCGACGAATCCGACGCCGTACATGCAGATGATGTTCGCCCCGATGGAACGCCGACTCGACATTGCCATTTTCCGCGCCCTTTTTGCTAGCAGTGCGAGACAGGCACGTCAGTTTGTGCTGCACGGGGCCGTCACGGTGAACGGAAAAAAGGTGCATTTTTACCCCGAACGACACACCGTGGCCCCGCGCGAGATGGCCTTTCGAATTCTGCTAACATGCCCGAACCACTAGATGACATACCCCGGCTACCTCCTCAACCCGGGTGACATGTTCCAGGTCGAGATCGAGCGGGTCATGGCAGCAACCGGGAAGCCAAAAAGGAAATCAGGCGGCAGCCAAAAAGCGCCCAAAAACACCGAAGCGAACGAGAACGCCGAAGGCGAAGAAAGCCAGGCCGCTGAAGGGGAAACCACCGAAACCGCCGAAACCGCAGCGGAAGGCGCGGTAGAAGGCGTGGCGGAAGCGGCGGTTACGGAGGCCGTCAAGTCGAAGCACTTTGCAACCCTCAAAGAACTCAAAATACGGGCCCAAAGGATCATGAAGGTGAAAAACCAGTTCATCCGTGCCAAGGAAAAGAAGGCCCTGCGTAAGATGCTCGTGCAGGTCAAGGAAACCCTGGAGCGCGGCCGGAAAGCCGACGATCCGACTGTGGCGGAGATGGACCAAGCCGAGCGCCAGCTGACGGACCTCCTCTCGGGGCTGTCCCTCTCGAGCAACCAGCACTCCACCGAGGCCAAGAAGGCGAGGATCGAGCTGAAGCGACAGCAAGAGATCCAAGGCCCGGACATCAAGAAGTCGCTCGTCGGCGGCGGCACCATCCGCTCCGCCCAGCTCGGCCTGCTGACGCCCAACCAGCGCAACGTGCTCCTCAAGGCGCTGCAGCTCGAGGCCGAGAACCCCTACGACTCCTCCAAGCCCTACGCCACCCCCTGGAAGCCGCGCGACTGGATGTCCCCCTTCGCCTTCATCCCCCGCTACCTCGAGGTCAACCAGAAGATCTGCGCCGCCGTCTACCTGCGCCACCCCGTCGCCCGCCCGGGCCTGTCCGAGGTGCCCACGCCGTTCGCCCCCTCCGTATCGCAGTTGGCGTTCAACTGGTACCTGCGGAGAGGTTGAGCGCTCTGGCGGGGCGAGGTTGAATGCTGGGGCTGGTGGTGTTGCTGTGTACTCGAGAGTCTTGTTGTTTTCGGTTGGGTGGGTTAGGGTGTGTGGTCGGGCGTGGGCAGGGCACGCCCATTATCGGAAGAGGGATATGAATAGAGCACATGGATGTATGTGTATAGCATGATGCCATGTATTCTAGGTGTAACTTGTACAATATGGACCTATCTGTCTGCTGGTTGTAACGAATGCCTGGGGTGTGAGGTTGCGTGGCAAACCAAAGCAAGATTTGGAATGTGGTGGGTTCAATGTTTACCATCTTTGTTCCGAACCCCGTGATCTGGAACTTTTACCTACTTACTACTTACTAGGGCGACGGCTTCATTGACGAGGATTACGCCAGAGATGACACCCCTCGGTAGGCGCGGGTCCCTCCTCCAGCTGCGATTGACATAGGAGAGCCGCCTGCCGGCCACACGGTTTAACTACTTCGTCCACTTTTCGGCTAAAGAGTATCTCTCCGGCTCCTCCCAGAGCACCGCTACTGCCAACCGATGGGTTTCAGATCTGGGCCAGAAGACACGGGGCGGGGGGGGGTGGTGACAGCGTTGCTCCTGGCGGTTGGGGTTGGATATCTGGAGGCGGTCGAGTGGTTGCTTGAGGAGGGGCCCTTGAGCGGGGTGGGGGGAGGGGGGCGGTGTGAGAAGCACATGGACATCACTCTCAACCGCCGGCCCTCGCTTCTGGTTGCCGTCACGCCAAACCATGCGACAAACCTAGCCGTAATGGGTGTTAGGAAGGTGATATCGGGAAGGTGGGAGGGGCATTGTGAATACCGAGGGTGGGAAAAAGGTGGTCGTGACGCCTTTTCTCTAGACATTCCTTCCGAGGCGTCGGGCGAATCCCGACCGCCTTGAGGGTCGGGAATGATGTTGTTGGTCCCTTTCATTTTCGCGGGTTTGTCGACTGCATCCGGACGGTCTAGTTTGTGAAAATATTTGAACACTATGGGTGGCTGTATCGCGGCGAGGTGGATGTGGAAAAGGGCGTATTGAGGGGGGGCCTTGGGGGAGTAATCGGAAACTATGGTTGGGGACGTTTAAGTGGCGGAAGGATTGAGAGCGTGGGCAATCTCTGACTGTCTGCCTTTTGACTTGGGACAGTGGAGCTGGTTACCATTCTCCAGAGCATAGCAAAGAGCAACCAAGACTGTGAGATCCTTTTATTCCAGACAGACAATAAGCTAAGCAACGACAGCAAGAAAAATAGGGTAAAACTAAAAGTGGGCGGAAAAGAAGACTAGGAAAATGGTATGAAGAGGTGTGGCGACAGCCGAGTGTGAGAACCGGAGTCCACCATCCACGGGCGGAGGATGATGAAAAGACAGTGAGTGAGTGAACTGGGGGTATAATGGTGCCCTGATCCAAGCAATCCTCCTCGTCCCATCCCCCTTTCCCATCCATGTTGGCCTGCCCTCCAGTTCTAGTAATATCAAAGCAGCCAGCTCGGTCGCCGGCTACTTGGGTTGGTCGTGTGGGCCGGCCGGGTCGAATGCAGGTGAACTTGTCGTTGTCGGCCGAGTAGTAAGCCCAGGGGTCGTCAACTCTGCTCAAACCGGGGTTGCTTCGAATGTCTCCAGCCGCCGAATAATCCGATTTTCATGTCCATCCCCAAAACAAAAACATCCCCCCTCATCGCCATTCCAACTGGAAACGCTGATAATCCTGTTCAGAACAAGTCGGGTATCGCGACATCGTTTCCAGTCCCCGGCCAGGCCAATTAGATCGTTGTACAATTTTTTTTTAGCAAGACGTTGATCAGACCGTCACCCCGACAAGAAGACCACGGGTCTTTTGGGAGTCGGGTAGAGCATCCCGCCGACGGCTGAGCACTTCCCCACCACCCGGAGTCCGCCGTCGTAAGGGTCCTCGGCCCTCTCCGCGGATAAACTTTTCCGTGGGTATTAAGGGGATGTGATTAAATAGGGAGACCGGGTGAAAACAAAATGAAACAAAAAAAAAAAAAACAGGCAAAAGAAAAGAGGCGGCGAGCTGGTATTGTTGTGGCATCATGATACTGAGACAGGTCGTGGAAATTAGAAGGGGAGAGGCCGGCGAGCTTATCGGAGAGAGAACCCCTTCCTCTTGGGCTCCTTCTCCAGAGGCCGTCCGCTCTCGATCCTCGACTTCTTCTCCTCGAGCTCGAGCCGTTGGCGCTCCAACTGCTCCTTCATCTCCCGATGGCGGGCGTACAGCTCCTCCTCGCTCAGCTTCAACTTGGATTCCTTCTCGGATACCTTCTGTTGGAAGACCATCTTCATCTCGGCCTCCATCTTGGCGAGCTTCTGCTCGTGAAGGTTGCGCTCCTCCTCCTGTTTCACGGCAGGGTTGACCTCCTTGAAAACGCTCGGGTCTTGCGAGACGCCCATAGCGATCAACTTGTCCGTCCGGTAGTTCTCGTAGAGGGTGTTATTGGTGTGCTCCTTGAGCTCCTCCATGTGGGTGCGGATGAGCATCTGGCGGAGCTTGACAAAATCGCAGTGCTCCTCGTTGTCCACTTCGATGACACCCCAAGGATAGCTACGGCCGCGGACCTTGCGCCCGTCGGCGTTGGTGACCTCGTTGTTAGCGCCAACAACGGCGAAGGGGACCTTGGACATGATCTCGTTGTTTTCGGCGATCGTCTCCTCGTCATCGAGCTCGTACCGCGGCCCCTCAAAGATCTGAACCTTGTGGTACTTGATGTCCGCAAGAATCTAGACGGGGAAATTAGCATACTGTAAGGCCAATAACAAGCCGACAAAGAACAAAACATACTCTAGCCTTGAAGGCAGCAACCTCCTCATCAGTGAGGGTATCAGCCTTGGCGATGACTGGGATCAAGTTGACCTTGGTGTGCAGGCGCTTCATGACCTCGATATCCAGGGGCTTCAGGGAGTGGCCAGTCGGCTGGATGAAGAAGACGCACGCGTGGATGCGGTTGTCGACAATGTTCATGCGGTTGACCTTGTTCTCGGCATCTAGGTAAGCATCGAACCGCTGCTCAATGTTGTCGACAATAGGCCGCCAAGACTCGTCATTGTTGACAAAGTCGCCAAAGCCAGGGGTATCAACCACGGTCAACCGCAGACGCACGCCCGCCTCCTCAATATCTGCGCTGATAGACTGGATAGTAACTGTCTTCGGGATGATGTCCAGGCTGGGCTCCTTGCGCTCCTTCGGGGGGTAAAGCGAAGTGTTAAAGAGTGTGTTGACGAGAGTCGACTTGCCCAGGCCGGATTCACCTGCGAGTGGGGGGGTTCAATCGTTAGAATTCGTGCTATTATGACACCTTATGGCACTCGGGATTTCATTCAAGATACGTACCGACAACCATGACGTTGAAGTTGAAGCCCTTGCGGACGCTCTTGCGGTGCCACTGATTGGGCAGGTTGGCAAAGCCAACGTAGCCCGTCAGCTTCCGGCGGACGATGTTCCTGTTGTCGCTCATAGCTGGAGGAGCTGCGGCCACAATGTCAGATGGAGCTTGGCGAGAAACCTCCGATCCAGACGACGAAGGCTTGACATGGGGAATTGGAATCGCCATGGTAGGGGATGGGAAATTGGTAGGAATACCGTTTGCAGCTGCGAATGACAAGACGAGTTAGCATCTTCCTTGTTAACGTGGCAGACTAGTGATGCAATGAGATCCTGTTGGGAGCACGCGGAGGCTGACTGTCAACGGGGGTCCTCGGCGGCGGCGTGATGTCCACGACCGGCTCAGGGGTGTTGACATAAAGCTCGCCATAAGAAAGCGGTTTGGCCATTGGGAGCTTCGGGAGGCGTTCTACATCCAGCATACTGCGATGGTGGCGGATTGGCGGCGTGTAAATGTACTGTTTGGTGCTGCTCAACGGCAGGCTGCTCGTCCGAGCCCCTGCTGGGGGGGGTCGATTCGTGCCAGTGTCCCGAGAAGCAGCCCGGCGGCCCCTGGGCTCTGGGGTGGCTGAACTCTTCTCGAACTGCATACTCCTTGGGCGGACCCTGGCAGTAGCGTTCTGAACCATTGTCGAGAAATGCATCTCGGCGAAGATGTGTTGGCCGTAATGGAATGTCTATGATGATTCTCGTCCAAGAAAGGCGGTTCCCAAGAAACGATAAAGAGCGGCGTCCAGCGGTCTCGAAATAACAGGCCGCGATGCTTGTGCCAGAGGGAGCGCGATGAAAGCCGCACGCGTGGGAGTGGCCGGGGCGAAGTCATTTGTCTCGGTCGGTTCGAACGAGGGAAAGGAGCGATGTTGTCGACTTCCCACGGTGGAATTCGATTCGCAATTCGGCGCTCAAACGCAGACATCACGAGGAAAGGAACAGAGAGCAGCGTGCTTACCCATTGCGATAGGAGCTGTAGAGAACGATCGATGTAGGTGTCGGGAAGAGAAATGAGGAAGGTGCACGAGTCTGAAAGGATGGCAAGAACGTTAGTCAAGTTCAGTTCCGCTTGGTCGGTCAGCGTTTGCAAGTGCAACCGATGGAGATGGATGGGATGGAGCCACAAGTCGCCGAACACTCCTGGGCTATGAGTACCCAGCGCTCAAAAGATGCGACGAAGTCGGCGAAAAGACCCCAACACCAAATGCAAACCAGTAATGGAATTCAAAAAGGAGTCCCAGAAACCGGGAAGAACCCAGTAGCCATAGAGGGCGAAAGCTGGCCTGGGCAAGGGGCATTTCATCATCACGTACCGGGTCAGAAATCGATGGTTCGATGCAGTCGCGTCTCGGAGCGCTAGAGGGATAGTGTTAAAAAGGTAACGGGTGCCCAGTGTGGCACTGAAGGATAACGCTAGGCGGCGTACAAGTACGGCAGGAAAAGAGTGTCGAGAAGGAGGAAATGTCGAAAAGAGGATGCGAAGGTGTGAACGTGTCGCGGTCGTCGAAGGGAAAAATTTAGGGTGCGACGAACAGGGAGATTAAGCTCTCCGGCTGCTTCGAGCAAAAGGGGTTGCAGTGCTGGGCACCCACGCTTTGCGGGAGTCGAGCGCAGGGGCCTGCTCGCGACAGATTAACGACTGGGGTCCGGGGCAGACCGGGTCCTGTGATTCGCCAGAAGGGTGTGGATGGCTTGCCAGGTCGGGAGGATCGAAGCCTGAGGATGGATGCTAATGGAATGCCCAGCAAGACCACGGAACAGCAACACTCCATGCATCAACTCGGGATACCTTCGTTCCAACCACAGGCCGCGAGTGAGATTCTGGTGGACCAATTGCGCCCTCCGGCTGTGCATATCACGAGAAGAGGGGCACTTCAAAAGCGAGGCACGGCCATCCACTGCGTGGGATGAACGTAATCCGTACTTGTTATACGAGCACCAACCGCAGGCTACAGCAAATCCAAATCCACACACATTGTCTGGGCCCAGCCGAGACTTGACTTCTCTCATGATGCGATGGACTTTGTTACCCCACCCCCAACGTTCTGCGCCGCCAATGTCGACAAATCCGACGAGACGTGCCCTTCGCTGCGGCCGTTGGTATTAAGTATAACTACCTAACCTAGGTGAAGCAGCGCGATTGCCTATTGAGAGCCCACGCCCAGTTCCTCGGTCTCAGAGCGTTGGGTCGTTGTCGCCCATGTGGAGGCTCGAATCCACGTGAGAGTTGACGACCTATTTAAATAGCCTGTGCCCCAGTTTTGCAGTACTGAGCCTCAAGATGGATTTGTTTCAACTGCACCCCGATCCCCAGCAAGGGCTTCATTGGAGACAATGTTTCAACTTGTGTCCATGCTGTTACCGGCAACGAAAAGGTTAAAACAGTGTTTCTCTGCAAGCAACCTTCCTCCCAGACCAGTCAAGCCAGCCGGAAGCCGTGCATCCAATTCGGTGTGCGATCGTCAGTTTGACAAGAGCACAACTGAAATTGCAGGGAAACCCTCCGGCGCCGTGCAAGCACCTTTCGGCTTCCATTCCCGTCTTACTAAGTATCTTATTCTTCGCGCAACCTCAGGAGTCATTGGCCCTCAAAGCCGAGGTAGGTTGGGAAGGGGAGCTGCGGAAACATCTGGGCGACCATTTGCTGGTTGGTGCTTCTCCATCGGCTTCTTTTTTTGCTGCACTGTGTATGGGTGTGTCTTTTGTATGTTCATACCCCAGCAGGCTCGGCGGACTGGGTTCTTTGCCAGTGCATTCTAGAACCTTGATCTCTTCTTCAAGAAAGGGAAAACACATCGACAGATCAGCAAATCATTGGTGACGATGAAAGGTGCTTTCAATGGCGAATGGACAAATCTATAAACTTCGCAATACCCCACAGTGTCCCTGACAATCTTGGCCTGACACGCCTGATTCCTGCCCTCCTGCCCTCCTGCCCTCCTGCCCCACAGCCAACCTGCCGATGATGTAACTTTAGGAACGGGAAGCTTCCAGCTTCGCAGCTCCAAACCGCTTCTTCCACCAAATCGCGCCAGCGGGGGAGCGCCGACTTGGGGCAACCAGATATGCCGACCATGAGAACCAACACAGTTTCCAGGGCAATTGGAGGTCACCGCTAGTTGAAACCCCTTAGCTTTTAGCTCCCCAAACTCCAACGCCAAGCACAGCTGCAACCACGATCACGCATCACGATCACGACCACTCTACACTATAATAACCGCGGCCGCGATGGCCTTGCATCGGGGGAACATTATACGCCTCAACCGTCTTAGATTTCCGATTCACTCCCAGGGACAGATCGGTTTTATTACCACAAGAACCCGACCACAACTAGTAAATAATGGCTCTGGGCTCCCTTTCGACCGGCAACCCCCCCGACGTTGCCTAATCTTGTCGCCCCGGCGGCATCGGTCGAAAGTGCGTGCTACCAAGCTGATATCGGTGACGCTCACTGGCGCATTGCTTGCGTTGTGGCTATCCCCGACTGATGCCTTGCAGCATACCGACTCCCGGGCCAAGTTGGCCCCCGGGAACCCTAGCGATGAAGACGGGGCGACCTCGAGCGAGGACCAGAGCGCCTGGGCCAAGTTCTCCCGGAACTTCGGCGGCCTCTCGTTTGTGCCCTCGACCGACGGGCTTTCCGACAGGGTGGTCGACATGATCATGCCGGAATGGGCCAAGCTTGTTCCCGGCTATGTCAGGAAGCTACAACGCGAGATGGACATGGCGCCTGGGTCATTGGCCGCCGAAATATGGCAGGAGGCACACGATCCGTTTACGCACCCGGAGATCCAGTACTCGGCCAAAGTTCGCGTGTCGGGGGAACTGTGTGACGAGGAGAAGATCTTCCTGGAACGACGACAGAAGATGATCATACCTGCCTTGGCGCGATTTTTAGGGGTTGAAGAAAGGGATATTCATCCAGATGACGTCCCTACTATTGCCATGTGCGGTTCTGGTGGCGGTCTCAGAGCCTTGGTTGCCGGGACTGGCTCGTTCCTCGCAACCGCTGAGGATGGGCTCTTTGACTGCGCGACGTACGTATCAGGGGTGAGCGGCTCCTGCTGGCTACAGTCCCTCTACTACTCGTCAGTGACCGAAGCGAATTTTCACAACGCCATTGACCACCTCAAAGCGCGTCTCGGCACCCATATCGCCTACCCACCCGTTGCCTTCGCCGCATTGACGACATCGCCCACGAACAAGTACCTATTTAGTGGTCTGGTGGAGAAGCTCAAGGGCGACCCCAACTCTCAATTTGGTCTTGTGGATGCCTACGGCATGCTTCTGGCAGCAAGGCTTCTGGTTCCAAAGGGTGAGCTAGGGGTCAACGAGAAAGACTTCAAGTTATCGAACCAGCGGGAATACATGAAGTATGGGCAGAACCCACTGCCTATCTACACCGCTGTACGGCACGAAATACCGGAGCTTGATTCACCCGACTACGGTGGCCCGGGCTCTTTGACGGAAGAGGCAAAGGACAGGGCCAAGAGGGAAGCATGGTTCCAGTGGTTTGAGATCACTCCGTACGAGTTCTTCTGCGAGGAGTTCTCGGCCGGCATTCCCACTTGGGCCATGGGCCGCAAGTTCAAAAATGGGACAGACCTACCCTCAACTTCGGGCTTCCGTCTTCCCGAGACCCGCCTGCCCTTTCTCCTAGGGACCTTTGGAAGCGCGTTTTGTGCCACTCTGAGCCACTACTATCGAGAGGTTAGACCCATTATCAAGAGTCTCACCGGCTTCCAGTCGCTCGATGACTTGATATGGGGCCACAACAAAGATTTGAGCAAAGTCCATCCTATCGAACCGCCCGGCGTCCCCAACTTCGTCCACGGAATGTACGGTCAACTCCCCGGCACGGTACCGCAAGGTGTCTACGACAACGAATACCTCCAGCTCATGGACGCAGGCATGTCCAACAACCTCCCCATCTACCCGCTCCTCCGCCCCGGCAGAGACGTCGACATCATCCTGGCATTCGACGCCTCGGCCGACATCAAGACAGACAACTGGCTTTCGGTCGCCGAAGGTTATGCCCGCCAGCGGAACATCAAAGGCTGGCCGATAGGAGCCGGTTGGCCCAAATCCTCCTCACCCTCCGTCGCCGCCTCCGAACTGGAACAAGCGCAAGCCCACTCAACCGCCGAAGCAGAAGACAAAATCAGCCAAGCCAAAACCGACCAAGCCGCCCGCCACCCACACGGCCCACGGGAACCCAAGCCGCCAGGCTCCCAACCCATGAAGCCCGAGTCCCAGCGGCAGACGGAAGCGGCGCACGAGCTGGGGTACTGCACAGTGTGGGTGGGCACGACGCAAGAGCGATCAACGACGGAGCCGCCGCCGCCGCCGGTCGACGACACCTCCACGTGGCGGCTGACGCACCCGGACGCGGGTATCGCCGTCGTGTACCTCCCTTTTCTGGCCAACGAGCGCGCCGCTCCAGGCGTCGACGTCGCCGTCTCTGACTACATGAGCACCTGGAATTTTGTCTACACCCCGCCCCAGATCGACGAGGTCATCGCCCTCGCCCGCGCCAATTATTCTGAAGGGCGCGCCCAGATCCGTGCTACAGTGCGCGCTGTTTATGAGCGTAAGAAGAAGCGCCGGTTGGAAAAGGAGCGGCGGGCTGAGAGGGCTGAGTTGCGGAGGTTGGTCAGGAGGGGGGACGTGAGTGGGTTGGGTGAGGGTGACCACTTTAGTTAGGTGCCTAGCGTTTTGCTAGGCTATTATGATGTGACGGATAGGTAATTATGATGATCATTGAATCATATGACAAGACAGTTGAAACAAACATATATACGTCGTACATGTGGCTTTTTTCTACATTGGAGCCGATGTTTGGCAAAAATATTATACATACACTACTACATTGGCACGGCTGAGTTTGGTGTTTCCCCGCCCTTGTCCAACTCCTCCCAATGCTGCACCGGCCGGGAAACCGTGCCCTTTTTGTGCGCTTGCCGGCCCGGATGGATGTGCTAAAATGTACAATACATCTATTTCTCTCCTCCCCATCCCGGCAACACACCGGAGTGAAGGAATACCTGCTCGGCAAACCCCGCCTCGGATGGAGGACTGAAGGGGTGCCGTAGCTCACCCAGCCGCCTCCATCCCCAAGCTGCTGGGCTTAACAAGTCCCCCCTCCCCCTCGTTTGGGATACATGACAAAGGGTGGGCGCTCTCTTTTTTTTGAAGAGGGGTTTTATTTGATTTTTTTTAGTGTCCGATAATCTCGCCCATATCGATGTAGGCGGGCTCCCAGGGGGCGGCGTCCTCGTTGAGCATGTCGGAGGGCACGCGCACGCCCTCGCCGGGGCTGTAGAGGTACCAGCTCTTGAGGGCGTTCATGGCGGCGCCCGTGCGGGCGTACTCGAGGCTGGAGCCGGCGGCCTCGCCGAGCTTGTCCTTGCCCGAGAAGATGCCGACGACGTAGACGGGGGTGCGCGACAGGCGGCCCGTCTCGGACAGCAGGCGGGCGACGGGCGGCTCGAAGTCCTCGCGCGCGCAGAGCAGCGACAGCTCGCGCGTCGGCTTCTTGAAGGCGAAGAGCTTGGAGAGGTCGAGCGTGCGCGAGAGCACGTGCGCTCCGATGAAGGCCTTGGCCCGCTCCCGCCCTGCGTGCGCGTAGATGGCGCCCGTGACGGCCCGCGCGCAGGTCGCATACGCCTTCTCGGCCAGCGACCGCGTGTACTCGTTGCCGTACTCGGCGTCGGCCCGGAGCCGGAGCTCGTCCTTGGCGTCCTCCGTGTCCACCACCTCGCCGAAATCGTCGTCGAACACCACGCGGCTGCTCATGCCATGGCGCCACTTGTGCTTCTTGAGCCCGTCGGCCTCGGCTCGCCGGTACCCGAACCCGACGACGGCGTTGCCCGGCTTGTGCATCGAGAACTGTAGCAGGCCCGGGTCCACCTCGCCACCGGGCACGGCGGCATGCTCCACACCCCACGAGCGGGCGACGTGGTGTAGGGAGGTGGGGCCGGCATACCCCTTCAGTGGCGGCGTACATAACGATCATGGGCAGGCGCGGGTACCGGCACATGAGA
>NT_165979.1:3074498-3092871 GCF_000143365.1 Chaetomium globosum CBS 148.51
TAGGCTCGTGGCTCGGGGGCCGGTGAAGGGCGAGGGGGGGGAAGCGGGTGTGGTCCGTCCCGCCTTAGGGGGGGTCGTCGTCTTCCTTGGGTATCTGGGGCACGGCAATTGTTGACTGACTGCGCACGGCGGTGCATCTGGGAACTACGGCAGACCGGAGGGCGGCGGCCCGGGGAGTTGAGGCCGGGGAGGGTCCGGAACGAGCCAAAAGCAATTGGCCCGTCCATCGATCGATTCGTAACCTCTTCATGGGGCGGATTATTGAGGGGTATGTTGGGGGAAGAGGTCAATTTGAGGTCGTTGGAGTTGTGGCAGTTGCCCCAATGAACGAAGCCGTGGGACCCGGCCTTGGGCAGTAAGGAGGTCGCAATAGGTAGATAAGCTGGTAGTAATTCGTCGGTCGCGTGTGGTGTGGCTCTGTGGTTTCCCTTCTTCCTCCCAAATCGCCCAAAGACGAAAAAAAGTTCTCCAGAATCCGGCAGCTCCCAAGCCATTGGACAAGGGTTGCCGTGGGTTAGCTGACATAATGTGACTTGGCGTGTTGTCGTTAGTTACCGGTACACTGTAAATTACGGCTCTCTCCATCCCACTCTTTGCAACCCAAACGATTGATTGGCTTCTGAGACCTCGCAGCAACCGACAAGCAACACCAGCTTCAACGTCAATTCCCAAGTCAAACCCACGTCTCCCGGACTAGTACACTCACAATGGTATTCTATGCCTAACCCTTCCCCCTCCCCCACATGCAATTACCTAATCTTGAACGGCATTGACTGACATTGTTGTTCTTGACATAGGGCGGCGGCGGCAAGGTTCCGTAAGTCTCCGGCTTCGAAATCCTCGAATGGAACAATGAACGCATTGTATTTCGAACCCAAGACCTGACCGGTTCCCTCTTCTTAGCTACCCCAAGCACATCTGGTCGCCGGCCGGTGGCTGGTACGCCCAGCCGGCCAACTGGAAGGCCAACACAGCTGTGTTTGGCGTCGTCATCTTCGGCATCACGGCGCTTGTGTGGAAGTTGAGCGCCGACAGGGAATACCGCCATAAGATGCCCGAGCCTGATCGCTTCTACCCCAGCAGAAAGTACGCGCCGGAATAATCTTGCATCACGAACAAAGCTGACTAGGCATGCCCCTGATAGCTGGAGCAAGCAGATCATCGAGCACGAAAAGGCACGGAAGGCGGCATCGGAAAAGCCAGAGGGGTCATGATCACAGTTTTTGGTCGACGGGGTTCTGGCTTGTCACTGTGCGCGATAGATCAGTCAATCTTTCTGAACATTTGACGACAGTTTTGTTGTGCACAATTCACAGCCGCCTGTCTCGTCTGCGCTCTCCCCCCCGCTTGATCAGTTACGCGAGACGATGGAATCCAGTTTCCAAAACGCTTTCAAGTCCCAGCGGGGAATTAGGCATTTGTTAATGTATGACGTTGTATCTACCTGGGAATAGGGGCCGGCAATGCTTCGCTCCGTCCCCCCCTGTATGCGCCCCGTTTGATGAGGTACGGGGAGATCTTTGGTGGTCCTTACCCTAGAGAAAAAGGTTGTTCACGACCCAAACAGAGGTATCGCCACTTCCAACTCCTCACACCTCCACCCCGCGGCAGACCACTTCCATTCTAGACGTGGACAGGAAGGCGGTTCACAGGCAGGGGAAGGCGCATACGAACCAAGTCCGCTCAGCATCCTACAGACAAATCCATCAGCCCACCACCCGTTTCCACGCATCCAATTATCTCCATATCCCTAAGCGTACGACACTCCCACAGCACTAAACACATGGCTGCCCCATGTGACGGGCGACGACGTTTGACCCTTGACCCCATTGATGAATTCATGCTCATATCGAGTATGGGGCACCCCGGCCTTGTCCCTGTTGATCCTATATCAGATACGAATTCCGACCACTCCGGCTCCGACCCCGGCCCTGCCGAGTTGGAGTTAAGCCGTCTACTCTCCTTCCATCACGAGACCCCTGTCGACGCCGAAGCACAAGGCGACGAGCCTTTTACCAAGATCGGCGCAGGTGCCTGTGGCGCCGTCTTTGCCCGGCCGGGAAAGCCCTACGCGATCAAGCTGTCCAAGATCAAGAACCACCAGGTGCTGTGGAATGACTACCTCAGTCATACCAAGATCGCCCAGTGCTTCCGCCGTTGGGCGTATGACGAGGTCAGCGTCCCAGCCTGCCACTACTTCGCGCCCCCCAGTGAGTCGCAGTTCTTCGCCCAACACGTTGGTCTTGCCGAAGCAGCTCAGTGGGTATGCAATTTGCCCACGAGCGCACTGGTTACGGAGCGCATCTTACCACTCCCGGAGCGTGTCCGGACTCTACTGATTGACAAATACTGCCCGCCGCACATCAGGGGGGTGGCCAAAACCGATGCCGCCAATCGGGACTGCCTGGTGAGGGTCTATCTTGGGTCGACCAAGGGCAAGAAACACCGGAAATTCTTCTCGCTGAGGGACTTCAAGATGCACCTCAACTACATGGTGGAACTCCAGCTTGACATCAGGGGTCTGGCTCGCAAGATAGGCATAGCCCTAGCCTTCATCCACTGGGGCGCTGAAACGGACGGCCGGGGTGTGGAGTTTGTTCTGGGCGGCTCATTCAAGACAGCCTCTCGCGGGCTTGACGCCAGCAAACTCGAGTATGATCTTCCCCGCCACCGTGCTCGGTGTTGTCTCCCCTTCCCCGACGGTTCTGGAAGCCCGTGCTCAGAGCAAACAAACTAACACTACCTGGCAGAGATGTGAAACCACTGTCGTACACCGGCCCATCGTCGAGGACGACGGAAGACATCTTCAGTCAGGCTACGGAGACGAAGCTCTGGGTGCTAGACTTCGACCAAGTAGAGCCGATCACGATGGACACAAACGGCGTTGAGCGGGCGGTCGACGCGGCCACGCGGAATGACCCGTACCTCCCCAAGCCGTTGCAGACCACGGTTCATGAACAGGAAGCTTGGAAGGCTTTTGTCATGGTATGCCTCCTCTTCTTCCGCGCCACCGGGTTGTTGGCGGGTTATGAAACCGTGGCGCACCTCCTGGCCTACACTGAATAAACCCCAGGACTATGACAGGTTGACTGACATAGTGGAGCAGGGTTACCTAGACGTGGCCAATGTGATCTTTGGGGGTGACCGCAAAGCCAACTGGGACTTGCCGCGTCGTTTCATCTGGGGACTGATTACAGCGCAATGGGAGGCGCAGCTGGCGCGGTCGATTCGTGCGCGGCGAGCCTGAGGGTGGTATCTGCAAGATAGGATAGGATACTCACTTTAGCGTTAGTATTTATTTCACTGGTATCATAGCGAATAATATTGATGTTCTTTCTATCATGATGATGGCAAATGATGGTGACAGGAAGAAGAATACTGGCGAAAGGGGAAACCGGAAGAGGGAAAGAAAAGAAACAAAAGGAAGAGGGTTTTAAGTTTCGGAATACTTGCTTGTTATCCATCCAGGGCAACCGAATATCAAATCAAATAGGTAAGCCCGGAAATGCTCAGAGGTTCCTAGCTACTAAGTCTCCTCTTTAGTCTTCCCGGACCATGACCAAAAGTAAAAATAAAAATAAATAACAATTCCACCGTCCCTCGGACGTAACAAAGCGTACTTACAAGCAGGTTGGCAAGCAGATACGCAGGTCGGCAAGCAGGCTGGCTTAAAAACGCAATCCACTGCGCGGGTATAAATGCGCCTACCTACCGAATACCTCCCAATATCATACAACAAATGTCCCAGTCGTACGTCGCCCGTTCCACGCTCCCCGCCACAGATCTCGTAACTGCAATCTCCTTCTCCTTAGCTTCTTTCTCTCTAGTCGTCATCGTCACACAGGCGCATAAAACAACAACCAACACCAACCACAGCCTGGCCAACTCAACCAACAAATGCCCCTCTCACAAGAAGTAATCTGCCACCGGTTTCTTCGCCGGCATCCCCCTCGAATCCTGTGGTGCGGCCTGAAAGACACGGTACCTCCTCGCCGGCCCCGGCAGCCGCGGCAAGTCGTTGGTATCCATCACCACCCCACCGCCCTGTTGCTGCTGTTGCTGCTGCTGCTGCCCACCACCCCCACCACCACCACCACCACGACCCGCTCCCCGCATGAATCCTCCCCCAACACTTCCACCTCCACCCCCTCCCCCTCCCACACTACCACCAAGCCCACCATCACTCCTGCCCACATCCCCATTACTCCTCGCCAGCACGCCCAAACCACTCTCATCCTCCGACAACTCCAACAGCGCAGCCACATTCCCACATCGATAGCAATAATTCGGCGCCGACCACACCGTCACGATGCTGGCATCAAACATCTCCTTGAACCCCTCCATGACCAGCTGGTGGGCGCGGGCGATCAGGCTCAGATCGTTGCGGTAGTTGAACATCTTGACGATGTCGGCGCCGAACAGGAAGCCCGCGCCCCGGGGGGACAAGCCCCACCCGTCGATCTCGTCCGGGTCTGACCAGAGTAGGTCGCACATGGCGCCCTCGTGGGGGACCTCTTGTTTGCGGTCGAGGAGGCGGATTTTGTCGACGCGGTCAATGAGCGGGGAGAGACCGCCGTGGACGCAGAGGACGGCGCCGGCGGGGTTGCCCAGGCTGCCGCCGCTGGTGGATGTGGCGGAGGAGCCGGGGGGACCGGTTAGGGCGCGTGTTGGGGAGGGGGTTTTGGTGAGGGTTGTGTCGCGGTCGGAGGTAGAGGAGATGCCGTTGGTTAGGGAGTGGCCGTTGGGGCCGTTGGATATTGTGGTGGTTGTGGTGGAGTTGATGCGCCCTCTGCTGACGTCTTTTTGGCGCAGGAAGCGGGAGATGATCTGGCCGTCCGAGTTGTGCACCTCAATCTCGACTTGGTCGCCTGCGGGTGAGCTCTGGGGCTCGCCCGGTAAGGTGTTGGAGGCACCGAGCACGATGGCACCTAGGGCGAGGTAGTCGAATACGTCGCAGCAGTAGCGCCAGACGTTGGCACTGCCGTATTTGCGGAGGCACTCGTCGTAGAAGCCGGTAGACGGTCGTGATCTGGCGGGACTCGTGGTTGCCGCGGATGAGGGTCATGCGATCGGGGTAACGGACTTTGAGGCAAAGGAGGAGGAGGAAGGTCTCGAGGGAGTAGAAGCCGCGGTCGACGAAGTCGCCTAGGGAACGGATAAGCATGGCGCCATGGATTGACAGCAGTAATGGATGGGCACAACGTGTCGCATACCCATGAAAAGATAGTTCGTGTCCGGAACGTCACCGCCTACGCGGAATAGCTCCATCAGGTCGTGGAACTGGCCGTGGATGTCGCCGCATATCTATCCGGAACCCACACGTCAGACCCAAGCCCCAACCGCAGCCCGTCCAGCTCGCTACGCTAGATGATAACCACATACTGTTACCGGCGCGTTGACCGTGACGACATTTCCTTCCTCAATGAGCAGCTCCCGGGCCTTGTGGCAGAGCTCGCGAACTTCGGCCTCGGGTATCGGTCGGCATGCTCGTAACTGGGCGATCGCCCTGGCGAGAAAAAAAAATGTCAGCACCCCATGGTCTAATCAAACAGCATCGACAAGGATAGGCGAGCTCACCTGTCGAGGTCGCTCATGATGGCGGTTGTTCTCGTTCTCGCTCTCGTTCTCGGCGCGGCGGGAGAGCGTGGGGGGGGGGGGGGGTTTGGTAATGGGATACCTGGATGGGGATGGGAAGGATGGGCACAAGCAAAGCAAATTGGTAGATCGATTGTCGCGAGACTGCTTTTTGGAATTCCCTAAAATCCTAAGTAAAAAAGGAAAGAAGGAATGGGCAATAACTTAATTTATCATCATCATAACCAGGGGCGCAATCAGATATTCTGACTCTATAAAGATCAAAATGTTGAAATATGAATTAGTCTTCTGTTCGATTTCCCCATCCGAGAGAGAGAGAGCATGGAAATAATGTGGGCCGTGCGGAGGATGGGTTGCTGGGTTGTTTTGACCCTAACCCTGAATTGGCGAGAGCAGAAGGGGGGGCAGAGGAACACAGAGTCATCATCATCACATTCGACACAATGTGCTGCTGAGTTCATGGCAGAAAGCATTAATACTACTATATTTATGTCACGCTTTGAAATCCACAGCTTATGGTATACCCGCCCACTCGCCCCTTTCACATGGCCCGATAAACTGGGCAACCGAACAAGTCAACTCCAAACATGCGCTATTTTGCCAAAACAAATAATGACGCCGTCGCTCCGATTCCCCGCGGGCGCTTTGTCTCCAGTGCCGGCGTGACTGTTCGAGTTATCCTGGTATCCTGGTATCAAGAGCAATAACCTGAAAACGCCGAGCGCCGTCCCTCCCCATGTTTGTCCTTGTTCGTTCCCCGCCGTTTTCTTGTCGGGCGGGGCAACGAGCACAGCAGGACACAAGACCATCTGGTCTCGAAGCCGAAGTTTGGTGTATTTAATGGCCGAATCTGCCATTAAGACAGAGTGGTGTCAGCGAGCCGAACCCGAAGTAGCCGGTCTCCTCAACCAGCCGCAGGGAACGGGGCCTTCCTTTTGATCCGCGGAGCCAGGTGAAGCATCGACGAGTCAACCGAATCGGGCCGGCTTTCTCCAAACGTAGCCACCACAGCTTCACATACGGGGCTGGCGACCGGGCTGTCTCCTGACGTGGGCGTTTCTGCCGGTGTCAATGGGAAATTGCGGCCCAGAAGAGCGTCGGCCGAGCTCACGGAGCGCTTGTGCGCCTCCCCATTTCTGGGGTAGGACGGGAACGCTGCCTGCCTCGCGGCCCGTTGCATGTCGCCGACGGCATCAGCAATGAGCGCCGGGTGCCACAGCGGCAGGATCCGGTAGCCCAGGTTCTCCATGATGCACCTCTCCGTCAAGTTTATCTGCTCGCACGTCCACATGTTCCCTCCCCACGCTGTCCGGTAGTAGTACGTGGGCTCCTGGCAGTCGACCAAAAATTTGAACGCGATGACCAGCGCTGCGAGAACAATCAACTCGGGGTTGACTGAATCGATGTGCAGTTGTGTTGCACCCGTGGGGCTGGCCTGGATGGTGTGCCGCTTCGTGATCTCGTTGGCAGGCTCCCGCTGCGCCAGGGGACAAAGCAACCGCCAGTTCAGCGAGAACTTGGAGCTGAGCGAATCTAGGATGCACACGGCTAGGGCAATGGTATCCATGGGAAGATCCGCGCGGACAAGCATATCGTGAACCAACGAGACGGATGGTACCGACAGGGATGCAGCGGGAGGGATGAGGTTGACCAGGTGTATTGCTGGGCCTATCACACGGAACGTAAGCATGGGAACTGACAAGCTGTAGAGGCGTGGTTGGTCCACGTACCTAGCAAAGCAGAATCAAGAAGCCCTCCATCTTCCAGGAGGGCTCTGGGGCTCTGGCCGGCCAATGACTCGCGGGACGAAGGAGGCGGCGTGGGGAGGTTGGAGAGGGGTTGATAAGTGCGAGAAAAGTATTCCTCGTCAAAGTCGAACTCGTCGTCCGAGTAGTCTGGAGAGTGGGTGGCCATGGTTGCGGGCTTCATGGTTTTGGTGTGTGTCTTTCGTCGTTCAGGTCGTCAGGGTCCAAGGGCGTCGTCGGTTGCCGGTGCGTCCAACAAGCAACAATTCAGTCAAGTAGGCCGGCGAGCTGCTCATATCGATGAGAGCAGCCGACAGATCTTCAGGGAAGGCCCGACGACGATACACACAACGAAGCCCGCAGCCTCCGGCGAAACGTTGGTGAGACCCAAACACACGATACCTGCACAAGAGTAGAGCAGAGGGTGGTCCAGCCGGAGACGAACACGAGGTCCCGAGTAACACGCAGCCGCCTTCGAAAGCGGGACGAAAGTGCGGTGTGGAAGCGAGTATGATCGAGAGTGAGGGCGGAGGCGGACGCGATCGGCCGTTTTATCGAAAAGAAAGATCCAAGGTCACTTAAGCTTGTGCACCTTCATAAATATAACGGCATGGGAGAGAACGAGAGAGGATAGCCAAGTGGGGGTGAGAGAGGCTATGTCTCGGCGACGGGCTCGTCACTTGTTTTGAGGTGGACCGCCGGGACGCCAAGCGACCAGGGCAAGCGGCCAGGGGGTTCAGATCAGATGGATTTGCGGTGTCGATACGGTGGCGCTCGCTGTGTTGTTCGAGTCTGCCCCTGCCCGACCGATGCTAGCTCCCGATAGCTCCGCTTTAACAAGACGTCCAGTGGAAAAGACGGCAAGAGGGGACGGTGAATGGTTGTATGCACCTGGATGGAAAGAGAAGAAAGACGGCGGGAGGCAGGGAGATGGTGCGAGTCCACCATCTTATATGGCAGGCACGCGATCAACGCGCGAGCGACAGCTCGCAGAGCAGCACCAAAGAGCAGCATGAGTGCGGCTGCGGGGATCATCCCCTGTCCACCACGCTCATCCTGGTGCGCTCTGTTGGCGCAGCCATCACCAGGCGGCTCCCTCTGGCAAAAAAAAAAGCCGAACTCGAAATGAGAGAAAGAAACCAAGAAAAGAGAGAAAAAAAAAGAAAGAGAATGAGATGGAGGGAACCGCGCAAAATAAACCAGAAAGTACCTAGACTTTGTTCAGTCTTCCGAATGGCTTTCTTTTCGCTCCTCTCGTCAAAGGCGGCGCCTATACCCTACACTTGGAGCGCCAGGCAGAGCCACCCAAAAAACCAACACAACCGGCCTTCACCCAGCTGCGAGCCCATCTGAGCGGTTTGGGATTTGGGCTGCGGTTAGCGGTCTTGGCCCCAACTTGTCAATCCTGCTCTGGGGACCAGGGCCAGCGAAGGCCACATCGCGGGCCAGACCAGATCTGCTGCAGAGATCGGCTAGCGAAAATTAGACAAGAAGTGGACGGCCAGGAAGATGTACACGACATTACCGAACTACCGGCTGCCGTAAAAGGCGTGTATGGTCGTTGGCTAAACACACGTGCTGACGACGACGCAATCTGGATGAAAGCGCAGGGCCGGAGCCGTGCGCTCGCGTCAATGAGCTCGTTGGAAAGAGTGGTGGCGGGGTCAACAGCTGGATGGCAATGCGGCACCAGGGTCCAGGATTTAAGGAAACAGAAAGTGTGGGGGGCACATTCTCAATCGGATGATTTCCAGTTGGACCTTTCTCCGATGCAAGCAAGAGTGGCAGGCAGGCACGGCGGGCCAGCAATGGAACCCAGGCATGTCACAGTACTGTGAAGGTAACTTCCAGACGGGAATAACAACAAACAATCCAAAAACCCACTCTGCTCCCGCCATGTGTATCATCAGGCTATCAGCTAATTCACTCACCCTACCTGTCCGTTCTCGGGTGTTGCCCTCAGTCGATTCAACTCGAGGCTCAAGTGACTGAATTGACCTTACCGTTACCTAAAATAGGCGGTCAAATTGATGTCCCTCAGAGGGAAACAGTTGCGGCGGCAGTCCAGAACTTGGACTTTGACCACGCCACAGATCCACAATTTACCAGCTAGGGCATGGTTACCTGCAACCCCCTTTTTCCCAGAGCAGACACCAGCATGGCGCCATTTACGAATACCATTTCCGAACGCACATGCCAAGCGCCTGCACACCGATAGCCTGTCTCCAGCATGTCTTCGATCTGGGAACCGAAACCTAGAGATCTGCAACAACACGAGCCCACTCGCCCGCTGGTTGTTCCGCGGATTAGGCTCGGAACTTTGTTCGTATTCTCTCCACAAACAAGGCCGACCATGCCGTGGCCAGGTCGGACCCTGCAAGATGCGGGTACGAGAGTTTGTACACCCATGAATTGGACCACAGCTCAGGTACCGGACTGTGGACACAACAGGCCACGCCTCAATCCCGGAGTTAAGAAGGAATAAATTTATATTTTTATATACTTTAATTAGCCACTGCTGCCGAAGGGGTCCATATGCGCACCACACACCAGCCCGAAAGGAAAGCCGCTGGCCCGGGCCGATACTAACTATTGCTCGCCACAAAGCGCAAGCGAGGGCGATCCCGAAGCACCAATCTATCCACCAGATGACGTTGAGACAACCCGGAATTGCAAGCGGTGCGGACGCAGACCGCTCACTCCTGATCTGTGGTTCGCGGCGGGATGCCCAGCCAACGTGCCAGCGTGCCGGCGTGCCAGCTAACCAGTGAGTTACTCCGCCGAAGCGCCGCACGCCCGCAGCGGCCGATTGCAAGGTGACCTCTCGGCAGGGCTGAAGCGAGCTCTCGCCATGCTGCCGTGCCGCAACTTTGTTCCGCTGCTCCATGGGCCACCAGAGCCACCATCATCCCACGAAGCCACCCCGACTCCAAGGAATTTGGTCAGACTATTATCCGACTTGCTGACGAGTGCAGTCCGAGATCATTACAGCCTTCTGGGTTATCAAGCAAAGGGATTTCACAGCATTGAATCAAACGCGAGACAAGACTTAACCCTAACCCTGTATAAACACACCTCGCCCCCAATATCAAATATCAACTCCCATCTATTTTCCTGTTTCTCCTGAGCAATACGTACAAGCAAGTTCACAAGGAAAGTCTGGAACCCGTGTGCTTTCCGCACGGTAAGGCTGTGGGGGATCTTTGTGGAGAAACCGTGGTATTACAACCACCTCCCACTTCGGTATGCTCTATCAAGTCACAAGTGACTGGAAGAGGCAAAGTCTTGACTCTTAAAACTCACAATTAGGTGACCAAACAATCTACATTAACGCAACAATTCTAGGGTATCAAGTCAACCCAGCCCCAAGAACAACATTCACCACAACCGTCACAACAACAACCACCACACCCGCCAGCCCGGCCCGCCCATCCCCCCTCACGGGCACCAACGCTGCCGCCGCAGCAGTCGACGAAGAAGACGCCGCCTCACTACCTCCACCCTCCGAATCCCTTGTCGGCGTCGGGGTCGCCACCACCACCCCCGGCCCCAGGGTATTCCCATACGAGTAGGTAAAATACTCTCTGCACTCGGCGGGCTCAAAGCAGGTATGCGTGGCATGGAACACGGTCCACGACAGCGTGTGCGCATGCGCGTACAGCGTGCCCCACGCGCCATCCCAAGTCGCCTCGGACACGCCGTCGTAGGTGCTGCCCGGGCGGCCTTCGATGCCGTTGCTGTATAGGCCCAGGGTCAGCATCTCGCCGTCGCCGCCGCGCATGTTGCCGCCGTAGGCCGCGCAGTACGGCGGCAGCGTGCGGCTACTGACCGTGTGCGTCGTGCCGTCGTACACCGTCGAGTACGTCCACTGCGGCGACCTGTGCTCGAAGGTGAGGCCGCGGAACGGCGCCGGGCAGCACGTCAGCTGCGTCCCCTTGGCCTTGTCGTACGCCGGGCCGCCGTTGGCGACCGTCCAGGGGAAGTACACCGTCGTGTTGACCGTCGTGTACCCGGCCGGGCAGTCGGTGTAGTAGGTCGGTGTGCCCGTCACTACCGTGGATAACCCCACCGGGTAGCAATCCGCCCGCGTCGGGTCGGGGTCGCCTGCCACGGTGTGCGTGCACTGCAGCCAGGGGGGCGTGCGGGGGTCGGTGGTGAGCGAGCAGCGGTCCGAGACGAGCCAGAGGTTGGAGCTGGCGAGGCAGGACGCCGCGGGGGTGAACTGCGTGACGGCCGACGAGGGCGGCGGGAAGTAGGTGCCGTACGGGGCGTGCGTCGGGTGCGGCTTGATCGGGTTGCTGTTCATCACGCAGTGGCTGTCGCCGAAGCACGTCGACGTCGTGCCGGGCTTGCCCGTGTAGAGGTACTTCTGGATCAGGGCGGCTGTCACGACGAGGAAGTCGTTGTCGTAGTCCCAATCCACCTCGGTGGTGGTGGGCGTGGGGGAGGCTTGGACGTTCAGGGTCACCTTGCTGCCGGAGAGCTGCTTGACGGACGCCGCCTTGCAGTACGAGGCCATGGTTGGGTAGGTCATGGGGTACGTCGTGCCGTCAATGGCGGTGAGGATCGTAGTCGGCTCGAGGTTGGCCGTGGTGAATTCATAGGCGCTACATCCATCCCGGTGAGTCATCGTTACCGGGAGCTAGGAAGTCCGTCTTGTTTACTCACGTGGGGCAACAAGCTGTGCGTTCGACGGTGATGGCTTGATAAGTGGTTGTGCCGGTCTTCACGCCCGTCATGCCCTCCGGACAGGCACTATACGCGGTGCTTCTAGCGATGGTGTTGCCAGTGGTGATCCAATTTGATTGGTAGCACAAATCATCCCAGTTCCCGTTCCCTGGTCGACCCAGCATAGTTAGACGACATTCGGGAATCGTTACGACCTCAGTCGGTCTGGATGAGAAGGGGGGGTAGTAGGTATTGCACCCATACCACTCTCCCACCCACAAGTTTGACGGCGCAAAGCATGTCGGGTCGGGTCGGTACGTGGTTGTGACGCTGGCGTACTCAGGCATGGCTTCCGAGTTTTGAATAGAAAATCGCGTCCTCGCTTCGCGAAGAGAGAGCCATGTTTTCCTCGAGGAATAACGAGTTAATAAATAGCTATATGCAGTCCTTCAGCGTAGCCGTCGTTTCGCCTTGCCAAGAGGTTAGGCCCCCTTTCTCCTGCCACAACTGGTGATGCCAAGCAGACCAGTGACATCCGCCCCCAAATCCTCCGGCAATGCGGCATCGCGATTCCGGAATGGTGTTGAGTACAAAATACTACACTCTTGGTCGACAAGTGCATGGCCAACATTTAGGGGTCTTTCTGAGAATGATTATGGGTGGCAAGAACCTGCTGGCTTTACCGTTTGACACTTGGTGTTTTGAAAAAATGCCTCTTCGCCGCCTCCACCCTCGCTCTTTCATCTTCGAATACTAGATGCTTGTAGGTATGGGCCTCCGGAACAGTCAGGCGACCGTCAAATATCAGCTCATTACTACGATGCGACCAGTGGCGCTGCCCTCTCTACCACCAGGTGGAAATGGGTGAAACCCCTTAGCGGTACATGATTTAATGCGGACCTCCATACCGCTAATACCCGGTTAAATCTATCAACAGTTGTCAGTCAAATAGAGATTGACTCTTGGAGCTCAACTATCACCCTTTTGCCGTTATGGCCTGGCCCCCCAAAACCAACTAAAGCCTAGGTGATAACCAGAATCCTTGTTATTCTATAACTAGCTTGTTTTCTCTGTCCAGAGGGCTGGAATCCACGTTCATAACCTATACTCACTCATTCTCTCAACGCATACAATCATATCTGCAAGTAAGTACGGGATCCCAACAACCCCCTACTCTCCAAACTTGTGTGAGCCGAACGAGTATTTACTATTTGCTGGTGGTGACTAGGAATTCCTCGACTTGTGTTTTTATGGTTCTTTACTCTTCCATTGGCGTTGAATCGGCAGAGTAAAAAGAGAGTTTGCTGCCGGACGGACCGGGCGAGGTCGAGATAGAGCCGGTGAACAGCTCTAGTGCTATATGTGCTACCGCAGGTCGTTGGTAAGAAGAGGCTCAAGGCATAATCCCCAAGCATGGTATATATAGTGTTAAATACTTTGTTCCATCAATAAGGTCAAGATGACTAGGGTACATGGTCTAGTGGTATGATTTTCGCTTCGCACATGTGCGACCTTGTGAAAGGTCCCCGGTTCGATCCCGGGTGTATCCAACTCTTTTGTCTGATCTTGTTCTGACGCTTCTTTTTCTTTCTCCTCTTATTTTTTTTCTCTAGGGAAAAAAACAACAACAAAAATGCATAGGGGCTAAAGTTAACCCAACCATGCCCTAAATCAAAATAAAAAGTTTGATATCAAATCGAAATCTAATGCAGCCTACCGAGAAAGCATCTCGTACTGTCAGTAAAATGTCTATCCATAGTGCCAGGGGACTTAAACCGAAGGGAAGTTCATCGAGTGTGGGCACAATCAAAACTCGAAACCAAATGCAACCTCTCATACACATTCTCGCTGTCCATCCGTGGCACAGCCTGCCCACATAACCATAAACCACTCGGCCTCGCCCGGCCTCGAGCATGGCCATGCTCCTGGGGTAATCACATGGAGCCGAGTCCGTCCAAAATACCTACTACACATGCCTACCTAGGCTTCTTATCTCTCACAAATGTCATCCCAACTTCCCCCAGCCACCCGGCCAACTTGCCAACCACCACTCACCAACACACCCCCAACAGGGAACGAACCAAAAGAAAGATAAAGATAAGCATAACCCGTGTTTCAACTCCCAGCCGATCCGGCACTCCTCGGTTCACAACCTTGTCAATCAAGCATAACTACCCTATTTACGCAGCCCGCTGGCTGCAGGGGAGAAAGGTGCTCACGCTCCACCTAGCTGGGCTGGCTGTCAACCGATCATACCATGGAATACGACCTTCTCTTCTCTTGCCGTACCGTGCCGATCCGACACCGGGAGTCTGCGGGGCCTTCGGGGCAGACACAAGCCAGGCTGCCCCTGTAATGTTGGACTTCATGCTGACATTCGTCGAACTGACGCACACATCTCATGCGCCATATTCTGGTCGTTTAGTATTATGATTGTCAACATCTTCGTATCATTGGAAAAGTAGGAGGGAAATACACATCAATTTCACACGTAGCAAGCAGAACAA
The DNA here is from genome assembly GCF_000143365.1 of Chaetomium globosum CBS 148.51. Taxonomy (NCBI): domain Eukaryota; kingdom Fungi; phylum Ascomycota; class Sordariomycetes; order Sordariales; family Chaetomiaceae; genus Chaetomium; species Chaetomium globosum. Next base: position 3,089,014 of record NT_165979.1, read on the forward strand.
ACACGCAAAGCAAACAGAGTGAGAACCAAAGATATCCAAGGAGAACCAATCCGGTTGATTATCCACATCTTGCCCTCCCTCAGTCCGCTCCCAACCTCTCCAGTCGTCCACCCAATCTACCAGCCCACCGTCTCCTCCAACCCCCTAACAAAAGCCAAAGATCATCCAGATTCGTCTAACTACAGCGCTCCGTGCTTCGTAATAAAAAAACAATAAGAAATAGGGAATGAGAACTAGTAACAAAAATGGAAACCGGGGGTGAACCAAAAAAGCTAGTGCAGAAAACAGAGATGAATATGCCCCATCAAGTCCGTGAGATCTCAAGGATAGATAAACAAAGAGTCCCCCGCGCGTAAGCAAAATTCTCGGCATCTTTAGCCTCCCCGCTGTCTGGCTCCGTTGACTTGGACCTGCTCTTTTGCTCAGAAGCAGGCAAAAATGAAGCCAAACAATGGTCACACTAAATCTTCGGTCCATCCCCATTTCCAACATTATCTTGTTATCCCCGCCATCGCAGCTCGAGAGTGCGGGAGCTGAAAACGGTGACGGCGAGTGGTCGTATCCGTGCGGGTCAAGAAAGTAAACCGGGGCTCTTTACTCCTTGAAGGTAAGGACTTGAACGAGAAAACCCAGAATTAGCCATCCGAAATCTCGAAGTACGTGAGGTTATCGTTTGCAGGAAGCCGCCGGCGGGCAAGGGCGCTTTGTGGGTTTCTCTGGGCAAATCGTGGCTCGGATTATGAGACGCCCATTCTACTCGAAGTCGATGGAGCTGCCTCCCTCCTGAGCCTCCTGCTGCTCGGCGGTGACGACATTCAAACCCTCGCTGTTGCCGCCGTCGTTGTTAGGGGCAGGGGCAGCAGCGGGGGTGTTCGAGTTGCCGACACCGACCCCCGGAGCAAGGAGGTTAGGATCAAAGGAAACCGCGGCTGGGGTCTCGTGTGAACACCCAAGGTTTTGCCGAGGGAAGAAGAGTATATCGGCGCTAATGAGGAAGAAGGAAGTGTAAAAGAAATCTACTCACGTTGGGAAGCTACCGTTTGAACCTGGCCGACGACGTTGGGAGAGATGAACTGCTGCAGGTCGAGAACGCCGACGTTGTTGAGCAGTCCGAGGTTGAGCTGCTGGAGCTGAAGAGAGGCGAGGTCGAATCCGCCGAGGACGCCAAGCTGGTGGATCTGCAGGAAAGTGTGCAGTGACTGCAGCTGGAGGAGGGCTTGAAGGTCAAAGGTCTGCTGCTGGAAAAGGCCCTGGAACTGCAGAATGTTGAGGTTGTTGACGTTGGCCAGGTTGCCAAGGAGGCCAAGCTGCAGGGAGTTGATGTTAAGCAGGTAGTTCAGGTTGACCTGGTTGAAGCTCTTGAGGCCATTGAAGGCGTTGATGTCGAACTGGAAGGAGCGCGCCTCAAGATCCGTGGCGGGAGCCGCGGGAGCCGCCGGGGCAGCGATGGCCAGGGTGGCGAGAGCAGAGATGATGAAAGTAACAGGCTTCATTTTGTCGGTTGTGGGGGGGAGGATGAGTTCTCGAAAACAAGAATTAAAGGATTATAGCTAAGAGCACAGCTGCTATCATGTTAGTCATCTGTTTGCTCCGACGAGTGCGTGGTCTCATACCTCAATGATGTTCAGAAATGTGAAGGAGTGAAGCGAACAGCGAGCACAGCTAGCGGATTTGATGTTAGCCTCCCGTAGCGTTGTCGTTGATCCAACACTGAAGCTCACCTCTGAATGAACGACTGAAGAAGATATTGACCGGAGTCGGGAAGGCTAGTTAGTGTGGTGAGTGTGGATGAGGAAACAAACGAGGAGGAGTCACTGGCGGGCAACTCGGTTTATATCAGCTCGAGCAGCACCCAGACCAAGCGCCACCGAGAGAGCACGACATGGTATGGCATGAGCGGGAGTGGCACGCCAAGATTTCAGGAGCAGAACATATATTCGGAAGGGAGGTCGACCAGCCATCCGGGCGTGTCAGGTGTTTGGCGGCGTTCGACGGAGCCTGCCGGGTAAAACACCATGGATGGGGCCAACATGATGTGCCGGGATGGGCAGACGATGCAGGAGAAGCGAGAATGTCCAGACCAACCAGACTCACCCGGGAAAGGAAAGATACAGGGGAGGGGTAAGAAATTCGCCGAGAGACCGCATGCCGCATGTGTGTTGCCCGAGGGGGCGGCCGTCGAGAAGCATTCGAGACTGACTGCGACACCATGGGGCGGAATACCGCACGGCCGAGCCTAGCAGAGGAGGCGTTGCCAAGAGAAACACGATAGGCATGTGTTCGTGGGTGATCCTGAGCAAACTGGACCTATGTGGCGCGTTCACGATGCCGGGCCCGTCATGCTGTATCTGGATGGGCCTGCGGGGAGTGTGGGGTGGTCGAAGCCGGGGGTTGAGGACGGGATGCTCCTCGTCCGAAGGCAGTCTGCGGGAAATGCCAAGTTGCCATCCAATGTCTGGTGGCAAGGGACGGGAACTGAGCAAGGACAGTACGCTCGGCCCCAGCAAAAAAAAGGCTGAACAATTTCTTTCCCTGATCGACGCCGAGAATAGGACGCCGTTTCAAAGTGTTTCGCCAAAGAAGGCACTTTAGGATGGCGGCGAATATGAGATGCGAGCTCAAGGGAAGACCTGGAAACACGGGCAGACAAACAGCATCACTACGGAAGCTGGGGCGAGCAGAGTTTTGACTTTCATGAAGAGAAGAAAACACACGTAATTTCCATCCATGGGAGGAGCGTCAAGGCAGAGCATCTACATGGTCTGCACTTTCCTCGAACGGAACTACCGGTGCCAAATACCACCTTCCTTGCCTACAGTAAGGTAGTATTGTAGCAACCCTGAACCGTTGAACGGCAGGAAGTGACAACCTAGGGTCACCACTTCCACGCTAGGCTTTTTGGCTTAAGGTTAGTCGGCATCCGATTGCCGAGCCCAATCATCGAATCATGGGCGGCGAACCCGTTGCCATCCTGTTTCAAACCTTGAAGTTTTCGAAGGAGTTGTCCAGGGGAGCCCGGGTAAAATGTTCGGGCTCTGGCTGGGAACGCAGGAGGTCACAAGAGGCTCAAAAGGCTAACCCCACGCACCAACTGAACCCGCAGACTGCCAAGCCAAAGCCAAGATTTATTCGAGTCTGGTTGCGTTTTCTCATTGGCTGCTTCTGACTCCTGCACCGCTGAAGCCGTTGAAGCCGTGCAACTGCGACGCAGATCCGTGCGCCCAGGCGAATGTGAAGCACTTCCTTTTGATGCCATTGCCTTGGCCACCGGAACCTCGCTGCTTCCGATTCCTAAGGGGCCACCGCCGTCCGGATATCAGGCATCGTCATTCAACCAAGCTCTAAAAACTTCAGATCATCGACGGTTACACTTGGCATAGAGTAAGCCATTGGTCATATGCACACACATGCAGGTACGGAACCACCGGCTTCTCCATCTGAACTCGAAGGGTGGTATTTTCTGGGGGAGGAATTTCGACCTCGGATGATTGATCGTATTTGCAGCCAAGATTAGAAACCAGGAGCATGGTTTACGAGTCCATCTCAAATTCCGATCTTCAATCCCTTGAGACAAATAATTAGAACTAAGGTACGCTGGTTTGTAGCTTGGAAATTCACTGTAAAAGAAGGTAAGGAAGGGGGAGAAATAAAAGAATCAACGAAAAAATAAACATATTTTTGAGAAAAGAGAAACAGAAGCGGCGTCTTGTTTGGCATATCAGAAAGATCTGACACCACTGTGAAAGGCCCTATCTTCCTCTGAATTCGGGTAGTTACAACTCAATCTTTTCTGCTCGGCAACACTGAATCTCCTCCTCTCTTCCTCGGGCGAACTCATTCCCAACATTAACCCCTAAC
>NT_165979.1:3093097-3126315 GCF_000143365.1 Chaetomium globosum CBS 148.51
GAGGTCTGCCAAGTTGACGTCGTCAACCACCTCCGCAGCATCCCCCGCCACAGAAGTAGTAGCAGCAGCAGCAGCAGCAGGGACAGAACTGACGGCATCAACCCCAACCAGCAACAGGCGCAACAGACGCCGCAGCCGCAGGGATAGCGCTCACGGCGACTTGTTGGGCGGCAGTAGTAGTGGCAGCCGAGAGAGCACCCGATGCTACCGCATCAATGGCAGAAGCGGGTGCCACCATAGTTGCAATGGGGCTTGCCACGACCGCCGAGGTTGCGGCTATCGCCTGGGTAGCACTGGCTGCAGCAACCGACGTCGAGGCGGTGGCTGAGGGCACTGATGCCGCGGGGGATGATGAGATGTCGGCGGCTGCTACGGCTGTGGCGATGGTGACCCCGGCCTCGTCCGCGGGGACCGTGGCGATGGTGAAGCCGGCCTCGGCGGCTGTCGTGGTTACCGTAGCGAATGTGTCCGGGGGGGCCGTGGCGATGTTGAAGGTGCCGTCGTTGGTAGCAGCCCCTGAGTTGCCTGCTCCCACCGCGCCCACCGCGTCCACGCCTCCCGTGGCGCACTGCCGCTTAGCCTTCCGGCCGCGTCGCAGCTTGGTGCGCTTCATGGTCTTCTTGGCCTCGGCTACTTCGCGCTTGAAGACGCCTGAGGGGGTTAGCCGTCGATGTCATTGATAGTGGGACGGCTACAAAACTACACGGAAAGACAGGGTACTCACCCAGGTTGAACCCGCCCAGGACATGCCCGTTGTTAAACAGCGACTGGATACCGCCCAGATCCAAGAACCCCAGCTGCTCCAGCTGCATCAGCTGCGCAAGCTGGAAGAACAAATCGACATCGTTGTTGAACCCAAAGCTCAGGATATTGTTCCGGTCGAGGGTATTGCCCAGACAGAAGCCGCCGAGCATGGCCAAGATGGCCTCTGCGATGACGTCCTGGTTCCCGAGGTCGACGGTGCCGAGATTCAGGCCGCCCACTTCCAGGCCATCCAGACCCAGCTCCCCTAGGTTGAAGTCTGCCAAGTTGAAGCTAGAGGCGCCGCTGTTGCTGATGTTGAGGTTGTTGATGCCGATTTGGCGTGGGAGGTGGATGCGTGCCGTCGCTAGGCCGGCGGTAAGAAGGAACCCCAGAGCCTTCATCGTGAGAAGCTAATGGGTTGAGTGAAAAACGGTGGCAAGAATGAATGAAGGACGGTGAGCACAGCTTTTGGGGGGTAAGTAAAAGCCCAAGACGGGGGATATCACCACTTACCTCAAAATATATTAACAACAAGTAAAAATGAAGGTAAGAAATAGAAACTAAAAAGAGGGAACAATGAATGAAACGGGCTTGAAGGTCTCGTAGGGAGCGAAACCAAAGGCCCTTTTGTTCTTAGCCTAGAGAAGGATGGAAATAAGATGACATGTCCTTTCCTAATTTCATGCCTCATTGGGCTGGACATGCCACCATACGGATGGGATGATGGGATGTCGATGAAACGGGAAACGGTATAAGCCGGAAGGGCGGGAAAAGCCAAGACGAGGAGGGCATGACACATTTCTCACCGGCCGTGAAACACCATCCGTGCCGCTATCTAAGCTATGTGAAGTAACAGACGGTCCGCCGCTAGGGTAGAATAAAAGTTGTAAAGAATAGTTTGATGTTGGAGACGGGCAGGAGTACAACTGTGCAAGGTGGAGAATTAGGAGGAGTGGAGGCGAGATATTCAACTTTGCTGTAGCCCGTGAAGATTAAGGATGGAGATGGTGTGTAGGACGGATCGCTACCAAGGAGAACTTTTCGATTTTCGACATCAGGATATATGCCGTGGAACGAAGATCAGAACGTGGGCCAAGCCCGCCTCGCTTTAGCGAGACCGGCAAACAGTAGACCGAGGGCGTGGAAGCCGGAACGTGTGTGTAGATTGATCTATTTTCATTTCCTTGTTGTCGGTAACCTTCAACGCCGTCATGGTGAATCTGGGCGTAGTTAGCAGGCTAGTTCCGGCACCGTGGAAATGGGATGGCAAGTGATAATGGTTACTCCCAGCAATAGTAGTTCAGCTGTGTCAAGGTATCCGGATAAGCTGTTGTGCGCCAGTTTGTCATTACTCTTCACCGGATATCCTCGGATACCGTGAACCGGTCGCTCATGACGTGGCCTTGGAGTTGTTTGATGTAAAGTGATTCCTGTTTCGTGGGTTGCCACCCTCACAGACTGCACTTTCGGAAACGGCCGAGGAGTGAGCATGGAAAGAATGGAACATCCTGGTGTTGCCCTTGTCCGCCCCATGGCCGAGCGATGTCCATTTCCTCCAAAATGTGCTCGACATTCGGGCCATTGGATGCCCTTCTGGTGTTCGGGCAGGGATGCCGTCGGGAACCGCAAATATTGCTTCATATTCTGAATCATGGCCGCTACCGTGTAGATGACCACCAAGGGTATACCCACGCCCATATCCATGCCCCCTTTGTATCCCCCTCATTCCTTTTTTGAGATTACACATCTCTGCCAGCCCTGGCAACCCCCCCTTCCATAGCACACATTCCACCGCATTGGTTTTTTCCACCCTGTCATACCCGCCACCCCATTCGTTACCTAACCGGCCTGGTCTTCTCTCCGCCCTCTTTCCCTCCACCATCACCACCACCAGCACTACCCGTACCACCATGAAACCCCAACCATTCACCCAATATCCCCCCCGGCTTCGGCACCGGACACTCCCTCCCCGCCCTCCTCCTAGCAGCCATCCCCTCCCCCCTTTCCGAGGACGGCAACGGCGACGATCGCGGCCTAAACTCCACAACCCCCACCCCATCCTCACCACCACCACCCACCACCCAACCTCTCCTCCGCACCCCCCCGAGAAGAAGATGACACTTCACCCCTGCTACTCCGGCGCCTCACCCTCCTCACCACCCCACCGTTTTGTTGTTGGCCCTGTTGCTGCTGCATGGCCATGTCCCCCTCATCGGCATAGGCGCGGCGCGGCGCGGGGCAGGGTAGGATGTGGGGGAGGGCGACGACGAGGAAGCTAGCGAGGACGGTGGTGGCGAAGAGGGAGGAGGTCATGCGCGAGCGCGGGTGGAGGTGTTGGCGGGGCCATGGTCCCTTTCTTTGGGGTTCCCTTTTTTTTGGTGTGTGGTGCCGTTTGGAGGGGTTGGAAGGTTTGTTTAGGTGACGGTGTTGGGCTTTGGGAAAGTCGGGCGGCTGGTTGTGGGGTGCTCAATCTGGGTGCGTTGGAATATGTACTGATGCTCAATTCGGCATACAAGTGGGATTAGACCATGACGCGAGAGAGGGCCCCGTCAATGCGGCCTTGGCCGGGTTTGAGTGAGGCCGAATTGAGGTGCTGGATAACTACCTCGGGCAGCTTCGGTGGTGAACTTGGAAGCTTGAAAGTTTGGAAGCTTGATCCAAGTTCGAAATTCCGCATGCATGGGTTGGCGGGTGACGCGGGGTGTAGGGTTAGGGTTTAATCCGTTTGACTGACAGGACGGAAATGCTGGCCCAGAATCTTTTTCAGGGTGTTCCTGGTGACGGGCTGGGGGCACACATCCAACAGGGGTGCCCAGCTCATTCCGGGGTTCCGTTTTGCCATCAAAATCATGTATCGGACCTCGGAGGGGCTCAGCTTCGGGGCGGCCACTGCGTGGTGCGGTTTCAACTGTTCCAGTGGCCTCTACACGTTTGCAAGTTTTGGAAATGGTAGCCAAGCTGCAATCGAATTTTGCTGCCAGCGACTTTCTTGAAACCCCGGCCTTTCGTGCCGACAAAATCCAAGCCCGTTCTACCGGGGTAAGGTATTTTCGGTTCCTCTGGGTGGATTCGGTATTAGCCGATGATTCTGTGACAGAAGTCGCCATTATGGCTTAGTATTGAAGTCGTTGTGGTTGTTGAGAGGTGATGATTGGAGGTAAATATGGGACGCCGCGATGCTCAACGCGACTCGTTGAGTGGGTCGATAATGATATGAACTCGCGGCTAAGAATGGTTGAGCTCGGAAGCTGAAGAAAAAGAAAAAAAAAAAGAGGGGGGGGGTGGGGGGGGGGGGGGGTGAATAAAGGGAGAAGAGATAAAAGGGGAATAGATTAAAGAAGAAGAAGTTAAAGGGGAAGAGATAAAAGAAGAAGAGATAAAAGAAGAAGAGATAAAAGAAGAAGAGATAAAAGAAGAAGAAAGTAAGAACAGTTAACAAAGTGATTAATTAAATTTCAGATAGTTAACTCTGTCTTCATTCTTCAAGTCGAGCTCGGTAGACATCTATAGTTACTTGGAGTCCAACTTTTCTCGCCCATAAAACGAGGGATTCATTGACCCGCATCCTAAATCCCACAAACTACATCTAATACAAAGACATACACATATGCCTACACATACATGATACACAATATAACACATTAACCCCTCGTAGCCAGGTACACCGATATGAGACAGCCAACCCCCAGGCATATCCAAATCACATAAACCATCACCATGAATCAGCGGCACAAGCCGAGATAGTCTCAGAAGATCCTTGAGTCTAGCTATCAAAAGCAAAATGTTGTTCTAACCAGTCATTCAAGAAAACAAAAAACACCGCCCAAAACAAATGCTAGACAACTTTTTCCGACCCCTCCCGTATATATAGAACAAAACAAAAAAAAACTCCGCTTCTATCTATTGGACCCAGCCTCTACGACATGACCAGCGCAAGCAGAGCCATGCGGCAGTAAAGACCGTATCTCATCTGCAATCATAGTTAGCAACACGTTCACATACGGTCAAGGACTAGGTACCCCTAAAAGGGGGAAAAAAAAAGACTCACCTGTCTGAAATAAGCCGCGCGCTGGTCGAAATCGACCTCCTCCGCGACCTCCTCGTTCCTCGGCAGCGGATGCATAACCACCATGTTGGACTTGGCATGCTTGAGGGTGCCGTAATCAATGCGGTACGAGTCCTTGACTGCCTCGTACTCCTTGGGGCTTTCGAACCGCTCCTTCTGCACGCGCGTGCAGTACAGGACATCCGTCCGCCCCAGGATCTCCGGCGTCAGCGCCTCCGACTCGCAGAGCAGCGCGCCCGTGTCAACGAGCTGCTGGCGGACCGTCGCAGGCAAGGCGAGTGTCTTGGGCGAGACGAGCTGCACCTTGACCTCGTAGTGCTGGAGCAGGTAGACGAGGGAGTGCACCGTCCGGCCGTGGAGAAGGTCACCGACGAAGGTGATGGTGAGGCCCTGCATGGTGCCGAGCTCCTCACGGATGGTGAAGAGGTCGAGGAAGGCCTGGGTCGGGTGCTCCTTGCTGCCGTTGCCGCCGTTGATCACCGGCACGGGGGAGTACTTCTTGGCGACGTCCACACACTTTTCATCCGGGTGGCGGAGAACCACTGCATCTCCGTAGCAGGCGAGGGTGCGGAGCGTGTCCTGGAGTGTCTCACCCTTTTGGACGGACGAGGTGGATGTCGTGATTGCGATAGTCCGGCCGCCGAGGCGCTGCATGGCCGCATCGAACGAGGCCGACGTGCGCGTTGAGGGCTCGTAGAAGAGGGTACACAGCAGACGGCCACGGAGGATGTCGAGGACGCCTTCACGCTGCACCCCGAGACGCATTTCCTGGGCAATGTGGAAGAGGAGACGCAGGTCGGAGCGCGTGTACTGCTTGACGGACAGAATGTGCGCCTTCTTGAACGACGACGGAACAGAGAGCATTTCCTGCAACGGCGAAATGGTCGGCTGCATACTCAAAGGGAGAGCAAGGTCATCGACTCCATGTGTCCGAGCTAGGGGAACGAGAGGACCCATGCTTTCCGTGGCCTTTGGCCTGCCATGCGCCGACCGGAGCTGACGGCGGTCATCGAGGATGGGCGACATGGGGTGGTGCACAGGCTTGACAGCAGGCGATGAAATGGCGGCATTAGGAGGTATGGCCCCATGGGCAGACATGTCACTGCCCCTTGGCTGCGTGGGAACAATAGACCCATCAAGGCAGACGACTTGGTCCTGGAAGGTGACGCGCTGGATAGTAGCCTTCAGGACCTTGCCCGCGAGGGGAGTCCAAGGACCGGTGGCTTCCAAGGTATACGGGCGGTCGATCTCGACTTCCAAGGCTGCGCCCAACTGATCGTGGAGCTCGAAGATCTCCCTCGGGTTGTCGTGGAGCTTGGCCTTGACATCGCCGACAGTAAGCTTGCCCTCGGCGACCGAAGTCAAAAGAAGCGGCAGCGCATCGGCAATGCCGACGGCCACATCCGCATCCTTCTTCAAGAAGTGAGCAAGCTGGTAGGGCAAGCTGCCGATAGAGAAGACATCAATCGTCTCCAAGTGCTCCCAGAGGGCAACCTGGTCCTCCGCCGTAGGCAGGAACTGGCACCCAGGGTAGTCTTTCTGCGACAGATGCAGCGAATAAATGCTGACGTCGCAGGTGACCTTGAGGCTTTTCTCCTTGCTGAGGGCGATGAGCTTGATATCGTCCTTGGTGGTTACCGCCGTGACGTGGATACGGCGGCTGTGCAGGCTGGCGAGTAGTAGAACGGATGCCAGATCCGTGGTCCGCGCGTCTGTGATGATCGGCTTGTGTGTAGGCCAGGCTTCAAAGTGCGCCTCCACCGCGGCAACCTTGCTAATGTTGTCCGAGAGGTGGTTGAACGGAATAAACAGGGAACCGACCTCACCGGCAGCGTGGCTGATTTGATGGGCGTTGTCTGACGTCGCCGCAATGGACAAGTTGAAGTCGCAGTACGCGCCGCGCTTGCTGTTTTGCTGGGCGACCTTCAGCGACTTGACGTCTGTGATCGAGCCCTCCTTGCCGACGGGCATGACCCGGATCATGCTGAAACCAGCAGCGATAGAGGCCTGGGTCACGCGCTGGAGGTCATCGCTATCCCTGGAGACCAAGCCTGGAACAAAAGCAGCGATGTTGATCAACCCAGGTAGCTGGATCGTGCGGTGGCTGGTCTGATAGTCGCGGACACCGATGTCGAGGTCGAAATGCCTGGCGAGGGCTTCAATCAGGATCTTGGCGTTCTTCACGTTGGTAACGAGCGGGACCTGATAATCGACAGCCATACGGCGGGTTTGGTATCCCTTGCTCATGTAGTTGGCCGGGCGTCTGTACTTATTGTTGGAAGGCAGGTTGATGTACAAGTCGATCATGTTCTTGGCCAAATGTTGCGAAAGCGAGTACTCGGACTTTTGGTCCTCTCCCTTAGGAAGGACCTCGACGTACTGCACTTGCACGCCATGGGTGCCAAGGAAGTCTGCGGTTCCGGCTGTGGCAAACAATTTGTAGCCCATCTCCTGCAGCTTCTTGATTGAAGGCAACATCTCCTCCTTGTCCTTGTAGGAGCCGATGGAGAGAAGGATGTTGTTTTTGGGAATCTTGAAGCCTGTCGAGAGCAAGGCCTTGAGGTATGCCTCGTACTTATCGGCACCGAAGGACGCAACCTCACCGGTCGAAGCCATTTCGACACCAAGAACGGGATCAGCGCCAGAAAGTCGCGAGAAGCTGAACTGGGGAACCTTGACGCCCACGCAGTCCGGCGGGCACTGAATCTCCGGATACTCTTCGAACGGAATGTTCATGATTGCCTTGGTGGCCATCTCGATGAGATCAACGCCCATGACCTTGGAGACGAAGGGGAACGAGCGAGAGGCGCGAACGTTGCACTCAATCACCTTGATATCGTTGTCCTTGGCGATGAACTGAATGTTGAAGGGGCCCGTGACGTTGAGGGCATCGCCGATCTTGCGGGTCGCCTCCTCGATGCGCTGAATGGTTGTCTTGGACAAATCCTGTGGGGGGACGATGAGCGTGGCATCACCAGAGTGAACACCAGCGTTTTCGACGTGCTCCGAGATAAAGTGACCAACGACCTGGCCGTCCTTGGCCACGGCGTCCATCTCAATCTCCTTGGCATTCTCAATGTACTTGGTGATCACAACCGGATGTTCGCGTGAGACCTCAGCGGCTTGCTGGAGGTAGCTTTGCAAATCATGCTCCGAGTAGACCGTGTTCATCGCCGCACCAGAAAGCACGTATGACGGGCGCACTAATACCGGGTACGAGACCTTCTGGCAGAAGGCCCTTGCCTCCTCGAAGCTTGTCAACTCCTTCCAGGTCGGCTGGTCAACCCCGATGCGGTCAAGCATGCGAGAGAACTTGTACCGATTTTCAGCAGTGTCGATCATTTCAGGGGAAGTGCCCAGCACGTTGACACCAGCACGCAGGAGCGGCAGCGCGATGTTGTTTGGTGTCTGGCCGCCCATGGCTCCGAGAACACCGCTGGCAGACTCCACCTCGTAGATGTCCAACACCGTTTCAACGTTGATGTTCTCAAAATACAACTTGTCGGCCTCGTCGTAATCAGTCGACACGGTCTCGGGATTGTACTTTTTTGGGATGTTAGCATTGTTTCTATATATTTCTTGTCAAGGGGAGATGGGGGTTCTGTTTCTTTGAAAGGAAGGATGTGATCAGGGCTCGTTGGGGTTTCAGGGACTTCGAATTCTCCCGGACATAAAGGGTTTCGTGATGCAACGAGTCTTCTCGTCAATCTCGAAAAAAGCAAATGCGACTCCTTGCCCACATAATGTGTTTGGACACTGGAACGACACTTGACTGGAGGGCCTAGACGGCATTCTGATGTTGTCCGTTTCGATAGCGCGTCGCGGGGAAGGTTGCCGCCGCGGAAGGATCAAAACCAGCGCGGAAGGGTCGACGCCGGCGCAGCGGCGTAGCGTTTTGATAAGTCCAGGCCGGTCATTGAGTCCAGGTCGACGCGAGGTTAAGTTGAGCATCCTTCACTTGAAGGAAGCAAGCGAAAACAGAATAAATTCAAATGGTGTGTGGAGTGGGAATAACGAGGGGTTCGTTTGCAGCCAAGGTAAAAAAAAGGAAACCTATACACTTACATTAACCATGATAGTCTTGCAGTTCGACTCGCGAAGGGTGCGAATTGCCCTCACGGAACACCAGTCGAACTCGACCGAAGAGCCGATGCGGTACACACCCGAGCCAAGCACCATGACGCCGTTGTCGTCGAACGTGATGTCATGCGCGCTGGCGTTGTAGGTGAGGTAGAGGTAGTTGGTGTAGGCGGGGAACTCGGCGGCCACCGTGTCGATCTGCTTCACGAAAGGGGTGATGCCGGCCTCAAGACGCATGCCACGAACGGCGAGCTCGGTAGAGCCCCAGAACTTGGCAATCTGACGATCACAGAAGCCCAGTTGCTTGGCCTGGAGGAGGATCCCGGGCCGGAGGCTGCCACCCGCAGCCTTGAAGTCCTTCATCTTGTTGGCGAAGTCGTTGAGGCCCTTGAGCCTGTCGAGGAACCACTTGTCGATCTTGGTCAACTCCCAAATTCTCTCGACAGAGTACCCGGCAGCCATGGCGTTTGCGATGGCGAAGAGGCGTTGGTCAGACGGGGTTTGGAGCTCATCGTCAATCGACATAAGCGCCGGTGTCTCGTTGAAGCCTAGGTTGTGGAAATCAATGGCGCGGATGGCCTTCTGGATAGCTTCCTCGAAAGTTCTACCGATGCTCATGACTTCGCCGACACTCTTCATGGATGAGCCGAGCTGGGTGGAGACACGGGTGAACTTCTTGAGATCCCAACGAGGCATCTTGACCACGACGTAGTCAAGAGAGGGCTCGAAGCAAGCACAGGTGACCTTGGTGACGCTGTTCTTGATTTCCTTTAGAGGGATGCCGAGACCCAACTTGGCGGCAATGAAGGCAAGAGGGTAGCCAGTGGCCTTGGAAGCCAGGGCCGAAGACCGGGACAGTCTAGCATTGACCTCAATGATGCAATACTCCTTGGAGAAGGGGTTAAGCGCGTATTGAATGTTGCACTCGCCGACCACTCCGAGATGGCGGATAACGTTAACGGCCGTCGTCCGGAGCATGTTGTAGTCTTCGTCCGAGAGCGTCTGAGAAGGAGCGACGACGATCGAATCGCCAGTGTGGATGCCGAGAGGATCAAAATTCTCCATGTTGCATACCGTAATGCAGTTGTCCTGGCAATCTCTGACGACTTCGTATTCGATCTCCTTCCAGCCCTTCATACTACGCTCGATCAGCACCTGGGGGCTGGCGGCGAAGGCTTTGTTGCAGAGATCAAGAAGTTCGGCGTCGTTGTTAGCGAAACCGCTGCCGAGGCCACCGAGGGCATATGCGGCGCGGACAATGACCGGAAAGCCAATGTCCTTGACAACCCTCATAGCTTCCTCGACATTGTTGGCGGAGGCAGACTTGGCGCATTTCTCACCAATAGAGTCCATGCTCCGGGCGAACAGCTCACGGTCCTCAGTCGTGATGATGGTATCGATGGGCGTTCCCAAGACCTTGACGCCGAGCGCCTCGAACTCATCCTTGAGCTGGATACCAACCGACAGAGCGGTCTGGCCACCAAAGGTGCAGTAGATGGCATCGGGCTTCTCGTAAAGGATGACCTTGCGAACAAACTCGGCATTGACGGGCAGGAAGTAGACCTTGTCGGCGAGGCCCTTGGAGGTTTGGATGGTTGCAATGTTGGGGTTGATGAGAACGGTGTAGATGCCTTCCTCCTTCAGAGCCTTGATCGCCTGACTACCAGAGTAGTCGAATTCACCGGCCTGGCCGATGCTCAGACCACCACTGCCGAGCACAAGGACCTTCTTGACGGAGACGCGAGGGTGGAGCCTGTTGTTCTCCTCGACAGTGCCGCCGGGGAATTGGACACCCTTCTGCAGCAGGCTGCTGTCAGCGGCGCAGTCGGAGACGGCCTGGATAAAGACGTCAAACAGGAACTCGGTGTCCCTGGGGCCGGGGGTGCTTTCAGGGTGGAACTGCACGCTGAAGTGCGGCCGGTCAAGATGCATTACACCCTCGTTACTGCCGTCGTTGGCATTGACAAACAGTTCCTGCCAGCCGGTGGGAAGAGTGGCGGCATCGACGGCGTAGCCGTGGTTCTGAGAGGTGATGTGGCATTTGCCGGTCACCAAGCTGGTGCAGGGGATATTGTGCCCGCGATTACCAAACTTGAGCTTGGTAGTTTTGGCCCCAGCGGCCCGGGCAAGCAGCTGATGACCCAAGCAGATGCCAAAGATGGGGGTGCGGTTTTCCTCGAGGGCGGCGGCGATGCGCTTGACTGTGGTGTCCAAAATCGCCGGGTCACCGGGACCGTTGGAGACAAACAAGCCGTCGTAGGTCTCGCTGCGGAAGTCATAGTCCCAAGGACAGACTAGGACTTCCACACCGCGCTTGAGGAAGCATCTGAGCTGGTTGTATTTCATACCAACATCGAGACAGAGAATGCGGAGCGGGCGGCCCGAGGAGTGCTTCAGGGCGTTGGTCTCGGACGGTCGGTACAACTTGGGCGCCTTGATAGAGACTAGCAAGGCGTTAGCTTTGTGTGTTCACGTGGAATTCCTTTGCAGTTCCAACTAACCCTCTGCTACGAGGTTCTTCTCGTTGGGGTTGACCCAGCCCATTGACTCGAAACGGGGCCTCCAGTCGCCCATTACGCCCGGGAGTTCGAGGCCGTCGACGTCGTCATTGGCCCCATTGGTCAGGTCCTGTTTCTCTTGAAGCATGCGACCAAGCATGCTTCCCTCCTCTCGAATGCGCTTTGTCAAGGCGCGGGTGTCGACGCCGTACATGGCGGGGATGCCCTGCTCCTTGAGCCATGTCCCGAGGGATGAGTTCGCGAGGTAGTGAGAGAAGTCTTCTCCCGCATATGTGGCCGTGACTAGACCGGCGACGTGGATTTGAGACGACTCGAAGTGCGCTGGAAGGCTGCCGAGGAGCTCGTCGAGGGCTTCCCTCGGGGGCACGCCATAGTTGCCGACTAAGGGGAAGGTGATGACGAGGATCTGGCCGCGGTAGGAGGGGTCCGTGATGGATTCGGGATACCCCACCAAACCCGTCTGGAAGACCAGCTCGCCAGAAATGCTCTTAGGCGCACCGAAGCTGTAGCCCTGGTAGACGGCACCGTCTTCGAGCTCAAGGGCGACCAGTCCTTGAGTCTCGGCGCTGGTGACGCGCGCCGTGGCGGGGCGGAAGAGTGTGGTAGCCATTGCGAGTTTTGTGACTCGAAGAAAAGGGAGGCAAAACCCGGGAAGGAAAGAAGAGGGTAATGGGAAAAAGTATGTGGGTGGTCAAAAAAAAAAAAAAAAAAGAAGGGTGAGCGAGTCCTCAAGGATGGGGATCGGGGAGGTCGCGTGTGGTGGGGGACCGAGAATGTGATGGAGCGGAACTGGAGTCGCTGGACCTCGAAGTTCAGGATCTCGCAACGGTGCTGCCGCAGCAATTGGCTGGAAAGAATGCCAAAAGAGAGGTTGTTTCACCCTTGAATTGTCATGATCCAGCTTCACCAGCCCTTCTGCACAAAAAGGAGAGGAATAGAAGCAGAGGGAGGCAAAAAGGTTGGGTGTTGAAGAAATTTGTATCGTCTCCAAGTGCCCCGCCACACGGCAAAACGATACCTCCCCACCAAACTTTTTTGCAGGGCGGTGATGGGCTAGCGGGGTTCCCAGCGGCCGATGGGGAGCAGCTTTTTCTGTGATTGTCCAATCAGGGCAGCAGGACGCAGTTTGGCGGGGTTGCTGTCGTGGGGTTCTCGACCATGTTCGACCTGTTGAGCAAGGTTCATGCTGCAACCGAGACTGATTTTTGTGACCGCCTGAGATCGGATTTTTCAGGTGCATCTTGCAGCCTCCTACATCGGCATTTGGTGTTTTCGACATGGTCTTTTGATACAGCCTCACTTTCCACCTTCCCACAACAATCGGAACACGAGCTATCCTGAAAAAAATAGCTTTTCTGAATTGAATGAATCCAATATCGATGAAAACGTAGAAATAAATAAACAAGTGGAAAAAGCTTCAGCTCTCTGGCTTAGCTTGTTCGATCCAACTTGGACTCGAACGCCGAATCTTGCAATTGTTGAAGTTGTCGATGTTGACGCTCCCCCGTTGAGCCAGCGGGCCTCGCTGACCTTATTGAATTAAGGGCGTGGGGGCTCGCAGCTAAAACCTTGATGCTGCACCAAAGGAGCGTGGGTGCGGGCCGAGGATGGGTCCTCAACCTAGGTCGGCAGGGACATGGGCGGCGGATGAAGCATCCTCCATGCTCCAGGCTTGCGAGATTTGGAATGCAAGATGCACATACCTGCCAAGTAGCCTTGCCAGATATCGAACCACACTTTGGTGCTTCGTAAAGTTAGATACCTACCGTTCTCTATAAGTGAATGTAACGAATAGTTATCGTAAACAGTAGATCGATAATTTAGGAACTAACATGAATGAGTGTCAATTTTGTTGAATTGTTTTGTTAATTACCTGATTTGACACTGTGCCAGGGATCATTTTTTGAAGCTATGGTTTGCATCGCTCCTTCTCGTCCAGTGTCCTCGACAATTCATGGCAGGCACCTACCCCATCGATTTTTCGCCCCCCATCATCATATTTAGAAGTCTTCGGGCTCACCTTCATGTTTGCGTCACAAAATCTACAGCCACCAGAAGCGCACTGTCCATGGAGGAAAACATCCGGTCGTCTTCGCTAATGCACGGCATGGGCCACGCGGGTTTCCTCTTTCTCCATCCCATTGCTACCCTGCCATCGCATCTCTGGACGAGACATGGGATGCGAGGTGAGGATTACGCTACCGATTCGTCTGTGCGGCGTGGGGGACAAACATCATCAAGACATTCCGTTTGATCCCTCGAGCCCAGTTCTTCGGTTTTTGAGACAGAACGGTTTCATCGTCTCAGATCTGACTTGCATCATCCTAATCGTGTGTTATGTCCGGGACCATCAGAAGACATGATGGCGTTATCTTGCTTGGCAGCAGGTCACTGAAGATCAAGGGCTTCCGCATCAATCAATCTAATGCTCCCGTTCTTAGGTATCTGATTTGGGCCCTTTCGCTGATTCACCCCGCTTCTCGTTTAATATGTTTCAAGTCTCCTTTATTCACATCTGTGCTCCTCCGTTCTCTTCGCCCGATGGAGATAGGAGAGGATCGACAAACCAGGAGGATGGCACTGGATAGGCAGCTTCGATTCGAATGGAGGGTCGGCATGTGGGATGATAGGCGACAACTGCTGCATATCGCCAAATGCAACCCACAGCAGTGTAACCTACCCTGAAAGACCCTGCGCTTTCACCGTCCACCGTCCACCGAAAGTGCGGTCATGCGTTCACCACGATACCTAGAGAGGGGCGCCATGGCGGTATTGGTCGATCCAAGTTGGACAAGCGTGGCCTCGACAGGAGCGGCATGTGGGAGATGGGAGGTGGGAGAAAGGAGGCAGGTTGCCCGCTTGCATCGCGACATGCCGCGTTCCGTCCAACGACGCTATTCCTGCAATGGAGTGGACTTGGTCGCCATCCCAGCAAGGCAGCCTCCTCGCCGTCCTTCTTGGCGGCGCCCACTTTAACGGGCTTGACCCCGCGATTCGCTGCTGCGCGCATGCAACAGCCGCCGCTTCACGCTCCCCTATTCGCCAACAGGCCACCAAGTCAAAGTGTCCAGGTCTGGCGGTGTAGCCTGAATGATGGGAGGGAGGTGGAGGAGGAGGAGGATGGGGCCCGAAAAACCCAAGAGATCTTTCCTCCCTCCTGGTCGAGTCTCTTCCATGATTTTAAAGTTGGCAGCAGCGTGGGAGGGTGTCGGCGTGTTTTAGCGCTGTGCAGGGATTCCCCAGCTGACCCTCCTCACCTTCGTCCTCCCGAGGAACCACCCCCGGCCCATATCAGGCGATCGGTCGACAGATACGGCGGGCCCCCTTATTAGCCCCGTCCCACCACCCACGCTCGCTCCATCCTATCCTTCCTGGCTACTGCCAGTCGCGCTCCACGCGCCTCATTATCTTCTCTTTGGGAGGGTTTTCTGCAGACTTGGAGGGAAGGAGAAAAAGGTAATATGCCTTATTAGGCCATCAATTGTTTCACTCCAAGGCAGTTGTTGTATCGTGGGGCGTTTGTTTTCTTCGGCTTCGACTGTGTAAGCGGACATCGAGATCAGGACGGCGGTACGCGTTGGGAGACCACCAGGGCAGCCATTGACGTCCCAGCACATACCCCGACTGCAGCCCTTCATATTCGACAATTTCCATGGCGTTCATTCGCCGCTGCTAGCACGCCGGGGCACCCCCAACCCGATCAGAGGATGTTGTCTGCCCTACTCCGACCCTTTCAGGGTATCACCTCCCAAGTCGGGGGTTCCACGGACCCCGAGCAAGACGTTGCATCCCGCCCTTCTGTCGCCGAATACCGCAGTCACCTTCATGCCACCGCCGACTTCACCGAGGCCGACGACGACGATGAGGAGGAATCCAACGATGGTGACAGGTCCCGCTACCCGGCCGAGGGACGCCCGGTGGAGGACGAGGATGGCCCGGCTCGGCCTACCGGGCTCTTACCCCTCTTCACCGCCAACCAGCTAGGTGGGAATCCCCCGTTGCTTGTGGTTAAGTCGAGTCGCTGACGCCTGGGTTCTACAGATACGCTCCCGATATACAGCATGACCCACGCCATCCGCATTATTGTTCAAACGAGGACC
Organism: Chaetomium globosum CBS 148.51; assembly: GCF_000143365.1. Classification (NCBI taxonomy): domain Eukaryota; kingdom Fungi; phylum Ascomycota; class Sordariomycetes; order Sordariales; family Chaetomiaceae; genus Chaetomium; species Chaetomium globosum. The sequence goes on from NT_165979.1 coordinate 3,108,607, forward strand.
GAAACCACGCTGAGCTGGGAACAGCTCAGGTCCCCGCAGGTGTCGCAGTTTCTCGTCAAGCCGATGCTGCAGCAGATTCGCACCCAACATTTTTGTCGAGGCACCCTCTACGCTCTGTTAGCAAACTGTCTCCAATTTGAGAAGGAGGGCCAGTTGTACCCTGGAAACGCCGGCACAAGTGCCACCCGGGCGAAGGTGTGCGAACTTCTGGCTGTCAAGCTGCTCAAGGAGTACACGACCCGGGAGCTTATCGATGCGCTCTGTTACGACTTCTACCCCCTCCAGGGCATCCCAGGTTCGCAGACACCTCTCGCGCCAGGGGGGCGACCAAAGCCGGCGACTCTTCGGACCTCAGCCATCGAGGTCGCCATCCGAGCCTCCGCCAAGCAGTTCCTTTCTCACCCCTTGGTGACGCAGCAACTCGAAGCCATCTGGAACGGCGCCATTAGCTTCTCTTCCCCCAGAGAGGAGCCCCAGCACCAGAGCTCCGTGCCGAGTGCGACAGGGAGTAACCAGTCGCGGCGCCAAAGCACTGTTCGTACCCCGTTACTGGGTGATCAGCGGGCTAAAGAGGAACCGCTTCGGTCTCAGTCATTCGCCGCTGGCCGGCGGTCTGTAACCCTATACAACCCAAGGACTGCTTCTATTTTTAGGCTCTCCCGGCTTCGTGTGCCCCGCTACCGGCGACTCTTCTCAACCTGCTCTCTCATGATCTTGATATCTCTATTCCTCGCCGTGTTGAGCCAGAGATCGAGCAAGATCACCAGCTTAGAGCTGCTTTTCTGGTTTTGGAGTGCCGGTTTCATGCTCGACGAGCTCGTCGGGTTTAACGAAGAAGGCTTTTCGTTTTACGCTATGAGCTTCTGGAACATCTTCGACCTTGGCATATTGCTCCTGCTGATCGTTTACTACTGCATGCGCATATACGGCGTGTTTCTTCTTGATCCTCACCAATGGAATCAAAACGCGTACGATGTCCTTGCTGTGAACGCCATCCTTTTGCTTCCGAGGATATTCGGCGTGCTCGACCACTATCGCAACTTCTCCAGGCTTCTGATATCGCTCCGGCTTCTCGCGGTAGACCTGGCTGCAGTCTTTATGCTCGTGCTCATCGGATTTAGCGGCTTCTTTGTCTTCTTTGCGTTCTCCAAGAACCAAGATGACCCTCCAGCGGTAGCCTACAAGATGTTTCAAGTGCTCATGGGATTCACCCCATCTGCATGGGAGTTGTACGTATATCCTGCGAACGAATGCCACCCTGAAAACTGACCAACATTTATAGGTGGCCGTCCTACAGCTGGATGGGCAAGTTGTTGATGGGGCTGTTCCTTGTCATCAGCCACTTCATGATCATGTAAGTGGCAGCCAATAGTGTTCCCTCCCTCACAGCAGGTGGCTAACCCTTCTCAGAACTCTTTTCATCACCGTTTTGGCCAACTCGTTCATGTCCATCGCGTCCAGAGCAAGCGAAGAGTACCAGTAGGTTTCACAGAATAGTTATCACCATCCCGTTACTGACAAGATACAGCTTCAATTCTGCCATCAATACCATTTCGATGGCGAAGAATGACGCGCTTTTCTCCTACGTAGCCCCGGGCAACATTTTCGCTTGGGCTCTCATGCCGCTACGATATTGCATGAGCATGGGGCAGTATGTGCGGTTCAACCGCGCCGTGATCAAAACCACACACTTCCCGCTGCTCCTCTGCATATTTTGTTACGAGAAACTCTTCCTCGCGCCCGAAATGTACGAGGCAACGGATCTTGTTGATAGACTGCGCGGCCGTCCGCATGCGTTCTCGGACCCCGGCGTCTTCAGCCCTAGCGCCCGAGTTCGCGAGGAATCGGTGGTTGGCTATCAAAAGGATCAGGCGCTGGAAGAAGTGTTCCGGCGCGTCCCGGATATGAGGACGCAAAGACGGACCGAGCGACGGAGGACACAAACGGAAATCCGGAGCTGGATGGACCAGTATGAAGGGGGGCTCAACTCGCCGCAGAACTATTCAACCATCGACAGCAGGATAGGCAGTGACTGGCTGAGAAGGCTAAGCATGAACCGAGAGCGGCCGTCAAGGTTCCCAAAGCACTACTCGGACATCAGGTCAACGGCGAGTGACCCTGCCGATTTTATCTTGGATGCTCCCTACCCAATGGCTCCCGCCGTCTACGACGACGGTATTGCCCGGCGGGATTACGCTTTCGAGGTGAAGGAAAATACGGACGCGGATGGGGATGACGAGCTGGTCACCAATGACGAGGATGAAGGAGATGACATGACAAACGCCATGGACGATCTCGGCCCGGTGAGGGAGGATGTCATCGACGAGGACTACTTTACAACCCCGGTTGCCCCCCGGTTCGCGGCCGCTGAGTTACCCGTCGATTCCCCCCGCCCGACAACCTCCCGGCGAGTACCGCTTCACACGCGAACACTGTCGACCAACACGATCCTCTATGCCCCCGAGGAGTCCCAGACGTACAGCTCCTCTTCTGCCTCGGCCCGGCCCTTCTCCCGCCCTCTCAGCACACGCCACACACCCATCGCCACCCCCCTAACACCAGGCGCCGGCCGCCGCTCCCCACGCCGCGCCCTCTACCTCGCCTCCCGCCCGCGTTCCATGATCCAACCGTCGACGGCACCTCACCGCAGCACCGGGGGGCTAACACTAGACATCCCCAACACCGGACCGGGCAACGGCCTGCCCCCAGCCCGCCGGCGTTCCCTCGCGGACCTACTCATGACGCCCACCGCGGGCGTCCACAACGACACACCCACCAGGGACAGAGACAGGGACAGGGAGAGGGACGCGCTCAGCCAAGACGACGCGCGCAGCAATAGCACCGATGTAGACAGACAAATGCTCGCGCGCATGCAGTCCCTCGAGGCGAGCTTGGGCCACATGGTGCGCGAGATGCGTACCCTAACAGGAGCTCCGGGTGGTGGCGGTGGCGGTGGCAGGCGCCGCAAGTCGGTCCCAGGTTTGGCTGCCGCGTGGAATTCGGACGAGGGCATTGTCGCGGCGGGCGCTGCGAATGCGCGCTCGTCGTGGGGACGCCATCATGCCCAGCAGCAGTATCAGCAGTACCAGCAGCAACTGTATCAACAACATCAGCACCAGCAGTATGCGGACAGGGGGCGGGTGGTGGTAGGGTCGGATCCGAGCTCGGTTTCGGGGCCGGCGCTGATCGAGGTTGCTGCTGGGCGGGAGAGGGATGTGGACAGAGATAGGGAGAGGGAGAGGTTGGGGTTGAGTGGAGGAGGGAGCAGGCGGATCCGGGCTGTTGTTGGGGGAGGAGGAAGTGGTGGTGGTGGTGGTGGTGGGACTGGTGGGTATGCTGCAACTACGCCCACGGTGAGAAAATCTGCGACGATGACGCCCGGAAGGAGGGCTGGTATTTGGCGGAGTCCGAGGGGTGAGGGACCCGGCGCTGCTGGGCTGGGGATCAAGGGCACGGTGGGAGGGAAGGAGAAGGAGAAGGGGAAGGGGAGGGAAAAGGAGAGGGAGAGGGCGGGTGCTAGTCCCCGCACGGAGATGGGACTGTCGCCGCCGGGTCGGGACGATGAGGAGGGGGTTTCTACGAAGGGCCTATCGCTCTAGGGGTTGGAGGTGCTGGGGGTGGGGAAGTGAGGAAGCGGGTTTTTTGAGGTCATGACGGCGTTATGCAGCATGGTTGGTCTCATCCTTACTTTTTGGCATGGTGCGGGTTGGGTTGCATTGGGCGGCGTTCTATGCATTTACTGGTCTCCCTGCTCCATGTGTGCGGATGGCGAGCGGTTGGTGCTGGCGGCATTTTGATAGGTACGTTAGCACGTATGTCATGGATGGATGGTATGATGTGTGATGGGCACGGTGGGCAGCGAGTCTCCCCGTCTGTGGCGGGGCTGGTCGCAGGTTCATGTTAAAGAAAAATGCGTAATGCTGAGCTTTTGCTGGCTTGCTTTTCATGTGGTTTAATGCTTGATACGGGTGCATCGTTTGCTATGTTGTGGTTCGATGCGCATGTGGCAGATGCCTGCCTGCCTAGGCTGTCCATTCTTTGCCAAAGCAAGAAACACCCTGTTTAGTATACTGATACGCTCTTATTGTAGCCATTCGGCATGATCCAACCCGCTCTCCGTCATCCTTGGTATATAGTCCTATGCACCCGACCCTCCCATGGCCATGATTCTAACACATGAATACACCCAATGCAAACAACTCATCATGCTATCACCCCCCCACACAGAAATAACCCCCCCGAAAACCCCCACAACCCAACTCACGTGCCTTCATCATAACCACCTAGGTAGTTCACAGGCCCCCGCCGCTACGCTCGACGCTGACGTAGCGGTTCCCAGGGATGCTCTTCTGGCGCAGCTCGTTCTCGCGGAAGGAGCGCGCGACGTGGCGAAAGCCAAAGCAGACGCCGACGATGGCGATGCCGGCGGCCGTTAGCCGTGGGTGGCGGCTGTGTTGGGTGTCAGCGCGTGTTCTTTTAGGACGGCTTCTCTCATTTTCTCTTTTGAAGGGCGGGCGTGGAGGTTTAGGGACGGTGGATGGGGGTGGTGAGAGTGATGGTGATGAGGTCGCTTTGGGGGCAAGCAAGACCTGGCTGCAGACGAAAGAGCCACCTACGCAAAGACACGGAGAGGGGAGGACGCTGGTGAGGGCGTCGGGGTCGGGCGAGATGTGTTTGAGTTGGCCATGGTATCGTCGTAGTGAGTTTTTCGTGTGGTTTTCAGGTGATAGATGTTTTTTTTTCAAGAATTTGGTAGTTGTAGGAAGGTGAAAAGTTCAGGTTAGGTAGATAGATGTCGTCGGGTTTACATAGCGGTGAAAGATGCCCGCTCGGATGAGTTACCTAATGCAATTTCTTCTTGGCGCCTAACTGACAAACGACAGATAAATACCTAGGTAGGTAGTCAGGTCTAAGCAGAAACTTAGGTGTTATATGTATGTGCAAACAGACGGTTGTGGTCGCGTGACAGGCCACAGCGCTACGTCAAGCCCCCTTCGGTGAAGCGGTGCTAACAGCCCGCCACGATAAGTGTTGCAGGGATGTTGCTCCAGGCCAAGGCGGCTCCATAAATCTCGCTTGGCTGTGGGCCAGTCAGGGCCGAGAACGTGCTGAAAGCTTGGACCATTGAGCTTGGTTGTCTTGGTTGTCAAGTTCCATGTGCAGCAGCCATGCCAAGTCCATCAACAAGCAGCAAGGCGAGCTCGGTGGCACCCCGCTGGGTTAGACTCGGCTTTGCGAAACTTCGAAGCTCCACACGCGTCCTCAGTTAGGTCTCTTCCGTAGTTCTCATGACGAATTCAACACTTTAACCCGCCGAGCCCGCCATAGGGGGAAGATGGCAAGGTACCGAGTTTCCATCCGAAGGCAGCATCTGAATCTTGGCTTGATCTCCACGCCGCGTTTGAGGCAGGGGCAGCCCCGATTGGCTTGTCAATTAAATACTACCTGTTTTGACATGGGACGGTTTCTCTTTTGCGCTTCCAGTAACCTCGACTGGGTGACGCGGCATGGCCATTGGAAAGAACAGCCCGTCCTCATTAGGCATCACTGGAGTCAGCTTTAGGTTTTTATGGTTGCAGCTGATCTTGATTCGACATCCGCGATGATCACCCGGAGAAAAAAAAGAGGTGCTCAGGAAGAGTATCTTGGCTCGGGCCTCGTGGTTACCTACGTAAGGTACCAATTGGACTCTCTAGCGAATACCGAAATACCACGACAATTTTATAGGCAGGTATGCAATTGATAGGGTATAGATTTACACTTACCACAGTAGGTTACTCAGTTACCAAGCGGCATACCTATGACAAACAGTGTGACAGCTGCGTCACCCTTCTTTCATGGCCACTGATTGGATCTGCAACCTCAATAACTCTCGGGGCTCTTCGCAGTTGGGCAGTTGGACCGGCAACTTGGTGGCGCAGCCTGCAAAGAACCCCCCAATCTAGCTTTGGAGTCACCTCACCCCTCATCTTCATAAGGAGAAACCTCAAGTCTCTGACCAACAATATGACTTTGGCATTTCTCTCCTGCCATGGCCCCCAAGCTTCCAGTGTCTGCAGATCCGAGCGGCCAATAGCGTCGCCCTTTTCAGACCAAACACATCGTTTGAGAAACCACAAGGCTGCCTTGGATGCTCTACTCTACTGGGTGCTTGCAGATTTAGTTACGTGGTTTGCTGGCCAGGCTGTGTGCTCAAATAGGCGCTCCGCCGATTCACTCTACTGCCTATCTACCTGACCTACCTGCCTTACCACCCACCTACCTTCCATACCATTTTACCAGTACCTTACCTTGCTCAAACTTGCTTCACTTACCTTTCTTCTCCCGCAACCCAGCACCGCGCCTCTTCCTCTCGAATTCATTCTACCATCTCAAAGACCACATCTAGTAAACTTCAGTCGGGAGTACTTACTTCCAAGTCCCCAGAATCGTCATCTTCGAACGCGCGTGTGGTCCAAATCCAAGACTTTGAGGATGGATCCATCCTCCTCCCCGGCCGCGGCCGTTTCTTTTCCATTCACTTCAGTTGCCGACAATAGCGGATTAAGCCAGGCCACGGCGAATGCCATCGAGACTCACTTGATGGAACTCTCGGCGACTCGGAGCCCAGCCACGACTGACAGGCAAGGCACAGTACTCGCCATCGTAACTTTCCCCAAAGATGACAGCTTGAGAATGGCCTGCGACGGGAAACGGTGGTGCCAGGATATCCAGCTCCGCATGAGCTACGACAAGCTCATCAGTCTGGAATCTAAGAAAATCGACGACATGTTCACACCTAGGGCGCAGGCCCGCTTCCGTCGACGGCACGGCTTCGAGCGCGAGTTGCCGCGCGGCATCAAATTCATTCTGGATTTCACTCCGCCAGCAGAAGGGGCCGAACTGGCCGAGCTCACCGCGGCACTGTGGCTGCCTCAGATGGTCAAGATCTGGTTTTTGGCTGGTCAATATTTCCCCAATCCCATTATCGAGCAGGCCATCGGGCATCCTAGTCGCCCCCTAGCCGACAAGGCTGTGGGCGCGATACTCACTCTCGGTCACGACGATGTCTGCAAGAACCTCGCATGTACGTACGGCCACGCACAGGCAGCATCTATCGGTGTTGTCCATCTTCTCCCGCTAACTGTACGTGCAGGCCTGACAGACTACACTGAGTGGCAAGGCAAGGACTGGATTCCCGGCATCGTCGACGATCTGGGCCCCGGCCCGAGCCATATCCCCGCCTGGCGCAGGGTAGAAGACTACTGCCCGATCCGGCACCGGGTCGCCATCGTCCGGGTGCTCAGGGCCATCAACGGCGATGGCCTTCTCCTAAACTCGGCTGTGCGCCTGTGGACCGTTGCCCAGGTGGCCATCGCTCTCGAGGTGCCACAGGTTGTCGTCGACCCCGTCACCCAGTGGCTTGTGGCTCCTCCAAACACCAAATTCATCGAGATCTGCCCGGAGATCGCTTTCCGGCTGGCTTACGCACTCAAGATCCCGAGCGTCCTGACCACCGCTTTCAAGATCCTCGTCAACGAACTTGCCGTCGACTACGCCTCGTCAGACCCGGTGACTTCCAAGCCTCCGATGACCTGGGCCCAACGCCGCCGGGATGAATACGGCGACTACCCTTCCGATCCGGTCGAGTATGCCAGCCGCGCATTTGCCGAACGCATGGGCGAAACGCTCAAGATGCTCCAGTCCGACGACGTATTTAATAACCTCCCAAGTCCCATCTTAGAGTGGGAGAAGCTGCAAGCCTACGGCGCCACCATCACTGCTATGTTCGCGCCCAGCCACCCCCTCTTAACTGCTTACAGCAACCTGACTGCCGCCCTCCTCGCTACCTTCCATGGATGGGTCGACAACGCCCTCAACCTCGACACGCTCAATACCTCGCACAGGCTCAGCGACGACCTCCTCGAGGCCCAGCGCAAACACTACGTCCCTAGCATCATCCGCAAGCCCCTCGTCGGCCTCTACTGGACCCTCAACCCCACGCAAAAGCTCCTTACCCCATTCTTCTGGAACCAACTGATTTGGATCCAGCCCTACGATCAGATCATCAAGACCCATCACCATGGCACGCCCCTCGTGGATCACGCCGAGAAGTTCAACCTCGAACTGCAGCGCGCCCTGACCGAAGCGGTGGCGCCCACCATCGCGTACCCCTACGATCCCGCCACCATGGACCCCATCGAGCACCGGCGCGCCTTCATCGACAGCACATCAGACCTCAACGGCCCGGCAGCCACCAACCCCCTCGTGGCCACAGCGCTCGCCCAGACACCCGCGCGCCAGCTGATCCCCGAACTGGTCGCCTTCAACCCAGCCCGCTTCTTCCACGAGCTCAGCCGCGAGACGCGGGCCCTCGGCGGCCGCCACCTGCCCAACCACTCGGTATGGATGCGCGACAACGAGTCCGCCACCAGCATCCCGCTCTTCCTCTCGGACCACCACCTCCTCTCCCTCGACGACCGCGAGCTCGGCTACCTGCCCATCTGGGCCGACGGCCTCGACGACGGCACCGGCGGCGTCTTCCAGGACCACGTCCCCTCCACCGACATGGGTCCCTCCGAGCCCGGCCCAGCCTACCACACCGGTCACACCACCGCCGGCACCGCCACCGTCGGCACCACCACCGACGCCGCCCCCGCCTCCACCATCGCCCCCTCCGACCTCGGCGTCGCCAACCTCGCCCTCAGCAGCCACCACACCAACACCAACACCACCACCACCAACCGCACCGACGATTGGGTCATGAGCAGCAGCACTCCCACCGCAGGCCGCAGCCTGGCCGCCCACCGCAGCGGCACCGCCACCAGCGGCACCATGGAAGGGGAGCGGAGCACCCGTGGCGCGACGCCGACCCCGTCGGAGGCGTTCACCATGGGGGGGGAGGACGAGGATGGGTTATATGCGGACGCGAGGTATGCGCAACCGGCGGGGCATCAGGGGCAGGGGCTGGCGATTGAGAGGTATGTGGATGAGGTTGATGGGGAGGGGGAGGGGGAGGGGGGTGGGGGTGGTGGGGATGGGTTTGAGTGGGATTCGGATGGGATGGAGTTGGATTTAGATGAGGGGAGTGAGGATGAGGATGGGGATGAGGATGATGGGAGTTCGACGTTGGATGGGTTTGAGGATGTGGATGTGGATGGGGATGGGGATGGGGATGTCGAGGTGGAGGATGCGCGGTGATTATGAGGTTGGGAGGGGGAGGGGGGGGTTGCCGTTTCTTGGGTGGGTTGATGGGTGACGGGACGGTTCGGTACGGAATGGGATAACAATTGGGACTGGCGTTCAGGGGCATCTTTTTCTTGATGGATGGGCAGGATTCGGCTTGGTTCATCTTTTGACTTCTTCACATTCTTTGTCTCATCTTTATTCTCTTGTGTATTTTCTATTTTACATCTTTCTCTCATAGACTCGGGAGAGCCATTCTAAAAGCAACCAAAAGGAATACAGCACACGATGATGACGCGCGTATATCGCTGCCCAAGCTATCCATATCACGCGTGCTTGGGAATCTAAATAATTTGAAGTCCAGGATAGCATTCACCGCCAGTAAAGTTGCAGCAGGCGGCACATACTCTTTACACATCGCCATAATATTGTACATGATGACATGTATTCAGCCTGAGCTTCACATCCACCACCCACTCCCACACGCACCCCACTACCCCCGATTCAGGGTATTCCCGCTCCCCTTCGGATTCGCCTCGACAAACTCGTCCCACTCGCGCGCCTTCATCGTCTCAGCATCCGCCTTCTCAATATCATCCTCGTCCGGCTCGGGCCGATGCCAACTCGCCTCGCCGCCGCCCTCTATGATCCCCCCGCGCGCCCGCTCCTCGTCCAGGTACTCGTCGATGGTCATGGTTGGCAGGTTGTGGCCCGGCCGGAACACGCCCCGCGCCAGCTCCTGCCGGTTGCCCAGCAGCGTGAACGGCTGCAGCGGCTTCCCCTCCCGCGAGAGCAGCGGCCCGCCCCGGCCCAGGCCCCCGCTCAGCGGCTGGTCGAGCCGCTCGCTGTAGCTGTCGTGTTTGTTGTTGTCGCCGAGCCCCCCGGCCGTGTAGCGCTGTCTGCGGCGGGCGTCGTCGTCTTCTGCTGCTGCTGCTGCTCCTCCGCGCGGATCAGAGCTGCCGTCGGTTTGTGGGGGTGGTGCGAGTGCCAGGATCTCGCACTCCCGGTTGAGACCCTCGAGCGCCTGGAAGGTCATGTGGGTGCTGTAGTGGAGGTGGGCGAGGTGGACGTCGCGCACGGCGTCCTCGTCCCCGCCGATGACTCCGCCGCTCCGGTCATCCTCGGTGCCATACTCTGGTCGGCGGCGGAGATATTCTAGCTTGGTGCGGAGCTCTTTTTCTGTCTTGAAGTTGGCTATCTTGGCGTTACGGCGGGCTTCGGGGTCGGAGGCGGATACGGTGCTAAAGGTGGTGGGCGCGTCGGTGTATTGCTCGAAGGTTTTCTTGTGGGTGGGTGATAGGATGTCGTAGCTGTCGAGGAGGTGGAGATAGCGTTCGTAGGCGTCGCGGGCGGCGGAGAGGATGCGTTTGCGCTCTTGGGGTGACGAGGAGGGCAGTCTTTGGGAGACCTCAGCGAGGTGGAAATTTATCAGGAGAAAGGGTAGGTCGCTGGTTGACAGGTCCTCGAGTGACTCGTTTGGGCTAAAGATGGACAGAGCGCCAATGAGAGTAAGGCAGTCCCGGTAGAGTTTCACTGCCGAGGATACTGTGTCGGCGTATTGTGTCGAGTTTGGGGCGAATGGGGAGTTGGATAGGGCAAGGCGTTTGGATTCTGCATCGGCGAACAGGACCTTGAGTGACCGAGGATCGTCGTCCATGGCTATAACTTTTGAATTATAGTCGTCGGGATAGGTGAAGTGGCGGAATCAAGGTTGCCGTTAACAAAGTTGAGCAGAGAATACACAGTTAGATTAGGTGGTTTCAATCTGTCTTGTGGTTACGGTTACAGTAATGGGGCCCGGGGGTTTGGATGGCCTTATCTTATCGTAGCTCTGCGATGGCGGGGTATTTTCTCCAGAACAGAAGTGGGGTTAAAGATTCAAAGCATGCCAAGTAGATAACTCTAACCAATCCCTGCCTTATTGGCTCTCCTGCCCTCCCAATACGTAACTAACTTACAGTGCGGTCAATTGGTGGTGTCGTTCCATCTCATCCAATATTCTAACTTGCGTCTTCTCGAAGCCGGTATTTTCTCGGCTCCCCATGAGAAGTTTAACCCTCTGCTGTTCACACCTACGGCCCGTGTTTGCTCGAGGATTACGAACTTTGCCTGTCCCAAGAATGGCGCTCTACCCAAACCAAGATGGGGACAAACTAATATGTAGGTCATCATTAATTATTAATTCCTTCGCTTACCCAGTTCATCAACCCATCCCCAACATCGCTAGCCCGCCTTCCTGAACTGCTCACTCACACTTCTTTGCTCACTTCCCACAGTTGCTCCCGCAGGCGCACCCCAATCTTTCGAAATCTCCATCGTCCCAACTCAGGCGGGCCAGTTCCTCAAAACTGAGCACCTCGGTGGCCTGAAGCGGACCGACCTTTCCCCCGACGACCCCATCCGGCAGTTCCATGCTTGGTTCGACGAGGCATCCCAGCCCGGCTCAGGGGTCCCACACCCAGAGTCCTGCACTCTCTCCACGGCGCAGCTTCCGTCAGGTCGTGTGTCGGCCCGCATGGTGTACATGAAAGAGCTCGACGCCAGGGGGTTCGTCATCTACAGCAACTTCGACACGAGCGGCAAGGCCCGGGACTTGTTCGGGACCGAGGACGGCTCGAGCACCGGGAACCCCTGGGCGTCGCTGGTGTTCTGGTGGGAGCCGCTGGAGAGGCAGATCCGGGTGGAAGGGAGGGTGGAGCGGCTGCCCCCTGCAGAAAGCCAGGCGTATTTCGATACGCGGGTGAGGGGGAGCCGCATAGGGGCCTGGTCAAGCCGGCAGAGTGCGGTGCTACGACCAGATGCGAACGTGGAGGGCGACGACGGCCGGACGATGCTGGACAATTGGGTCAAGGAGACCGAGGCTAAATTTGAAGGTGCCGACCATATACCCGTTCCTGAGTTCTGGGGTGGGCTGAGGATCGTACCTGAGCGTGTTGAGTTCTGGCAGGGGCGGCAGAGCCGGTTGCATGACCGGTTTGTGTATGACCGTACTAAGGGGAAGGATGGAGGCGATAAATGGACACTGGAGAGGCTCAGTCCATGATGGTGGGCCTCAACTACCTACCCAAGTATCTGTCTGATGTTCAACACTCACCCGGATTCAAGCGACGGTTTGATGAGCCAATTCTTCCGATACCACACTTACCGTTAAGCGAGTTCTAACGTCGTGAGTCGATAATTGTGAGTCTTATTCAGTACCTTATCTCTCCCCCGCCTCTGTACCCGAAGTAGAAGCTGGGCAACATCACACAACCTTGAAGCCGCGAACCGGAGCCTCTGAGTTGGGTTATCGAAGGCACTGGTAGGCCTCAGCTCCGTTTGTATTTTTATTTCACCTATTTTATTTGGCCTGTCAGGATTCCTCTTCCACTTCATCTTCGCTGGAAGCCTGCAGCTGCTTCCAACAAACTTTCTGGACCCAAACTCCGACCCCATTCGTCATTCATTCACACATCTCTCTCCCTCTTTCTCTCACACACACATTCACATAACTCAACCAACCCGCTCCCCTCGCTCCTTCCATCGAAAATTACCACTATATCTCTGATATTCCTAGAATGAATTAATTGGTAGCCCGAATCGATACAAAATCTCATCCCCTTCCTTTTCTTGCCCGCCTACATTCTCGCCCAAAATTGGCACACTCCTGCTCTGCACCACCACAACGATGAACGCAGAAATGAGAGAGGGCTCGTCGGCACTGCCACAATTGCAAGCGCATTCTCCAGTGGCCGATAATATTGACTTGATGGATATCGATGAGCCAGCTTCGAACGGCTCATTTGAAGAATCCCCTGCCACTCCCTTCGACGATGATGCTTTCGTCAACGCTGGGGATACCGACCAAGAAGATGATGACCCCGATACCAAGAAATGGATAGTCAACGATTCGCGGAAGCCGCGCAAGATCTCCGAGAAGAAACGAGCAGATCATGCCGCCTTTGACGTGTGGATTGAGGAGAACCAGCAGGACCTTTCTAAAGGCCTTGATAAGTTTATTGTCGACGACGACGGCAAGACTTTCCAGTCGCTGATCAGGGACTTTGAAAACAAGCGCATCATCACCAGCCCCCGTGACTACCAGCTCGAGCTTTTCGAGCGGGCAAAGACGCAGAACACCATTGCCGTACTCGATACGGGTAATACTTTCTTTGGAATGTTGAGTTCTTGGGCTTCGTAGCTAACGCTTTCCAGGCTCTGGCAAGACCCTAATCGCAGCCTTGCTCTTGCGGTGGACTATTCAGAATGAGCTGGAGGACCGGTCTAAACGTCTTCCGAAGCGCATCGCTTTCTTCCTCGTTGACAAAGTTGCTCTCGTGTTCCAGCAACATGCGGTCCTAGCTTGCAATCTAGACTACCCTCTAGAGAAGTTCTGCGGCGACATGGTCGAGGATGTGACCCAAGATTTCTGGCACAAGACCTTCGACGAGAATATGGCCATTGTCTGCACGGCTGAGATTCTCTACCAATGCCTCACCCACTCTTACATCCGGATGGACCAGGTAAATCTTCTGGTCTTTGATGAGGCTCATCACACCAAAAAGAATCATCCATATGCTCGTATCATCAAAGACTTCTACGCGGAAGTGAAGGATCTTAATAAGAGGCTGCGCATCTCTAGGCCATGACAGCCTCTCCTGTCGATGCTCAGATCGACCCAAAGATTGCTCGCTCGCCTGAGCTTGAAGGTCTCCTTCACAGTCAGATCGCCACCGTGGCTGACCCGACCGCTCTTCACAACAGCTCAACCAAACTGAAACGCGAGGTGACGGTCGAGTATGGCAAATGTTTGCCCGAGTTTGAAACAGGACTCAACCGGGCCCTGAAGGACCTCGTCGGTGAACACCGCTTGTTCCAGAAACCTTTCGCCTTCACTGCCACGGCGGCCTCTGAGCTTGGCCCCTGGTGTGCCGACCGGTACTGGCAGCTGTTCTTTCGAGGGGAGGAAGTGGTCAAGCTGGAGGCCAAGACAGAGAGAGAGATTCTCCGTAAATCCGCGTACAGCCAAGAAATAGCCGCGCAGGTCAACAAGGTGCGGGAGGCGCATAGGCTGGTGGGCCAGCACGAGTTCGCATCCCCAAGCTCCGACCTACTATCGTCCAAAGTCGTCATACTATTGAGGATTCTCCGAGGTGAATTCCGTGGCGTCGACCACAAGCGGCGATGCATTGTTTTTGTCAGGCAGCGGAACGTGGCTTCACTCCTGACCGACCTACTGCAGCAACCAGAGATGAGAATCCCAGGCCTCGAGCCCGGTATTCTGGTAGGACGCCTGAGTGAGACTAGTTGGGAGTTGTGATGCTGACGGAGGACAGGTCGGGGGCGGCCGCCCCGAGGCGAGCTACGACAACGCCAAAGTGACATATCGTGACCAGGTTTTGACCATCATCAAGTTCAAGAAGGGCGAGCTCAACTGCATCTTTGCCACCTCGGTCGCCGAGGAGGGGCTCGATATCCCTGACTGCAACGTCATCATAAGATATGACCTCAACAATACCCTGATCCAGTACATCCAGTCCCGCGGGAGAGCTCGCCAGGAAGGCTCGATATACATTCACATGGTTGAATCGGAAAACGAAGAACATGTAAAGAAGGTATGCCAAAACCAAGAGAGCGAAGATGCTCTCCGAAAGTTTTGTGAGGCCCTGCCGGCAGACAGGAAGCTCACGGGAAACAACTTCGACATGGAGTACTTCCTGCGCAAGGAAAAAGACCAGAGGCAGTATACCGTCCCGGAAACCGGTGCGAGGCTCAATTACAAGCAGAGCTTGATATGCCTGGCAGCCTTTGTAGCCTCGCTCCCGCACCCGCCCGAGGTCAATCTGACCGCCGGCTACCTCGTCCTGTCGGTCCCAGGGGGCTACCAGTGCGAGGTGACCTTACCGGAGTCATCTCCCATCAGGAGTGCGACTGGGAAGGTGTATGCGAGCAAGGCGGTGGCCAAGTGCTCGGCAGCCTATGAGATGTGCCTCATGCTGATCAAAGGCAAGTATCTCGATCAGCACCTGCGGCCCACCTTCACCAAACAGCTCCCTGCCATGCGCAACGCCCGGCTCGCTGTCAGCTCCAAGAAGAAGGAGCAGTACAAGATGCGCATCAAGCCCGAGCTGTGGTCTGTCCTGGGCGAGCCTACGGAGCTTTTCGCCATGGCACTGACCCTGGCGGACCCCACCGCCCTCGCCCGTCACTCGTCTCCGCTCCTCCTCTTGACCCGGCAGCCGATTCCGCAGATTGCTTCATTCCCACTCTACTTTGGAAAGAACCGCTCCTCGGCAGTTCACTGTGTCCCGGTACCCGGACGGGTGGAACTCGATGACAATCAAATCCAAGGGCTGGTCGCCGTTACCTTGGCCATCTTCAAGGACATATTCAGCAAGGAATACGAAGCCACAGCTGCCCAGCTGCCGTACTTTCTCGCTCCGACGCTGATGCAACACGGCTCCGATTTTACGTCTGTCACCGACCTAAGCCGCATTGTCGATTGGGGCGCAGTGACGTTCGTTCGGGACAACGAGCGCGTTGCGTATGCTTTGGACGACGAGGCGGACGAATTCTTCAAGAACAAGTATGTTGCTGATCCGTACGATGGTTCTCGGAAGTTCTTCCTGCGAGGCCGCCGCCACGATATGAAACCAACCGACATGGTCCCCGAGGGCATCGTTACCCCGGGCCACAGGGCCTGGCGCGTATCGTGCAAGACGCACGATATTCTCAACTACAGCCTCAGCGCGTGGTCAAAGTCACGGGCCTTCCTCACTCCGAGGGAGGACCAACCAGTTGTCGAGGCCGAGGTATTGCCCATCCGCCGCAACCTCTTGGATGACCACATCGGGGACGATGACCTAGAACCGAAGCCATGTTTCATCGTCTTGGAGCCCCTGAGGATCTCACCGGTAAGTGCAATCATATGGAGTTGATGAACCAATTCTGACCAGGTTAGTTGCCGGTGGACCTGGTTGCCATGGCGTACAACTTCCCGGCCATCATGCACCGCATCGACTCGAACCTTGTCGCCCTGGAAGCCTGCAAAATGCTCAATCTTAATGTTCGTCCGGACCTTGCGCTCGAAGCGTTTACCAAGGATAGCGACAACTCGGGCGAGCACGATGCGGAGCAGATCAGCTTTCAGAGCGGCATGGGCAACAACTACGAGCGGCTGGAATTCCTCGGGGACTGCTTCCTCAAGATGGCCACCACCATCTCTATCTTCACCCTCATTCCCGACAAGGCCGAGTTCGAGTACCACGTCGAGCGCATGCTTCTGATCTGTAACCGCAACCTGTTCAACAACGCGCTCGAGGTCAAACTCGAAGAGCACATCCGCTCCATGGCTTTCGACCGCCGGAGCTGGTACCCGGAGGGTCTGACGCTGAAAAAGGGCAAGCGCAAAGACCTCACGCGCCAGCACGTCCTCGCGGACAAGACCATCGCCGACGTCTGTGAGGCGCTCATTGGCGCGGCCTACCTGACAGCCCAGGAACAAACGCCGCCCAATTTTGACCTCGCCATTCGCGCCGTCACCGTCATGGTCAAGGACAAGAACCATACCATGACGTCCTACTCGGACTACTACGCCGCCTATTCCCCACCGGCGTGGCAGACGGCGCCGTGCAACTCGACACAGCTCGACATGGCGGCGCGCTTCGAGGCCCGCATGGGCTACGCCTTCACGCACCCACGCCTGCTGCGGTCCGCCTTCCAACACCCGACCTACCCGTCCGTGTACGAGAAGCTGCCCTCATACCAACGCCTCGAGTTCCTCGGCGACGCCCTCCTCGACATGGCCTCAGTCGAATTCCTCTTCCACCGCTTCCCGGGGGCCGACCCCCAGTGGCTGACGGAGCACAAGATGGCCATGGTCTCCAACCAATTCCTCGGCTGTCTCGCCGTCTACCTCGGCTTCCACCGCGCCATCAGCTACTGCGCCTCGGCCATCCAAAAAGAAATCACCGAGTACGTCACCGAGATCGAAGACGCCTTGCAATCGGCACGCGACGACGCCGTCGCCCGGGGACCTCCCCGCCGAGTCCTTCGCGCGCGACTTCTGGGTGCGCTGCTCGCGCCCGCCCAAGTGCCTCCCGGACGTGGTCGAGGCCTACGTCGGCGCCGTGTTTGTCGACAGCCGCTACGACTTTGCGCGCGTCCGCGCCTTCTTCGCCGACCACGTCCGCCCCTTCTTCGAGGACATGCGTCTGTACGATGCTTTCGCCAACAAGCACCCCGTCACTTTCCTCGCGGGCATCATGCAGGGCCGCATGCGCTGTGCCGAGTGGCGGCTGCTGGTCAAGGATCTGCCGCCGGTGGTGGGGGCGGGGGCGGGGACGGAGTTGGAAACGCCCCAGGTGGTGTGTGCGGTGCGGGTGCATGGCCTGACGCTGGCGCATGCGGTCGCGGCGAGTGGGAGGTATGGCAAGATTGCGGCGGCGAAGAAGGCGATCCAGGTGCTGGAGGGGATGGATGCGGAGGCGTTTAGGAAGGCGTATGGATGCGCTTGTGTGCTGGGGGAGGAGGAGCAGCAGGCGGCGGTGGGGGAGGGGGGGGAGG